>NC_066622.1:48463477-48767336 GCF_025201925.1 Gopherus flavomarginatus | reverse complement strand
TGTTAACAAGGGGTGTGGGGCAATTAGTGCTAGTTCCGATAGTGGGTTTGTGTGTTTTGTGGATACCTCGTCACTGGGGGGCGGATGAATGAATAATCCAAAGCCCAATGGGAGTCCTTCCACTGACTTCCATGGACCTTGGATCCAGCCCCGAGAGCTGCACTGAGATCACAAACTCATTTCACACAGGCCACCAAGCGGCCGTTAGCTGGCAGTGACTTGAGGCACCTGGATTTAGGACAAAGTAAAACCTGTGACCTAGAGGTGAAAACACTGGGCAACACTTTCAAACCCAGGTGCCTGAAGTTAGACTCTTAAATCAATAATTAGGCACCTAAATAGTCTGATTTCCGAGGCGCTGGACACAGCACTTCTGAACGATTTCAACCACAGCTGCAGTTACTTGGTACTTCTGAAAACAAGGTCACTTTTATGTAGGAGCCTAGATATGGATTCAGGAACCCAAGTTTGAAAATTCTGGCCAGTATCGTAACAAACCAACTCAGCAATCCACCCCACTGCATCTGCACTGCAAAATTCCCATTGTCAATCTTTCAGACGTGCTCCTTCTGCTTCTGTTTAGATAAATGAGATAGAAAATGAGCAGGAGAATAAAAGGGCAATAAATAAAATACTATAATCACCTTCCTAGAAACCAGTAATTTCCAAAGAGCCTGGAATCATATCTTGCTTATCACACTGCTTTCAGCCCATAACACTTATTTAATGGGACACTGGCAGGAACATTTTAGACCCTAAAATTTAGGTTGAATAAAAACAAGACTTATCAGCTAAGGCGACTAGAAATGTTCCCATTTTAAACAAACAGTCCAGTAAAAAACAGCTTCCTTAAAACTGGACATGGCCCTTGTGACCCAGACAGGGCAGTACTGGGCTAATGCAGGAGAACCAGGAAGCAAAGCTGACTAGAAGCCACAGTGAATCCGACTAGCCTATTTTCATTGCTCCAAGCTGAGTGAAAAGCACACAGAAAACATGATGCAAATACAGCAGCACTCATGTGGGGAGCTGAAGACAGCCCAGATGTGACTCAGAGTCTGAAAAAGCTTTCAGATTTAGTCTGATGGGTTATTAGCAATCGGGGTTACACACGCAGGATGGTCCAGTGGCTAGGCCTGTGTTCAGTTCCCTGCTCAGCCACAGACACACTGTATGATGTTGGGAAAGTTGCTCTGTGCCTCAGTTTCCCATCTGTACAATGGGGCCAATTACCCTGTCCTGCCTCCCAGGGACGTGAGAGGATACACTGGAGATTGTGATGTGCTCAGACGGGGTGTGAGGTGCTGGTGACAGGGGCTGTATAACTACCTGAGACAGATAGAAAATGGGTCTCTTAACAATCTGTTGGGTCAGACTCTCAGATGTGCTGCAGGAGGGAGGAGTCAGTGTACTGTCCCTGCCAGCACAGGGTTTTCAGAGTGCAGTGTGCTCCTGCCCCTGGAATACCCTTTATGCTGTAGGGCAGCCAGGTGTGCACCCACTCCTGGAGAATCCCCAGCTGCGCTGTCAGGGCAGCTCCCCATCCCCTCTGTGCTGCTAGAAGGGGCATTGTAGAGGTGCTGGCCGGGGCTCAACCCTCTCCGGGCGGAGGGGAGCCACACCGGCTCACTGCACACTGCTGAGGTTTGGGGAATTAGTGCAGGAGGCTTTCCTGGAGGACCTTGTGGTAACTAGAATAAGCATCGTAAGCTCAGGTGATTCCTGGGCTTCCTGGTGATTCCTAACCGCCAGGCCCTGGGGCAGGGCGGGAAGACAATGAGTCAGGCAGTATAAACAGTATACTGGGCACTGGCAGTATAAACAGTAGCAATAAGCCCAGGCCCTAGGTCAGGGTGGGGCAATACGGAGTCAGGAGCTCAGGCAGGGCTGAGCAATGACAGTAGACCCAAGCCTCCAATGCCTGGGAGAGGGGGAGACTGCCAGGGACGCAGGCCCTCCCACTCCACTGCGTCCCAGCCCAGGGCCCTAGCAGTGGCAGAAGACCTGCTGCTGTGTCAGTGGGGATCCTGGCCGCAACACACTGACATCAGCTCTGGCAGTGCTGCAGCCAGACTAGGGTCGGCTGCCCGCGGGCTACTTCCAGACTTCCCCTCGGGCAGTACTTGGGTCAGGATGTTGTCCTTCAGGGGGTCCATCACCATGGGTTCCTCAGGGTACTGGGTGAGCACCAGGCCCAGGAACTCCTCCCAGTAGCGAGTGCCAGGCAGGTCCAGCAACTCCTCCAGGTAGTGAGCATGGGGCAGGCCTGGCAACTCCTCCCGGTAGCGGATGCAGGGCAAGTCAGACCAGTCCTGCTGTGCACCTTGGGCCGCGGGGGTTTCCCAGTTGTGGGCTAGGCTGGAGACGTGCCCAGCAGCTGGTTCCCTAATGAGCCTTTATACCGCCGGGTCACTGCCTGACCCTCTGAGGGGCGGGCTCTGAGCTCCCTAGCTCCCCCCACTCCAGTCTCCGGATTGGCTCGTCCCACTCCAGGGCGGAGGGGAGCCACACCACCTCACTACAGGCACAAAAGGGACAACAAGTGGGCCAGGATCAGCCTGGTGATTCCTAACCTGATGCTGTCTAGTTACCTTATCAGCTGTTCAAACACACGCCAACAGAGCTGTGAGCTCATGCTCAAGGCCTCGAGAAAGCATTTCCTGCCCATTTCCTCCACACCCCCTGACTTCCTCTGAGACTGGAAAATCATCACAGCTCCTGAACAGGAGAGGGGGAGGAGGAAGAAAAGGAATGAGAGCTGGTAGGAGCTATCCCCCCAAGTGAGAAATGGATGTCTAGAAAGAAGTGGGATTCCCCATTTGCTGAAAGTCAGGGCCCAATTAATCACACAGCCAAATCTGGCTCTCAGTTATGATAGTGTAAATTCTGGAAGAACTGCTTGGATTTGGGTGCAGTTAGATGACATTTGCACCAGTGTAACCAAGAGCAGAATGTATCTGTCCATGGAGAAAGCTGTGATTTCCCTGAGCATCTCTGGGTAGGATTTCTGCAGGACATTTGAGTGCCTTATCACAAGGTGGCAGACCCACTTAAGCAAATGTCCTGCACTGTGCTCCAGCATGGAGAGGCCTGATCTCCCATCGGGGAGCAGAGGTGAGAGGACGGACAGAGCAGGGGCTCACAGATTGCTGGAAATACAGAACGTTCAATAGGGAGGCAGGGATCCAGCAAAAATAGGCAGGTTAACTCATTACTTTCCTGCCAGAGGGCATGTGGGACAAAGAGCAACTCCTGACTCCCGCTAGGCTAGGCCAAAGGGCCAAGAAAGCAGCAGGCTGTCTCGCTGGGTGTGATCAGGGCAGGGCACGGACCTACGCAACGTCAGTTGTGATGAGTTCACAATGTTGCTGCAAGACATCGTTCACTGGAGGTGGCTGCACAGGTCAGCTTGTAGAATCCTGGAAACATCAGGCCGGAAGGGACCTTGAGCAGTCATCTGGTCCGGCCCCTGAGCTGAGGCAGGACCACATAAACCTGGCATGCTCTCGGTGCTATATAAATCAATCAGCAATAATGGATGCTGTCCAAGGAGAGATCATCGCTTGTCCTGGGAGCAGATCATGCTGAGAATGGAAGTAGTTGGGGTCAGCAGCTGCAGCTAATCCTCCATAAAGATATTAAGGCCGGGACAGGAGGTACATTTCTCAGTCTAGCCACCTGAGGATCTGAGCTGTGCTGGGAGTCTGTGGGGAGCACTGAGGACCAATCAGTTTGCAAAACCTCTCAGGGCATGCTGGCGCCATTCGTCTTGTATTCCAAACGGCCCCCTGGGGATGCTCCGGGAGCTGAGTCTTCATGACTGCTTTGCAGCACACAGCAGGGTCTAGAATCCGGAACAATGTCTGCAAAACTGTTTGAGAAGCGCTAATTATGTTTTTTTATTATTATAAACCCCTGGAGAGGAAAGAACTGAAAGGACTGGGAACAAATCCAGTACTGCCAACCCCAAGAGGTTAAAAATCAGGAGTCAAGCCTCCAAAAAAATCACAAAATTGGCTTAAAAATCATGAGATTGTAAGGAATAATAATACTAAACATTGAATTTGTTTTTTGCCTTCTGGTGGGTGAGTCTTTAGAGGGCATCCCGGTACTTTTCAGTGCAATGGGGCTAACAGCCTTACCCTGCCTCACAGAGCTGTTATGAGGACTAACATGTTAAAGAGTGTGAGGTGCTCAGATACAAATGTGACGGCAGGCACCTAGGATGGCTGCTTTGCTGGAGCAGTGCCAGAGTGCTCAGCACCTTCAGGATCACACTCTGGATGCCATCCGATGCCCGCCGAGGGGAGTCTTTCTCTGGGCTACAGTGAATCATGCCTTATTCATGTACTGCCCCTCCTGGACCTAAGGGGGGTGTTGGGAAGCGGAAGCCATCGATCTGCCAAGCTGGACTACTTTTAATGAGCTCCAGGCCTGCAGCCACGTTGGCTGGTGATACTGACAACCGGACAATAGACCTTTGACTCTGGGGGCAATCGAGTCTCAGCTCCAGACATGCCGCTTCTTCAGTCATCCCAGAGAATGGAAGAGAGGCCTTGATCACCTGAGAACACAGCCGGTCTAGAGAACCACCTGCCTGCCATAAGACATCTGGCTGCCTGGTTAGCTCACAGCTCTAGTGGTGATGGCTGGAGAGGTGTCCTCAGGAAGGTCACTAGTACATCTTGGTCACCTTTTGGCTGACAGGAACATCACATATCTTGGCTGCTGGGACAAACAGGCCCCTAGGAGCTTCACAGCCTCAGAGTCTGCTGCAATTGCCAACATGCAAGAAGTCGCAGTTTCCTCTGTGACTTTTGTCAAGACCTCTGCTCTGCTCTCCAGCTTAAGCTGAGCTTCCCAGATGATCTGAACATCTAGGACTCTTGTGTTATCCCCCAAAGACTCTAAGAGACGTGATGCCACCAAACACATCCCAGTGCAACAGCCTGGGATGGGACAGGGCCCCAGGGGTAGCGAGTTGTATGGCCTGTGGTGCCTGGGCTTCAGCAAATTTAGGGCCCAGGGGCCCGGTTCACTAATGTTCAGGGCCGGGTCTCTTCTCTGGCCCCACTTGCTACCCGTGTGTGCCCCTCCCCTGAACATCCCTGCCTGCCCTGGGCTGTGGGCGGCTGCCCCCTGCAGTTCTGCGCTGTGCTCTCTTGCCAGCCATGGCACTGATGGCTACAAGGCAGCAATGCTGG
This sequence comes from Gopherus flavomarginatus, assembly GCF_025201925.1. Taxonomy (NCBI): domain Eukaryota; kingdom Metazoa; phylum Chordata; order Testudines; family Testudinidae; genus Gopherus; species Gopherus flavomarginatus. The sequence continues at coordinate 48,762,132 of NC_066622.1, read as the reverse complement.
GGGCAGGCTGAGGAGGCTGCTGCACCTATGGAGGGAGGAGGTGCATAGCAGCCCCTACCCCTGGCAGACAACTCCAGGTGGGGGCGTATCCTGGCTGGACCTCCTGAGCAGCAGCCTGGAGGGGCTTGCGTGAGTGTTGTGCCAGGGGGGGCATGCCGGGGCCTTCCCCTCACCCCGAGCTCACTGTTGCTGGCAGGGAGAGGGCTGAGAGGAGTCCTCCTCTCTGGCCCCCCGCCCCAGGGCAGCCTGCCTGCTGCACCCCAAACTCCTCCTGCACCCCAACTCTCTGTCCTGGCCCAGAACCGGCACCCAGCACACAACCCCCCTCCCAGAGCCCGCACCCAGCACCTCCAACTCCCTCTTGCACCTGCCTCTCTCCTGCAAGTAGTCCTTCACCAGCTTCCATCCCTTCCCAAGGGGAGGTTTGCGTTTCCATGGGGTGCTCTCCCTGCCTGCAGCCATCCCAGGTCCGAAACACTAGCCTGCATGCCTGCCCTAATGCCAGGTCTGTGGAGCAGTCTCCAAAGTCTGCTCTTTCCCTGCAATGGGGAGAACCTGAACAAGATTTTTTGTTGAGGCATCTACATGCCTGAAAAACGAGGGGACTCTGGACAGACCCCTAATGCCCCCTGGGAGGGCTTGGAGACTAGGAGACAATTTCCTCTGACTCATGGCAGATAAAATATCCCCATTGCTCCAAACTGTTCTGTGCCCCATCTGGTGGGAGGGATAAGCCAGACTGTGAGCCCCTTACGCCTGATGGCTAGTACCTTACTCCAGTCGGCAGCACGACTATCTGGAACCACATGTATCCTATTAACTAGATCTTGCTCGGGAAGCCAGAGCTCTTCCTGGCTGGAAGCCAGTCTGATCCCAGAGCACCCCCTGCTGAGCCACAAAATCTCCCGAGCTAGTTAGGATGATGCAGCTGTACATCTCCCTCGGCCAGCCCCAAGTCCCAGCCACCTCTTTGCCTCTCATGCCAACGTCCCATTGTCACCACAATGAACATCTCCCACAAAGAAAACTGGCCGTCAAAGCTGGTGCGGGGGCAACGGCAAGGGAAGCATGTAATTTATTTCTCACAGGTGTGTTTTGTGGGTTGCAGTCGATCAAAGGCAGGGAGACGTCGGGAGAGGGGAGGGAAGGGAAAGGTGACAGAAATGGTAAATGGGCTGCGGGAGCCATGCGAGGCAAAGGGCAGCACCTCTGAGGGACTAGCTATTCCCCCTCACCCTCTTTCCCTTTCTAGAAAGAAAGAAAATGCCTGTCTCCTCCCAGATGCCGTGGCATTTTGTGAGTGGCGAAGCTGCTTCCCAGCTCTCAGTCACTACAGAACCAATTGTTGCTTTAACTCCTGGGTGCTGGAGGCTGGTGACACCATGAGCCACTATCACCCCACTGGAAACCATCAGTTGCCTTTACTGATTGTGTGGCAACACCAGGGAGGTCTTGCCATGCTGGATCTCAGGACCCTCCTGCTGCACTAACATGTCTCAGGCCCCACCCGCCTCGGGGCCTGCTTTGCCAAGGTACTGAGAAATCCCATTGATCTCCATAGGAATGGTGGGGGCTCAGTGTTTCTGAAGGTTTTCCAGGGTACTTGTTCTTCCACCAGCCCTGCTAAGGTGTCGGCAAAGCTGCCAAGCTCCTAGATGTCATCCAGGCTCCCTGGGAGTTGACACTGGACTTGGGTTTGATACCCTCTTTGATGGGTGTTGGGGGATTTGCTGTTTTGGGGTGGCTGAAAAGGTCTGTCAGGTGCTGGGTGAATTGGCTCAGGGATGGGATGGAGAGGGAGGAAGGAAAAGAGCCTGTGGCAACCCTCATTAAAAACAATCCTATCCCAAGAACCACAGTCATTTCCTTGGCGCTGTAGCTCTGATGGCATCCAGGCAGGTCGATGAGCACTCATGCTGACGCTGGAGCCCTCCCTACAAGGCCTCAGACACATGGGCTGGTGACAAGACCCTCCAAGCAGGAGGGGAGGAGGAGGACAGAGATGAAACGATGCCCACGCTAGTCACAAATGTCCCGACTCTTTGACGCAAGTGTGCACTGTGACCCAGTAATTGGAGTGCACGTCGTGACGGTGTGGGGTCAGGGTCAGGGTCCATATCCAAGTGACCACATTCAGTAACACAGTCTCTCTATTGTACCTCTGCAAAACTGAGCACCATAGGTGCTGCACCTTTTTGCAGCCAAGAAGCAGAGTGTAATTAGCTGGCATTTGACTACTCTACAGAGAAATTACTGCATAACAATTCCTTAGCTCCTCGCTGTACACAGCTCCAGTCACAACGACATAGTTATCTAGTGGCTAAGTGATCCACTGTCACAGTAGTACTGAGGTTACTTGTCTATAGAGAGTATCTACATAACAATTACAGTTTGTTGGTTAGCAATAAAAAAGGTTACAGTATAATTAGCACCACTCAATTTACCTTGTTGCCAAACCATCATGGATACTGTACAGTACGAGGAGTGGGGTGTGGGGGTGTGTGTGTGCCATGTGTGACACAGTTTTATTAATGTGTAGGATTGGTGCCAGGGCAACCTTCTGCCCTTACCGGGATGAGCCAAACTGGGAAGGTGGAGGGGAGCGGTGCCGTCTTTGCTTGGTGATGAGAGTCAGCCTGCAGGCACAGGGTGGACGCACGATGCAGTGGGTGCGATATTCATCCCAGGTGAGTGCATGGTGTGGAGAGTAACATATGCGCTAGCTGACTGAGGGCTTGACCACACCCCGTGAGAGTTTGACTACACTCTACTGGGGCCAGGTGTGCAACGTGCATGGTTGGTGGCCAATCTCCTTCCCTAGCGACTCTTGGACAGCTTGCAATCCTGGCCTGCTGTTACAGGCAGGGAAGAGACTTCTACACCCTATCCCTGCACTAGTGCGGCCAGGGTTTCGCCTTGCCAGTAGTTTGCTAGTGGCGGGAGAAGCCCAGAGGGCTAGAGCATTCAGAGGGGCACCCATAGGGTAAGACGGACCTTTCAGGTTCAGCTGAACTGTCCAAATCTCATGCTGAAGTGACCTGAACAAGGACCTGGGGCTAGGGAGGTCCTGAGTTCTAATTCCAGTCTGGTCACTAGCTCCCAGCGGGGCTTTAGCTCTCTGTGCCTCAGTTTTCTCATCGGTACAAAGGGGGTGATAACAGGCATCTAATTCTGGGTGCTTGCTCAGCGCTTTGGACATGTGAAATTGCTCTGCACTGGCATCAGGGCCCTGCCATGCCAGGACAGACTCTCTGATGGTGCGTCAGAGCCCCTGCTCCTGGGAAAGGAAATGAGCAGGAATCATAGAATCATAGAATATCTGGGTTGGAAGGGACCTCAGGAGGTCATCTAGTCCAACCCCCTGCGCAAAGCAGGACCAATCCCCAGAAAGATTTTTATCCCAGTTCCCTAAATGGCCCCAAAAGTGAGCTGAACTCCAGCATGGCTCAGGATCAGTTCAGGCTTTTGCTGCACCCCTCCTGGTTTGCCCATCCCCTGTGCAAGCAGTGGGGCCGGGGCACTTTTGCAGAGAGCTGCATCAGACTCTGGCTGCAGAGGGTCCCCCTTTGCCTTTCCCTGAAGATGCTCAGCCAGGGTGGAGAGGTGTCCTCAGCCGGAGTTGTACGTGGTGAGAGCAGCTTGAAGGGGCCTGGGGTACCTTCCTGAATTTCTTGCACAAGGCCTCAAAAGAAAGAGCATCTCCATGTCTTGCTCATCTGGGAACAATCCCAGCACCCACCACGGTCCTGGAAACGCTCTCTCCATAAGAACTATCCACTGCCTCCGTGATCACTAGCTACGCAGTCCCCAGCTCCCTAGACGTTAAGGCAGAAGGGACTGTTTGGATTGTCTCATGCACAGCACAGGCCAGAGAACTCCACCGAGCGATTCCAGCCCAGAACGTCTCTCTTTTAGAAAGACCAATGCAGTCTGGATTGAGAGGGAGTCACATGGGTTTGGTATTTAGCCAACGGAAACGTAGTCTGGAAATTTCCTCCCAGTGAGCCATGTCAGTGTGGGAGGGACCCGAGTCCCAGTATTTGGTTGCCCAATTGAGACTAAACGGTGGCGCACAGGCTGGTGGGCCATGAACATAAGAGTGTTCTCCATCTCTTGTTGCTAGGTTTCCCCAGGCCTCACCCCACCTCAGAGTGGTACTCACCGAAGCCACGTTGATGTAGTCGTCATCCGAAAGGGTGTCCAGCATCTCGCAGACTGACGTCTTCATCAGCTTCAGGGTGAGGCCACTGACACTGCCACTCCTGAGGAGGCAGAGGGGGCATGGCTTGTGATGTGGCTCAAGGCAATACATAGCTCTGGGGTGGGGAATACAGGACACTGCTGCTTGCAGGGACAGGGCAGGAGAGGGGAGAATGGCATGACCAGTGACCTCACTGCTCCTCAGCAGCCCCCAGAGCCTTCCCTTGGGGGAGGCGGGGGTGGCAGAGTTACAGGTTCACTCTGGCTCCACCCATTTGCAGCCTGTTGATTGGCTAGGTGAGAATTTCACAAGAAGGCCCTGCCCATAAAAGGAATCCAGGGTTCCTACAGATTCCTCCCGGGCAACACTCACACGTCCACGATGATCACCATGTCCTTTGGAGAGGAGGCCCCTTGGATATACCTGCAATGAGCAAAGACAGAGCGTGAAGCATGTCCCGGCCTCCCAACCCACCTGGGGAAGGGACTGGCATCGTATCACAGCCCAGGGCCACCTTGGGAGGATGAGGTTGGGATAGGAGAACTACAGCAGTGGCTGACAAGAGGGCATGTATGTGTATGTCTATTGTCCTGGGCTGGATAAAACTGCTCAAGAACCAATGATTAAATTACTCTCTGATAACTGGAGACAGTCCTGTCCACAGAAAGCTCAGGGCTCTATGTAGTAATTATGAATATGCATATGGTTTTTTAAATGCCGTCTACTGGCATTCTAATAACTGTAGCCTGGTGGACTACACTACCCAGAATCCTCAGCAGGAAGTTTGGCAGGTCTGGATTCAGAGAGTGCAAAATGAAGCATGATGGATTGGCAGCATCAAACTTCAAATTCTCTACCCACAATGCACAGCTCATCAGCTGGAGCCTGTGAGAGCTGTTCCCTGTGGTGTGCAGAGCAGCTGTCATTACCATTGAAAGCTTGGGAGGGTCGGCTGCGGAGATCTAAGGTCCGTAGGTGTAGTTTGACTTCTACATTTTGTGTGCGTGTGCGTGCGTACGCGCGCGGTGGACACAACTTCCATGCCTGCCCACAGTAGCACCATTTCAGATGGGGGGTCTGCAACTTTCACTGTGATTCCAGGGGCTGCTTAGGCAACTGAAAACTCCAGTGTTTTTGCAGATAATAATTTAGAAATATCTGATAGGAGCATTGTATCTAATTCCTATATAAAGAAAGAAAATTAAATAAATATTAGACCCACTCAGCTCTAATACTAACGGGTTCTGACATCTTGTGCCAAGTTACTTATGGGACACTGGTTAGATTTAATGTACATTCTTACTCAGATATGCTTACTGAAGTCAGAAGGGACCATTGTGATCAACTAGTCTGACCTAGGCCACAGAACCTCACCCACTCACTCGTGTAATAGACCCCTAACCTCTGGCTGAGTTACTGAAGTTCTCAAATCATGGTTTAAAGACTTCAAGTTACAGAGAATTCACCATTTACACTAGTTTAAACCCCATGTGAAGGTGAACCCCCCCATCTCCCACAGTCCCTGCCAATCTGACCGGGGGAAATTCCTTCCTGACCCCAAATATGATGGTTAGTTAGACCCTGAGTATGTAGGCAAGACCCACCAGACAGATACCTCAGGAAGAATTCTCTGTAGTAACTCAGAACCCTCCCCATCTAGTGTCCCGTCTCCAGCCGTTGGGGATTTTTGCTACAGGCAGTCACCAATGGGCCACACGTCATTGTAGGCAGTCCTGTCATACCATCCCCTCCATACACTTATCAAGCTCATCTTGAAGCCAATTAGGCAGTGCTATCCTTACCCATACACAAAGTATGCAGCTGCATAGGTCACCGAATTTCCTGGTGCCCTGCGCAGCTGCATGCTGCTCCAGCCCCTGCTCTGGCTCTTCCCCAGGGCCCCTGCTTCTGCTCCGCCTCGCCTCTTCCCAGCCCCACCCCCACCCCCACTCCCCTGAGGAGTGCAGCATGGTCGGCCTGCACTCACCAGTGGTGGGAAGTGCAGACCTGGCCCCAGCCGTGCCACCGGTGAGTGCTAGGGGGTGGTTTCCCCCTGCTCCGCAAGCCAGCCCCGCCCCCCCTCCTCCCCGCAGAGGCCTGACCCCCTCCTGCAGGGAGGGCTGCATAGGGCCCCAGAATAGCTAGGGATGGCCCTGCAGTTAGGTTTTTCTCCCCCACTTCTCGCCTTGGGAGGCTGCTCCAGAACTTCACTCCTCTGATGGTTAGAAACGTTTGTCTAATTTCAAGCCTGAACTTGTTAATGGCCTAGTTTACAAGAATTGCACAAAATACTCCAGATGAAGTCTCACCAGTGTAATGGTACTAACACTTCCCTGTCTCTACTGGAAATACCTCGCCTGATACATCCTAGGATTGCATTAGGCTTTTCACGGCTGCATCACATCAGTGGCTCATAGTCATCCTGTGACCAAGTAATACACCCAACTCTTTCTCCTCCACTGTCACATCCAACTGATATGTCCCCAGCTTACAATAAAAATTCTTGTTGTTAGTCCCTACATGCATGACCTTGCATTTTACACTATTAAATATCATTCCATTTTATTACTCCAGTTTACAAGGTCATCTAAGATCTTCTTGTACGATATTCGGGTCCTCCTCGGTATTGGCAAAACCTCCCAACTTTGTGTCATCTGCAAATTTTATTAGCACACTCCCACTTTTTGTGCCAAGGTCAGTAATAAAAAAGTTACATAAGATCGGACCCAAGACTGATGCCTGAAGAACTCTACTAGTAACCTCCCTCCAGCCTGACAGTTCACCTTTCAGTATGACCTGTTGCAGTCTCCCCTATAACCAGTTCCTTATCCACCTTTCAGTTCTCATATTAATCCCTGTTTTCTCCAATTTAACTAATAATGTCCCATGTGGAACTATATCAAATGCCTTACTGACATCCAGGTAGAATAGATCTACTGCATTTCCTGTCTAAAAATCAGTTATCTTCCTAAAGAAAGATATTAGTAACTTTGTTACCATCTCTTGAATATAACAATTGAAACAATTGTAGAAAAATCAGTTCCATTCCATGCATCCGAAGAAGTGGGCTGTAGCCCACAAAAGCTTATGCTCAAATACATTTGTTAGTCTCTAAGGTGCCACAAGTACTCTTGTTCTTTCTACTTTTTGCAGTTCACAAAGCTTAGAACAGATCATTTAACTTTAGGAAACACCCTAACAGCCCTTGCTTATCTTAATCACCTGCTAATCACTCTGTTTATAAACAACATTCTGACTCCCTGCCTCAGGGGTGCAAGCTGGGAGCAGTTTCCTCGGCAGAACTTGTTACAACGCCTTCCCATGCCCCCCAAACTCTGCCTATTGTTACAGAGTCACCGGGTGATGCTCTGGAACTGCTCCCCACAAAGCCAATCCGGACTTTGGGGAGCCTCCTCTCCCTTGGAGCAGACTTGTTCAGGGCAAGAAGCTCACACGTCTTCACCTCCTGGGTCTCTCCTTGGAGCATTCAGCATCCTCTGCCCCTCCCTGCGCTTCCCACAGTGAGCCCGCCCCAGCGGGGTCCTGGGGAAGCCATAGGGTCCTGCATCCCCACTTTGCAGTCAGACGTGACTCTCAGCCAGCCAGTAAAACAGAGATTTATTCGATGACAGGAACAGGGTCTAAAACAGAGCTTGTAGATACAGCCAACCGGACCCCTTGGCCGGGTCCATTCTGGGGGGCAGTGAGCCAGAACCCCACGTCTGCACTTCACTCCTCGTCCCCAGCCAACTCCAGACTCCAAAACCCCTCCAGCCCCTTCTCTCTGCTCAGTTCCTTTCCCGGGCCACGAGGTCACCTGATCCCTTTGTCTCCAACACCTTCAGCTGGTCCCTTTGCAGAGGAGGGGCCCAGGCCATCAGTTGCTAGGAGACAGTGTCAGGCATTTAGGTGCACTGGCCCTTTGCTCTGCAGCAATCACACCCCCTTATTCCACCACCTAGATATTAAGAACTGCATAGGGGACACTGAGCACCAAGACAGTATTCAGAGAAAACATTAAGAACATTCCCAGTTCATCACATCTATGTTAAGATCATCTTCCTTTTTGGAAAATGGGGTACTGGGGGGAGGCAGGAGTCACTGGCTCCAGCAGATGGCAGGTCCCATTGCTGTGTTAAGTCAGGTTTAAATGGAAATAATACATGATATGACAACAGGTTAGCTGATGAGCATGGTGACTACTGATCTGGTTATCCCCCATAAATTCATGATGGCAGAACCTCTGCTCCTGGCTTTGTACAGACACAGGGGACACTGAAATGCAAATCAGTCAAAAATAGGGCACAGGAAAAAACCTGCCCTATCTCCAAAGTTTAGGGAGAGTGAATGGCCAGACTGCTCAGTTGGGCCTGCAGGCATTCCAGAAGCTTGGGAATAGCCTCTCTTCATCTACCAAATACCCAGCTCTGCAGGTAATGGTGTCTTTTGAAATCAGTGTTACCAGGACGCACAGTTTGTGGCTGTCCCTCAAAGTGGGGTGTACGCACTGCCTGGGAAGGCAGGGGCTGTGTGCCTGTGTGCTTATTCACTCATCCAGATGGACAGGGCTTTGTCGCTCTCCCTGGGGCTCTGACTCTGTGACTGGGAGTGGACAGGAACAGGGTCATGGGAGATTCTGCCAGGTGCTCTCTTCTCTGCACAAGTCTTTCTAGCAGACCAGGACTCGCACTCGGTGCCACTCAGTAACTGACAGGCTGCACTCCTCGTGCACTGCAAGCTCCCCTGCCCTTCAGTGCCATGTTTCCCCAAGTACTGCTCCTCAGCCCCCCTCTGGCTCCTGCAGCCAGATCCACAGCTAGTGCACTCAGCACACTGCTGCCTGCTGAGCCACTGTGCTGGCTGCTATGGATTGTGATGGAAGTTGGGACACCAAGGCAAACGGCATTACTTGTATGCTATGGATACTGGAGTGCGATAGGTGTCACAGCAGAGCTCTGCAGCACTGTAGCACAAATTGGCAGCAAAAATCCTCAGCTATGGGGGGCATGGATCAGCATTCACATACCACGCCCTGTCAGTACCCGGCCCAGGCCGGGGAAGCTAATGATCCAACCAGTGGACCAAATTGGGTGAGAAATCCGAGTCACGGCCCCCCGCCATACATTATGCATACGCTAAGACGACCCTCAGCTGTAGCAGCCTCATTTGCCCAGGAAAGTGTGCCAAGGAGAAGGGGAGAGAAGATGGTGCTAGCTCTCCTGGAAAGCCAAGAGAAGGCTGCAGAAAGGCCTTGCAAATTGATAGGGACCCGCCATTCAGTATCATATCAGCTTAATGAGCTCGAAATGCTAAACTCTTCCATTAGCACAGTCTCCCTTTTTTTCTTCTTAGCAGTGATTATGTTGCTGACACACACATTCATATTAAGATGCTGTTTGCCCGCCTGGTGGTTTCAAAGGCCAGACCTGATTAAGTTATTTTTAGCGGCTTGGAGGAAAAAACCTCACCCTGAACCCACCTGCTAAGAACAATTAGGAAAGGCTTTATCGCCTGTTTAAAGAGCACACACAAAACCGGGCTGTCTGCTTCCCACCAAGTGCCCCTCACAGCAACAGGGGGAAAGCTCTGCACCATGGGTGAGGTTCATACCTGGAGGCAGGGGGACACAAAAGAGGACACAATACTGGCCGCAAAGACCTCATGCAAAATCCTAACTCCAAAACAACTGCAAAAGGACCTCCCTGTCCTCCTCCAGAATGCTGCCCTCTGCTGGGATGCCTGCAAAACAGTGGACACTGGTGTGTCGTGCCCACTGCCCAGCCTACTGATCAGTATGGCCTCATTGTTTCCTTGCACTCCCCCATCTGTCTGTTATAGCCACCTGTCATCTCCAGCCTTAAAACACTGAGCCTTCAGGGCAGGGGCTGTCTCTCAACATGAATGAGACCTGCTGCCAGCTTCCAAGGGTCAGCGACTGCTGTGGAAATGCCACCCACCCTCTGCCATACCCTCTTTCTGTACCCCGTTGCGGCATGCAGGAGCAGCTCATCCAACAGAGCTGGATCCATGACTCAGCCCTGGCAGGAACAGACTCATGCACGGAGCATGTGAAGCCTTAGCTAAAATGTGTTGGCACTGGCCAACATTGCTTCTGCAGAGGGAAGCATAGACACATGCTACCACAATATGCTGCGAACCAATTCCAACAATGGCTCCAGTCAGTGAGGCGCTGGGAACCCTGGGCTATGCCCCCAGAAACCCCAGAGCCAAACCCAGGTCACTGCAGCCCTGTGTGGACATGGCCCATGTATGGCTCTGCAGCGTGGATGCTCAGAGGAGGGGTTGACAAGCATGGGTCTGCATGCAAGGGAGATGTGTCTGTACAGCACCCAGCACTGTGGGGCCCAGACTGGTGCTCTCACACTGCAAATTAATACTTACTGCCAGATCTTTGCACTTTGATTGGAATGTTAAATGACCCATTTCTGTGTGTGCATAAAAAACAGTGGAAATCTGCAGTTTTCCAATGCAATCTGGATCTGTTTTCACCCTCCCTAGTTCTACCCTCAAAGCGGGGTTTGGAGGGGAGAATTAAAGGCTATGCTGGGAGATTTGAAAACTCTCCTCGTTCCTGAACAGGCCGGCTTGCAGCCCCACAGCACAAAATGCTACGCTGCACGTGATGGGGGGCGGGGCGGGAACAAGTCAGCTGGCAGCAGTTTTGTGAAAAGCACATCCAGGGCACGAAGCAGTTTGGAACAAACACGGAAATGTTTGTGTGACACTGGGCACCATGTTTCGTTCCCTTCGCACAGATCTGTTTATAAGGATCTTTGGCCCAAAGTTAAGGTTATTTGTTTTCTGGAGGCCTCTGCTGAGATCACGACCCCATCGCACCGGGTTCTGGACATATGCAAGGTGAGAAACAGCCCCCCAACGGGCCTGTGATGGAAACAGACAAGACAGACAAAAGATGGGAGGGGAAGTGACTTACCTGAGCTCACAAGCAGAGCTGGGACTAGAATTCAGCTCTCCAGAGTCCCAGTTTAGGGCCCTGTCCACTAGCCCCCTCTACCTCCCAAACATAATCCCTCCCCCATGGCTTCCTATGTCCCTGAGGCTGTTCAAACTCAGCCTCCAGGCACTGAGCCTCTGCAGTCCAGCCCTGAGTGAAACTTTCACCCTTCCCCTCACAAATATTATGGAGCATACAGCACATGGCTATAAGCATAGGAATATTGTCATTGGCCAGGTCCAGCTTCCCATAGAAGCAGCGCCAGCAGGCTTTTAAATGGCCAAAAGAACACTCAACAGTCATTCTGCACTTGCTCAGCCTCCTTGCTGCTGTCAAGTTGACCCCTGTATGGCTTCATAAGCCACAGCATTAAGAGGTAGGCGGGGTCTCCTAGAATCACAATGGGCATTTCGACTTCCCTACGGTGATCCTGTGGTCCGGGAAGAAAGTCCCTGCTTGCAGCTTCCTGAACAGGCCAGTGTTCCGAAAGATGCGTGCGTCATGCACCTTTCTGAAGTAGCCTGCGTTAATGTCTGTCAAATGCACATGGTGATCGACAAGCACCTGGAGAACCATTGAGAAATACCCCTTCTGATTAATGTACTTGGTGGTACTAGAATTGGAATATGCGTGCCATCTATCACCCCTTCGCAGTTAGGGAAGCCCATTTGCGCAAAGCCATCTACAATGGCATGCACGTTGCCCAGAGTCATGGTCTTTCGGAGCATGATACGATTAATGGCCCTGCAGACTTCTGTCAACACGAGTCCAATGGTAGACTTTCCCACTCCGAACTGGTTAGCGACCGATCGGTAGCAGTCTGGAGTAGCCAGCTTCCACAGTGCAATGGCCACGCGCTTTACCAATGATAGGGCAGCTCTCATTCTTGTGTCCTTGTATTGCAGGGCTGGGGCGAGCTCATCACACAGTCCTATGAATGTGGCTTTCCTCATGCGAAAGTTCTGCAGCCACTGCTTGTCATCCCAGACGTGCATGATGATGTGATCCCACCACTCAGTGCTTGTTTCCTGAGCCCAAAAGTGGCTTGTGTTCAGCACCTCCGTGAATGCCACAAGCAATCTCGTGTTGTAGCTACTACACGTGGTGAGATCAATGTCACACTCCTCTTGCCTTTGTAGTTTAAGGAATAACTCCACTGCCACCCATGATGTGTTGGTCAGAGCGAGCAGCATACTGGTCAGCAGTTCAGGATCCATTCCTGCAGCCCGAAGAGGCAAGGCACGCAGTAAAGAAACCGATGAAAGATGGCACCAAATGCAGATGAAAGCACAGGGATTGCTGGGACACAAAGCAATGCATCATGGGGCACTGGAACAGGACCCAAGATGCTCTGCAGCCCGTTCTGTCTTCCTACAACTCTTAGCAGCAGAAGAGAAAGAGGTGCTCTGTGGGATAGCTGCTCAGAGTGCACCGCTCCAAAGACCGCTGCAAGTGCTGTAAGTGTGAACATGCTATCACGCAGGCAGCTGACAGTGTGAACACCCAACAGCGGTTTCCCTTTAACGCTCTCTGAGTGGGGCTGTAACTCCCGGCGCTGTAACTCCACCAGCGTAGACATGCCCCCAGAAGCTGAGAATGGGTGACGGGGTGGATCACTTGATGATTACCTGTTCTGTTCATTCCCTCTGAGGCACCTGGCATGGGCCACTGTCAGAAGACAGGATACTGGGCTAGATGGACCTTTGGTCTGACCCACTGTGGCCATTCTTATGCAGCGCATCTCTAGATGGCCTGATCCTTCCTGCTATGTCTACATGCTGCTTGGCAAGGACCTGATCCTGCCCTGGTCGATGTCAAAGGCAGCTTTGTCATTGACTCAAACAGGATCTGGCCTGATGTGAATTAGTGCTTAATTACTGTCAATTACTCACCATTAATGGGAATTACTTGTAAATGGACAGGCCTTGATTACTAAAGTGAGTGAGGGATGTTCACTAATTGGAAATGATTATATTTTCTTTGGGGGTGAGGCTGAGCTCTCCGCCTCACAAGCAGCCATGGGACCAACCAGCCCCTTTGTTTCTGGCACTGTCCAGGGAACAGGAGATGTTTTCCAGCTGGTAAAAGAGCCCCATCCCCTCTCCTGCTTTGCCTCGGAGCCCCTGACGCCACATCACAGACTGCATGTGTGCTGGCCAGCGGAGCGCAAGGGTGAGCACTTTGTTCTGGGTCCTAAGTCCTGCATTTGGCGGCAAGGCATGGGGGTTTCTTTTCCTGAACCAAGCCTGGGGGGGAGCTGTGATGAGTCAGCCACAGCTGGGGCACAGCAGGTAAGCCCTCCTTGTCCCCGAACCCTGAGGAGCAACAAAGAATGTTGTACTGAGTCCTGGAGGAAGGGGGGAAAAGGGACAGGACACTGATTTTTAGGGCTGTCCTCTCCATCCTCTGCGATGAACCCTGGTGCCACGAAGGCAGCACTAACCCTAACTGGCACGGCAAGAACAAGTACCGTTGCCCCCTGTGGGACAGCAAGTCTGTTTGGATTGTGTACATGATTCCCGCCACTGACATCCAACCCAAGGGAAGACCGACGCTCTTGGGATCCCTACACGTCAATATTCCCCATCACTTGTAAACAGTGAAGATCAGACTTAGGAGAAAAGAAAAGGAAGCCCAACACTGCAGTGACATCCCCATTCATTGCAGAGATTTGAGCTGGCAGCAAGTCCCATCCTGCCCTGAGCCACTGATGCTCACAAAGGACCCATCCTCGCACCTACTCATGCTGCTGGGGAACAGCTGATACAAGAAGATGCACACACATCAGGGCCATCACTTGGCCAGCAGAAGACTTGACCGAGGCTGGGTTGAAATGCCCCCCACATGCTAGCTCCAAACAGATCAACGCTGCAGCAAATACTCAGTTCTTCAGATTCATTTGAAATCCAGAGGGCCAGAGGGAAATACCCTGACGCCATCCCCACTCATAAACTTCAGTGTAGAGTATGTGCCATGGACGGAGTCTAGGACAACAGGGGGCCTGTTGGGGGGCTCTGCTGTTCCAGTGATTCTGAGCTGCTCTAGGCTGTCATAAATCAGAGCCCCACCCAGGCTGCTCTATTTTATACCAAGGGCCTGTTTCAGCCCCTGAAGCAGCCCATAATATGTATAGTATAAGGTGGCTTGGATTCACCTTTGCTTCCTAGAACTCTGTGCTTGGAACTGAACCAACCCTCTGAGTCTTAGGGAAGCTGGGAGCTGGATCCCAGCTCTGCAACTCAAGACTCATTTTAAATTGGGGCAGGGTTGCTCAAAACCTCAACTCCAAGGACCTTGTTTATGACTGGGACAAACAACCCAGCCTGGCTGATTCTGACCTCCACCAACGACCAGGAGCAGAAGGTGACAAAGGATCTGTCTGCTGTACCAGGCCCTGGCATGCCTCTGAAATGAGCTCTAAAACCGTGGGATCGATACAGAGTTTTATAGGCAGCCAGTGGAGAGACTGTAAAACAGGGAGCGAGGGAACTGGAGATCCCCGTGCCCCTGGTGACATTACAGGTGGACAAACAGGAACGTATGCACAGGTGCAGGTGAAATAAACCACATTAGACTTTGGTGAGTTTCATGGCTCTTCGGGGGAGCGCAGGGCATATTCTGGGCACCCGTGTGAATGGGTCTACCTACCTCAGCCTTTAAAGCTGGACCCATTTCTCTATCTATAGCCCTATGCTCTGGTCCATTAAACCATGTTCCAGTCTCCCACACTGGATGGCATAAAGAGGCTGAACTAAGATGCTGCTTCTAATGGATGGTGGCAGTGCATTTATCTCTGGGCACTGCAGGAAAAGGGTTTATTTAATAAGGCCATTTATCAAGGCAGGGAGCAAGGGAGAGCTGCCCACTGACTGTGCTGCTGGGCAATCCAAGTGGCTCTTGGCAGGAGCTGTGTGCTGGGCCCCTCACCCTGAGAAAGAAAGGGGGAGCTAAGGAGCTTGAGAAGCTGGAATTTCTGACCCTGAGCTACCATCACATGACCCTGCTGGAAGCACATTGTTGTTATGTGTATTACAGTAGGACCTATGGATCAGGCCCCCTTGTGCCAGGTGCTGTACGCTCTAAACAGACCAAAGGGCTTACACTGTAAATAGACCGGCCGCACTCAGCTCTCCTGACTCTGCACCATTGCCCCACTCACTGGCAATGAGCGATTCGCTCTTGGAATTAACTCCAGGGCCTGTTCCAGCACTCCCCATTCTCCCATCCCCAGAGGGCTCTCCCTGTGTATGTCTGCCCACCCTGAGCAGAGCTATCTCTGCAGGGGCAAGGAGATCTTGGTCTTTGGCCCAGCTGCAACCTCTGTTTCTCTGCCTCCTTCACCCCACACTTCCCCCTACAATTTCCCACTGTTGCTTGCAGAGTCCCAGCAAGGGGGGCTAGCGATGTTGGGTGTGCTCTCATATGGAAGGTGCTGGCGGCCACTGGTCTTTTGGCCACCAGGATGTGCACATCTGCTCTGAGCAGGGCCAGGCAGGGCTGTGGTTACGGGAACCCCAACCGCTGGGCAATGCAAAGGGAAAAGGGCTAGTGTAGACAGGAGGGAGGGATAGCTCAGTGGGTTTGAGCACTGGCCTACTAAACCCAGGGTTGTGAGTTCAGTCCTTGAGGGGGCCACTTAGGGATCTAGGGCAAAATCAGTACTTGGTCCTGCTAGTGAAGGCAGGAGGCTGGACTCGATGACCTTTCAGGGTCCCTTCCAGCTCTATGAGATAGGTCACCAAAGGTATGTCTACACAGCAAAGAAAACCCACGGTACCAAGCCCAGGTCAGCTGACTTGGGCTTGTGCCCCTCGGGCCACAAAGCTAAAAACAGCAGCATAAATGTTCTTAAACCGGGTAGGTGGTGGGTCTTGGAGCCCAGGGTCTGGCCCGAGCCCCAAGGTCTACACTGCTATCAGCCCGAACCCAAGTCAATTGACCTAGGCCCTGACACTTGGTGCTGCAGGTCATTTATTGCAGTGTAGACACACTCTCGGGGTCTGTCTTCAGTGCAGATTGGGCCCTGGCTCTTATGGGTGTTGCTCGAATACTCTCTCCTCCTTCCCCTTTGACACACAAACCCTCTCAGACGAGTTTGGTGGTGTTTTGAACCCAGGCTAGCTGTCCTGCCCCAGGGTGGGGGGTTAGAGCTCAGCTGCTACTTCCACTCTGCAGTGAGGACGCAGGCTAAACCATGCACTGACAGTTCACTGGTGCCTTCCCACAATTCCCCACTGTGTGCCCAGGAGGACAAACCCGTGCTCCCACAGTTCACTGGGAGAGAGTCACAGAGACCCATGAGATGTGCCCCCAGAAGTCCTAGTGACACACGGGACAGAGCAGCACCAGTGTGGGACACAGCAACTGCGGTCTGGTTTGCAGGGCAGCTGCTCACACCTGGGCAAGGCTAAGCCAGGGGCCAATCACCAGGGCTACCTCTGCAGTGAGGATGTCCCCCCAGACTGCAGAACCTGTCCCTGCTGTAGGTGAAGGGGGGATTCTCTCTCCATGCGTAACAGCCTCCTTGTTCGTTCCTCTAGACCTGCCCATATGGGGCATACAGTTCTCCCAGGCCCCTCCCTGGAGGGCTCACAGCCGGCTCTTCCCACAACAGTTTGACTTGGGTTAGCATTAGAAACAGAAATTCTGAGGAGCAGGCACTTTCCATTCTCAAGTGCACAGGCCTGGGAGGTCAGTCCCAGCTCTGCAAAACACTTCAGTCCTTGTTCAGCTCTGAGCATGCACTTAAAATCCCATTGACTTAAGCTCACACTTAAGTGCTTTGCTGCTGCTGAGGAGAGAGGATTCATGCTGGTGCTAAGGAGGATTGTTCTCCAACAAGCTCCAGGAGAAAGCGCATCAGTGAGGGCCTTAGCACAGTAACTGAACATAAGCCAGCCAGACTCGGCTCCTTTCCTAATAACCTTGCACAGCCGCCGCAACTGAGGAAAGTTAATAATTAATGTGCAGAAACCAAAGACAATTAACCATAATGGTGGGGCCATTAATTTCCGGTCAAAGAGAGAGCCTGATTGGTGCTGGGGTGCGCACTCCCACTGCTCCGTCCTATTTGTCAATCTGGTGACAAAGCAAGGCTGGGCACGGCAGAATGCCTCTTGAAATCCTACGCACGTCTGTGCAATGTAGTGCCCTCCCTTAGAGGAAAGCATGCAAAACCCCTGTCCCTGCAGTCAGAAGCTGCTGAGGCCTGATCCTGTATGCCCACCACATGCAAAACTCCCATTGACTTCAGTGGGAGCTAGGCACCTGCTTTGGGCCCGACCCTGCATGTCCTCAGTGTGCAGAGCTCCTGCTGACTCCAACCTCTCTCTGACTCTCATGAAGCATTTTCCGGATGAGACCCTGGTAAGACAAAGCTGCCCTGCAGCGATGTTTGCTGCTACAAGCCTGTTTTCAGCTGGGTTTGCAGCCAGTCTCCCCAGGCAGTGCGTTTTGCACACAGTCTTAAGGGGCAAATTATGATACAAACATGTTGTTTTTGTAAAAACGAAGCGGGTTGTGTGGAAATCACGGAAATGATACACAAACCCCATGGAAAACAGCCTTCCCTCCTTTGCGATTTCAATAGACAAAAAACCATGGCATTCGAGATCTGAGTGTTGTTTCAGCTGTCTGGTGATTGGCACCTGTGTCAGTCTAGCCTAGGTGGCAGCCTCCTCACAGCAAAGCCCTGCCCTGTGACTGTGTGTCCTCGCTGTTCCTGCACTCGTCTGCATACATCCCATAGTTCTTGGTGCTCAAAAGCCCTAGGATTCTTCCCCAGTCTGCTGTGTCAATTGAGAGAGAACTTGTCTGTCCTTCAGGGGGAATTGTGGGAAGGCCCTGGGGGGTTGTCAGCACTCAAGTGATCTTGCCTGCGTCCTCACTGCAAAGTGGGCAGGTTCCAGCAGTGCAGGCAAGCATGGGATCAGAGTCCAAATAAGCGTGCGCTTGAGGGGTTTGCTGTAGATGGCAGGAGGATTTGGGCAACAACACATGTAGGCGTATTGGCCAAGGCTACAGTGTAGACATATCCACAGTGATAGTCCCAGCTCCTAAGAGCTTAGATACAGCATCCATAGACCAGCCAGCGAACACAAGGATTATTAAACCCAGTTTTAAAGATGGGGAATGGAGGCCCAGACAGAGTAATTGTCATACATCAGTCAGTGGCAGAGGGAGGAGATGAACTCAGATTAACGTGGCACCTTTCTCAAGAATGAAATTTGTTCAGATTAAAGAAGCAAAGATGACTAAAGCAACAGGAAGAAGGTATTCCCCAGAGAAACCAACCAGCTCTTTCCTTCTGCGCAACAAATACCATCAGAAGAAAAGAAAGAAAAGTCTAAACAGTGTCTATTCGTGGCTTCTGGGCAGCAACTTCTCCAAGGGATTTCCAGTGTCTGCTATACGCTGGATGCATAATGTGTATTTACATGAGAGAAGAAAAGGATTCTGAAACGTGACAGCTTCCAGCACTCCTTGTTCATGTCTAAACAGGGTTTTAGAGCAAATGCTGCATTCATGTTGCCATCCACAGGTTTCCAGGAGAGGTTTGTTTTTAATGTGGCGAACTAAACAAAGAGAACCCACCTGTTAAAAATATCCCCAGGAGAAAGGATGAAAATATATATATACTACACACACAAAATCTAGTTGTATGTAATTTCCCACCCCTAGGCTCCTTGTCCCAGTTTAGTCCCCGCATACCCGCTGCAAGTCTGGCTTTTGTCTTCTCTGCATTAGTGTCAGGTAGATTCCTCCTGTCAGGCTGCTTGGGCCCAGCATGGGTGTCACTGAGAGGGGTAGCCCTGTTAATCTGGTTCTGCAAAAAGCGACAAGAGTCCTGCGGCACCTTATAGACTAACAGACATATTGGAGCAAAAGCTTAGTCTATAAGGTGCCGCAGGACTCTTGTCGCTTTTTACTGAGGGGGTGTCACTCTCAGCTCTCAGTTCAGGTGCCCAAACTTGACATGGGCTTTAGCTTATCTGACCTCTCAGTCTTCGTCTTTAAAGGAAACCTGCACAACACTTTCAAAAGACAAGCTGGGAGCTTAAATTCATAACTTTGGCAGAGGCTAAAAATCATGGACCCAAAGACATGGGATTTATGGCTTATTACAACAAACCGATGGATAGACAGACAGATGATGGAAATGCTTTGCTCCCCTCATTCACCACAATGAGGTATGAACTTGCAGAGCCAATGGAACCATTTAAATACTAAAGCCACTATTGAGGAAAGCATGTCAACACATATTTAACTTTAAGTACATGCGTAAGGGCTTTCTTGAATCAGGGCCTAATATCATTAAGCACAGGGAATGTTTCATTTAAAAACCTGGGTCTGACCCTGCAATCCCATCCCTTTGCCTGTGCAGAGTGCCACTGACTCCAGCACACGGCAGGTGGGTGAAAATACCTGCACGGCTCGGGCCTTAGACCCAGACACGTCAGACAATGGAAGAGTTACAGTTCTCAGACCATTAACATGCCTACATTGCGCCTAGTGTGGCAGATCCTCAGCCCTGGTGCGGCCCTGCTTTACAAAAAGGGATTTAGGCACCTGACTCCTAACTTTAGGCTCCTAAATTCACTCAAGGGTCTGCACCTTAGTGCTTTCATTTCCTGACTTAGGTGCTTTTAACTCCACCACCTTCTTACTGCATCACCCTGCACATGAACATGCTCACGCCTGTGTCTCTCCTTCTGGCAGCTGAGAGAACTTTATCTGTTCTGCAGCCAGCCCTGTTGGGATGGGGCTTTGTCTGGCTCCAGATAAGCAGGGACCCGGAGTTTAAAGGACTGACTTTAAACAAGCTGCTACTGTTTATGCAAATGCTGGCTATTAAACATGAAAACCTTCCCCACCTCTGATATTTTTTCTCTTTGTTGCCCTTCCAGGGCTTCTGCTTAGGATGCCCTCCTGCTGTGTCCTTCCAGGAGGTAAATACCTGTTTGGACAAGCAAGGGGCTAAAGAGGACATGGGTAAAAACCGATAACAGCAGTTGTCAGGCAAACAAAAGAAAAGAGCTGTCACCTAAGCAGAGGTAGGCTCAGTGCAGGAAGAAGGCTGTTAGCTAGAGATCAAAGCAGAATGTAGGGAAGCAAAAGCACCCTTATATTTTCCCCCCTGCATCACAGGCAGCCAGTGCCATTTGGATAGTTAAAAGGAGCCCCGAATAAACAGGAAATCCCAACCACCCTGCATTTGTGGTGGAATAATTAGCCCTATAGAGCCAGCTCCTCTACCAGGCTAATCGTAACTGATTCAATCATGCTTAACTTGATGTGTGGCTAAATTGATGCTTGCAGCTATCACTTCAACACAGTCTGTCATTGTGCCTCGTACTTCTCTCGCTGTCCTTCCGGCTCCAGCTTTTGAGAGTCGTTCGTTTTTCTTTTTAAATGGGATCCTATGTGAGCGCTGCCTACGAATGAGCCCCACACTTACCATCTCCACTGGGGGCAAAAGGAAGGAAGATGATCAACCCGCTTGATCTGTATCTAAGAATCTATCTGCATAACCCTCTGTCTTCCCTAGAGGCAGGAAGGAAGGAGAGGAGAGGAAAGAAGGAAAGGAAAGGAAAGGAAAGAAGCTGCAGCTCCGATGCCCCTGCCTGTATTATTGTATCCATTTTCCAACACCAATGATGTGTGAAATGAAAATTGGACAGACCTGGCTGCTCTCAGACCTGGAGTTTCATAGTGCCTAGCTGCCTCCCTACAAGAGTGAGTGAGGGATGGAGGGAGAAGGGGAAGAGAAGATGCAAGCAAGACGGGAGAGAGAAACGGGAAGGGAGGAGACTCCTGAACAGCTACACACCTGGCGTTGGTAAACCCATCACCATTTTAATAGCTGCTTGTTGGGGGCAGTGCTGGGAGTGGGAGGGGCCTGCTGTGTTCATCTACATGCAATTGCCCAGAATGCTCTCCCAATGCATGGCTGTGTTGGGAATTTACAGTACCTGAAAGACTGGGGATGTTGACCATTGGTGTTCCTGGCTCTTTTCAATGCCATTTGTGACCAGGTCAGCTTTGCTATCACAGCCCCATGTCTATGAGCTGTTGGAGCCTTGAGGCAGCACAGAGCTCCATGAAAACAAACATCTGGCTACCTCAATGGGAGCTTCCAAGTACAGGTGCAGCCTGCAGGGGGTGGGCCTAGCCCTCAGTGCCCAGGAATTTGCTGGACTGTATGGAAGGCGGGTGCCAGGTTGTAGAAGTGGTTCAGGGTTCGCTCACCTCCCATCCCAGTATGTCACCCACATGCAGCCCTCTTGCCCACCCCCCCGGGGGACTGTCCTCATCCCCTCTCACCAAGGCCTCCTGCGGACGTCGTACAGGTCGATCTTATTGGGAGCTCTCCAGGGGGTGGCTGCAATGAAAAGAAAAGAGATGTGAAACACCGCTGGGGAGGCGGATGTCAGCACACAGGGATAGAGGCTGGGGGAGGGGAGGTGATGAGCTAGCTCATTGGTTCTTAATCTATTGCCCATCATGGGCTGCAGATGCAGCTCTCTGTGTTACGTGGGCCGCATCCACACAGTATATATTCTACCTGGATGGCCCTGAGGATGTCACATGGGCCACAGCTGTGTGCTGACTGGGCTGCCCGTGGGCTGAGAACCACTGAGCTACATGCTCCCTGCAGAGGCAAAGCTGCTGTGGATGTCAGCAGGAGCTTGGCCGGTACTGGGGGCATGTGATCAGCCCAGCACAGTGCCAGAGGAGGGGCTCAATGCTCCCAAGGAGTTAGATATCAGATCGCAATGCCTTATAGGCACCTGTAAAAGGACTGTGAATCTCAAAGCCTGAGTTCAGCACCTAAGCTCCCAGCATGGCACTAGGAAGCACTGTACTGCTGCCCCCTAACCTGAGCATGCCCCACCTCCTAGCAGGGGTGTTTGAGGCTGCTGCAGTTACTCGGGGGCCATGCTGCCATGTTTCCCTTCCCCCCAGAAAGCCGTGATGCCGGCGCAACAGACCTGGGTAGTAGCGGGTCACGCCAGTGGCGCTGCCGAAGACCTGCCACAGCAGAGTCGGATCTTCCTTCCGGTTCTCGATAAACACGTCCTCCAGGGCTTCAGTCCAGTTCAGCTCATTGAGGATCACGGTGGCTGGAAAGGAGAGAGCCCGGACGGGCTGAGTGGGGGCGTACAGGACCTAGGGAGAGGACCTCATTCATTTCCCATCCTCGGCCTGAAAGGGGCTGGCCAGGGAACACATGGACACGGCGGGCCATGTCCTCCGCTGGTGCTGATTGGTGTAGATCTAGACCGCGGTGCGGCTGGCCCAGGAGAGTAACAATACCCAGCAGCTACTGCTCTGCTGTGAATCTCAGCTATGTGCCATCATGTGGCTGATGCTAACCCTTCAGCACATCCCAGTGCTCACTCAGTAGCCCCTGTGCCTCCCCTGATATGGGGAAGGAGGGGTGGGAGAGCCCCACTCCTGCAGCAGGGCACAGGATTCAAGGCTGGGGCCAAGGGGATGCTGAGGGTGGGAGGGCAGGGGGCTCAGAAATGACAGCTGTGATGCTGGGGCCCCAAGAGCAGAGCACCATGGAAGGGAGAGTCTGGGCTCCATGAGGCACTAGAAGCTGTCCCCCAGGCCCAGACGTGCGAACGTGGAAGCCAGCGCCAGGCAGAGGTGAGTCCTGGTTTGTCACAGATCAGCATGGAGCTACCCAGCTCTGTCTGGGCCGCGTTCCAGCAGATCAGCCAATGGAGCAGCCCAGCCAGACACCACCCACAACCCCTCCGTGATTCTTCAGAGCCAGGGGCTTTGCAGCCATTGCCTGCAGCACACTCCTCCTTCCACACCGGCTCCATCTTTCCCCACATCAAAATCACACTCAGCACAGTGTTGTGCCTTGGCCCCATGTGCCCTCTTTCCTTGCCCACCCAGTGCACTGTGCCAGTGTCTCACCCACTGCCAGGCCCTGGGCCTGGGCTCCATCTCCTTCCTCCTCCATGTCTCCGCGACCCACTCACCATCCACCAGCTCATGCTCGCTCTTGCCCTGGTGCCCCTACGCCCAGCATGGGCAGTGTAAGCAGGCAGCTACTCTGAGGGGAGCAGGCCTGGGTCAGGGCAGGATCCGGCCCCTTGAACCTAACTCATGTCACACTACAACTCTGGAACTAAGACAGTGTAGTCTCAGGCCTTCTTTGTGTTGACACCCAATCCTGCAATGGAAGCGCCGATCCTGCCAACGCTGGCTCCCAAGTGCAACCACTGGCCCAGGGGCGACCCCATTGTAGTGCAGGGGGCTGGTCTCTGCACGAGATACTACATGCAGCTGTCAATGTTTGCAAAAACCAATCCTCAGGGCACATCCTGGCAGCAGTTCTGGGGTGTGGCTTCAGCTGGCCATGCTGGGGCTAGCTTTGACCTGGGTATCCCGTGTCCCAGAGCAGTGGAGCTGCAGCAGCACACACTTCCGCAGGTCTCTATGAGCCTTCCTGACCCCTGCATGATTATCGGACAACTCACCTGCACTAGGGCTCAAGTGAGCTACAGCCAAGCCCCGTCACTGCCATTTAGACCTACCCTCTGGCTGTGAGCGAGGGGCCTTCTCCTGCATCTGCATAACCCAGGGTTGCTCTGTTCTCTGCCTGATCCTCAGGGAAGGGGAGTCTGTGACTGCAACTGCCGAGGTCTCTAGTTCAATGACCAGGGTGGGCCAAGATGGAGGTCCTCACAGATCTAAGCTCCATGGCTTGGGGTACCTGGGGTACTTTCAGCCTGGGGAGGGGGAGATGGACAAATCCGAGCTTCCCAGACTGATTGTTTCTTTCTCGATCAGCAGCTGGCAGGGACTCTGGGCCTCTTCTCCACACACTATTGCACAGATCCAGAAAATCACCCCAGGCAGGTGTCAGGCTCCCAGTCTGAGTCGCTGGTGGGCAAAGGACCCTCCTCCCCAAAACGAGGAACTGCAGGAGGCACATTCAAGCTCATTGTACGTGCTTGCCGCCAGGTACCCGCGGCAGATGGGAAATAAATTGGGTCTGTCCCGCATGGGGGCCACGTTCGAGTCCCTCCTCCATCAGCCAGTCCCCAAGAGACACAACGGGCGAGAGGAGCGGCCCTCCGGGAGCTCACCCCACTCTGTATTCACGCCAGCCCTTGTGCTTGACGCAAAAGCAATTAAGACACTGGCAAAGAGTGATTTGAAATGATTCCGCTACTGAGGCATGCGATGAGCTCAGAGCAGCCTGACTGTGATTATCAGATGGGATCGGGACTGCTGAAGTGCGTGGGACAGGCATGTGGTTAGTCGATCTTTACAAGGGGTTGTTTCTTTCAGAAGCCTCTAAGAAAAGTACTTGAGTGGGGCAGCTCCTGCAGGGCTGAGCTGGGGGCAAGGGGTAACTGGGGACGTAGGGGGGTTTCTGCAGTGGTACAGGGCTGAGCTGCGGAGCTGAGCACGGGGAAAGATGGATGAGGAGGTCTGAACCCTGTAGAGTACTCAGGCTGGTGAGTCTCTCAAACTCCTCCTGTTGAAGATTTCGGCTCTCTGCGAGGAGGAAAACATGGAGCCTCCTGCAGCGCACAAGTGGGCTGAACTCTCCCCACTTTACAACACAGCAACTGCGCCTGGACTACAACCCAGGAGTCCTGACTCCTTTCATGTTATTGGCCCAGTCCATCTCTCTCTCCTCCCTTCCTCTTCTGCAGCCTCCTCATTCAATGGGAATAAGAACCTCGTCTGTCCCATCCCCTCCCCAGCCCCTTTCTAAAACCCCAGAACTCTGCACCTGCTTGGGGAGTGCCCACCTGAGCCCAGTGGAAGCTCCCGCCCGCTCTGCCTCCCTGCGGCTCCACTCTCAGCAACTGTACCACACATCAGGGGAGACGCTGCTCCATGTGCAAATGTAGACAATAGCACAGAGATGGGAAGGGGCCTGACCCTCTCCAGCTCAGAAGAGATTTCACATGGTTCACAACCCTGTCAGACCCGGCAATGGCACAAAGAATGTCTGGGCGGGATGTGTGGGGGGGGGAAGGTATTTGGAGCAAGGCAGGCTGGCAACATCTGAGATGGGGTAGACAAGCCTAATGCCCTGCAAGCCACCTGTCCCATTTGGGGTTTGAAGTGCATGCTGGTGAAGGAGCGGGGAGCATTGAATGGTGGTATCCATCCACGGGCAGGACAAGGGAGGGAAGAGACAGAATAGATAGGAAAGGAATCCCTTCTCTTCCATCCAAAGACTACGTGAGCATTCCCCCTCCACCAGTGCCGTGGCACCACAGCGATATGGCAGGTACAGCACAAACAAACGGTTAGGCAAAACAGATCGATGGCCAGAACAATGTCTGCATAGAGTGAGGGATCTTAGATTTCAGGCGACAGCATTAACTGCTCCCATGGCACCTGTGCAGCACCACTGCTGTGCCGGGCACAATTTGGCACTGGGAGGCTTGTTTCCAGAGCAGGGGCTTCTGAGGGGCCTGGCAGGCTCTGAAGATGCCCAAAACTTGCTGGGAGCTCAGCCCCATGAGCTGAGGGCTTTGAAAAATTTTAAAAGCCAACATTCTAGGAAAGCATTTGTGGCTCTGAATGCCACTCTTGAAAGCAGAGCCGTATCTTGCCTAAAATAAAACAGGAAAAAAACCACCACCACAAACTGGGCAGCCCCTTCTAGCCCTGCTGCTTCCCACTGCCAAGAGATGATGCCAGCCTGCACTGTGGAATGGCACGATGCTGACTGCAGTGTCATGGCCTCAAACCTCAGCTAGGCTGGCACACACCTCCAGAGCAGCTCCATGCCCTCGAAGGGCGGCAGCGAGAGCCCACATCGGGATGGGTGGGGTGAGAGGACTGAGCAATCCAGCCCCATCAGGACTCGGGGCAGTTGCAAACAGGGCCAGTTTTGCATCCAATCTCTTTGTTGCTCCCCTTTGCTGACACCACCTGCTGCACTGTTTGCACATCCCAGTGGGGGCTACTGGGCCACTGTCTAGAGAGGCTTGGACACAACCTGTGCCCTGAGCAATCCAGCAAGGCTGCTGCCTTAGAGCTGCTCTTGGTCTCCAGCTTTCTGGCCACTGCGCCGGTTTTGGTTTCTTGCATTCTCAGTGACCTTTTGAGAAGGAGATTAATCTTCCTTAAGCAGCAGTTTTTGTACCTGAATATAAACATCATAGTCTGCTCTCAGGAGACAGCTACCCAGAGAAAACCATGCTGGCTGGATCCCCTCCACTTGGGTGCTGCACCCAGGGCCCCAGGGTTCAGGAATCCAGGACCAGTTCTTCTCCCAGGGTCCATGCTATGCAGGACCAGAAACCCAGATCCAGGTTCTCTCATGACTCCAATATTCTGTAACAGCCAACATTTTCCCATTGCTGACTCCTTAGCGCTGGTGATGGCTACAGATTGCCTCATTATCCTTCCTTCCTACCTACCTAGCTATATCCAAGTTACTCTACCTTGCCTACCACCATCTGCTAGCTACACTCCTCCTATAGATCCCATAGCACAGGGGTTCTCAAACTTTAGCAACCCAAGGACCCCCATTTTGATTTAAATTTTTTCACAGACCTCCCAACCCCCACATCAGCCCCAGGCCCTGCCCCCCCCCAACTCTTCCCTCAAGGCCTCACCCCTGTTCCTCCCCTTCCCTGCCTCTTTCCGCCTCCTCTCCCAGCACCTCCTGCACACCCCTGAACAGCTGTTCCCTGTCGTGCAGGAGGCACAGGGAGGGAGGGGGCGGAGTTGATCAGAAGGGCTGGTGGGCCCCCTGAAGCACCCTCGCAGACCCTAGTTTGAGAAATGCTGCCATAAGATACAGAATTTGCCTCCATTCTCTGCAGACAGAACAGGCTCCTAATGGTCCATCCAGCCTGGTAACTTGCCTCTGCCAGTGGCCAAGGTCATGGTGGCCTGCCGGCGGCTGTTGCTGGAAGGCTGGACTTGGGTTCCCGGCTCAGTTTTATCCTGGGGGTTCCACCTACTCCTCCCCAAAGCCCCCCAGGCAATTCCTCCCCATCCTTAATGTGTCCGATGCCCTTACAACCCCCTATGGAGAGACAGCTATCGGAGCTCTGCTCAGTCAGTCATCACCACACGGTCCTGCAGCATCCCTGACCACTGAAGCAGTGTGTCCCAGTGGGTAGAGCACTGGACTGGGATGCAGGAGACCACTTAGCTCTGCCCCGACCCTGCTGGGTGTCCTTGAGCAAGTCACTTCCCTCTCTGCACCTCTGTTTCCCTGCTTGCCCTTTGCCTGTCCTGTCTGTTTAGGCTGTAAGAAGCTATCTTTGAAGATCTGGGCCCAAGCTCTTGTAGGGGAGGCAGGGGGAGCAGGGGCTGCCTCTCAGTAAGTTCACGTGCAGTGCCCAGCACAAAGGGGGCACTGATCTCAGCTGAGAATGCCATGTGCTACTGTACGCAAAAATGGGGAGGAAGCGGAAGGGCTCCGAGAGGTTCTGAAGGCGCTAAAGAGTTGTACGAGGGCCCCAGCAGTCAGCTGCAGGGCTGCTAAGGTGCTTATAAGAGGGGCTTTCTCGTGCCCTGGAACAGCTCCACCAAGGTTATGCTGGGGACGGCTGACTGAGGGGGTGCGCATGCATAAAGGATGCCTGCACCAAACTGTCTCACATCCCAGTCTTGCCTCAACCCCTGGCAAAGATGCAGGGAAGCCAGGGTGTGCAGGGGAGAGCCCGATCCTGAAACATTTTTGGGTCTCCAGGCTGCAGCAGCACACATCGGAAGGTGTACGGGTGCTAGAATGTACCAACATTTGTCCTGCCAGCTGGGGAGTTTCACAGAACTGAAGACTGGAGCTTCTCTTCCTTTATTTTGTAAAATTGCTTCTCCTTATCCATTGCATTTTTTTGTAATCCCACCTGCAAAACCCTAAGAAACTCCAAGGAAAAAACTGTGAACAGAACATTAAGGTGACACTGCTAAGCACTGAGAAACTAGGGAAAGCCAAAGGTTAGGTCACACATGTAACCTTAACTCTGCCCCCTCATAGGCCTAAATTATGACACAGTCTCTTCCTACATGATCCTATATCATTTCTCTAATACTGCAAAACAACATACAGGTTTTTAGATTGCCCTCTGTAGCAGCTTCTTGTGCTATGCTCCGCTCCAGGTATTTTAAAGTTGCAGGGAAAAAATGGCACTATCAGTTGTATTATATGAGAACTGGCATGTGACCCGAGCAATATATTTAGTTCTCTTAAAGGTCCCTCCTACATCAGTCCCTCCTCTAAACTCCTTAGTGACCCTTATTACCCTTCCCTCAAAGCCTCAAGGCACATTGGAGCCAGCTCGCCAGGCCATGCAACAGATGACTCATGCTGCAAAGAGCTAGGGGTGCAATACGCGGGAACACACAACACAAGGACTATCCACTGCCCACTGTTCTCTCCCAACTTTGAGCCTACAGCTATCCAGTAAGGGGCCATCTACTGGCCCTTGAGAAGGAGAATCTGCTGGGGCCATAAGGAAAAACACCTCCCCATCAATTTCATTATTTGTTATTATTATGCAAATTGCCCCAGTGCTTATTGGTCTGGAGTCAGGGTGCAGTTGAGCACAGAATGGGTTAATAGGCTCTAATATACGACCCCTTTCTCTCAGATCTCTACAATACTTTTTATGGAGGAAACCCTGCGTCATAATGGGAGTCACTTTGGTGCGAAGTTCTTAAAAATCTGGCTCTGACCTGTCACGGAAACATGATCTTAAGGGCCCTTAACTGCAGCTGGAGTCAACAGAAGCTCAGCGCCACTGCAAATCAAGGCTTAGCTTCTGTCAAATCAGCAGTTAAATACTAGTGGTTGTGCCTCAGTTTCCCCCATCTGTAATATGGGGATAATAATAGAGTGCAGTGAGGATAACACCACAAATGCCTGTGAGGTGCTCAGACACTAATAATCAATCAACCAACCAATTAAATAAAATATAGAAAATCTCTTCACTTTTAAGTAACTCCACTTTCGTTTTTAATTTCCTCCATCTGAGAAAATAAACTTTCCATAATAGGTATTTAATTCCAGTTAATGCAGGCATGTGGCAAACCCCACAGACACGTGGTCTCAGTCACTCCTTCTCACACACGCCTTCTCAAAAACAAACCTGTACACACAAAAACCATGCGCCTCCCAAACCATGCCAGTGTTGTGCTGCAAAAGCACAGGTGCTGGCAGATGGCTCCAACCCACTCTGTGGACCGGGTACCCGCCCCAAGCAACTGACAGCCAGATACGATGGGAACATGGAGCTGGAAATAAGGACTGATTCATCCAAGCCCAAGAACTGACTAATGAGAGGAAAATCAGAGACTCCCAACCTCGTCCATTAGACAGAAGAATAAGCAGGTACCCACAGCACCATGGTGGCATACAGTCCTCTATGTTCTCCTTTGTCTCTAAAGGCCTCCTTTTCTGTTCCTTTCCTCCTGGTAGCCAATCAATGGCACAGCACACACTCTGCGACGCCACATTAGCAGGAGTGAGGAATGTGCTTTATGTATTGATCTCCTTCAATGTACACAATAGAGAACAGAGAGGAGAAAACAAAAATTAATCTCTCTGGAGTCTCCTGCAGCCTCTATCCTGATGGCCCACCAGGGCGGGCACCGTGCCCTGCAAATCTTTTCTGAACGGCACAGCAGCAACTTCAGAACCAAAAATCTCCTTTCATTAATGAAAATAAACATGTCTCACCCAATTCTGCACTGGAGATTCTGGGGCTGGTGTAGCTGGGAGCTCCCCCACAACCAGTGTGCCGGCCCCACTCCCTACAGCGCCCCCTGCTGGGAGAGACTGGCGTAGCTGGGAGCTTAGCCACAGTCAGTGTTCTTGCCCTGCTCCTTACAGTGCCCGCTGCTGAGAAAGGCTGGGACTGCAGTAGCTGGGAGCTTCCCCATAGCCAGCCTGCCCTGCTCCCTACACTGTCACCTACTGGGAGAGGCTGGGCCTGAAGCAGCTGGGAGCATCCTTCGCTAATATACCCTTATTCCACAGAAAAAAATCTCTGTAGTAGAAAGTTAGTTATACGGTTATGCCTTCAATCGTCAGAAAATGTGCAGGTCACAGCTGCATGCCTACCCTTTCCTCTGCCCCCTTGTGTGTATGCCAAACAGACTTTAATGACAGGAACACACACTATTACTCAAACCATATCCTATATCAGACAGTTTTTTCTACATCTTAGATACACTCATGCAGCATGGGGTAAGGTATTTTTATTAATGCCACTGACCTAATGGCCTGAGAATATTTATACTGATTTAGGGCTGAATCCCACACTGGCCCTTCGCCTGCTATATATGACCTGTTGTCTTCTCTCTAAAGGCTGTATCGGAATATATTTCTCTGCATCATGCCCTATACGGTGAAGAGAACTTTTTTTTTCCTTCTGCAGACAGATATGTCTCCCACCAGTAATTTATGATGTCAGTATCTCAGATGCTGTTTCTCAGAAAGCTGCACATACTGAGTTGTGTTGTCAGTGTATTTCGCATGATTTCTTGTTTCACTGTGCCAACGGCTGTACTTTTTCCATGAGGGAAAAAAAAACCTGCTGATGGGGAAATGACAGATTTCATGGGAAACGGTTACATTTCATAACCACCTCATTTAATTGTGGGCATCAACCAACACAGCTTGATATGGTACCCAAGATAGTACGCACAAGACCTAAACAAGGAATCGGCATTCACTGTTAGCTGCTTCTTCTTGTTATAGTATTGTTAATAAACATCTGTAATGTGGTTGGGGCTGCAGTCTGCGAAACACGAGCAACAGTGCACTGAGCTGGACCAAAAGATGCAACACGTGGGTATCTATGCTTGTAGAAAAAATTGCACGATGTATTGTTGTGCTGAAGGGTATTTGCTAATGGCTGCCGTGAGGTGGGTCTAAAGATAATCAACAGAAGGAGAAAGCAAGCCCCTTTCTGTAGTCAAAACAGCTGAAGATAACGGAACTGATCAGACAAAGCACTATGATGGATGGCAGGTCAGAGCTATGCCAGGCAGGTACTCAGAAGACCCGGGTTGTAGTCCTGGCTGTGCCACAGATCTGCTGGGTGACTTTGGGCAAATTAACTCACCTCCCTGTGCCTCACTTGCCCCATCAGTTATGATCCTGACCTCCCTTTGTAAAGCACTTTGAGATCTGCTGATGAAAAGTGCTAGATAAGAGCTAGAGACTACGATTATTATGGGTAAATTAACAGAACTCCCCAGATCTGCCTCTCCAGCGAGCGCTGTGTCTGCTTCTTCTCAGGGTCTCCCTCACACAACTTGCCTTGGCTGCCTGCCCCCAACACCCACAGCTTGTAACCAGCATCACCCTGTTAATCTACCCATTTAATAATCATGGTCTCTAGAAGCTGCTGAGATCATGAAATAGGACTGTGACTATTCTTTGTAAACATACGAGATTGCTCAGGGAATGTCTCTGACTTGTACCACTGATTGTTCAGCCCTGCAAGGTTCGGAACTTTGGGTAACTGCTGGGTTCAAGGGGCAATGGTATTATTTGGGAAACAGGCTGTGACTATGTAATTATAGGCTGTATCCTTATTTGGTTAAACCAGTTTCCTGAGGCGTGTCCCGGTAACGCAGATATCCCAACAGAGTTTGTTGGTACAAGCAGCAGGTACCATGATATTTTACATTTGAATAATGATTTTTATTCCTGCAAAGTGATGTCTGTGTTATATACACAGGGCACTGTGGAAATGCTGCAGACTCTGGGGAGGAGAGCAGCAGTCAACCAACACACAGGATTGCTGCACAAAATGGCAGGGGCGAATTTTATAGAATGTCTCCTGAGCAAATCTCTTCTCTTGTGCACTGCACTATGGGCTCGTCATCACTCACCCACACAACCAACAGAGATTTTCTGTATAAAGCCTGTTCTGAACAACATACACAATGTACTGCACGGGGCCTTGAGGATAAACGTCTGAGACAGTCCTGCTGAGAAGGGAACCAACAGCTACAGGGAGAGGAAATATTTCAAGCCTGATACTGAACCCACAATGCCAGCTCCTCTGTGCGCTTTCTCTTTTGCTTTCTTCTTAAAGCAACTTGTTTCTTGACAGAAATGGCTGTTCTCAAGTCCTCCCCCACTCTGATCCCTTACTGATCTCTCCTGGATGTCTGTCCTGCTCACCCATGGTTGGGGGAAGGCAACAGAGCCAGGACAGAGGTTCTGTCCACAAAGAAAAACCCGAGGGGCCGAGTTTCAGAGCCCAGGTCTTACAGGGCTCAGGCTGTGGGGCAACAAATAGCAGCGTAGACATTCCTGCTTGGGCTGGAGCCCAGGCTTTGTAACCCGGCGAGCAGGGAAGGTTGACACTGATGTTTTCAGCCCATCAGTCTGAGCCCCACAAGCTTGAGTCAATTGACCTAGGCTCTGAGGCTCAGTGCTGTGGATTTTTCTTTGCAGTGTAGACACACTCAGGCCCAGTCTCCACTACAGGGTTAGGTCGACATAAGCTGCCTCGTGTCGACCTAGCTGTGAAAGTGTCTTCACTTAAATCTGGCTCCCGCTACACCAGTTTAGTAACACCGGCTTCCCATGTGGTGCAGAGTGAGCAAAGACGCTGCATTGCTCATGTCAGCTGATACTGGCCTCCAGGAGCCATCCCACAATGCCCCACGCTGACAATGCAGTTGATACAAGCACTCCTGGTGAGGACGCACAGCACTGACACAAGGAGCCAAGTGCGCACACAAGCAGTGTAATTACTGTGGTGGCTGCATGCTGATGTAATTTTATAGCGTAGACATGGCCCGAGAGGGAGGGATGTTTGCTTCTGTGCAGTGCTCAACCTCTCCTGGCCTTTCTGACTCAATCTCACAGACGGTGGCAAAGGTACTGGCCTAACCTCATGGAGGAGCGGCATGAGGCGTTGCTAAATAAGAGTTGTGAGGCGCAGAGTTATTTAGACCACTCAACAGAGGGAAAGGGACACTGGCATTGCCAGACTGGCCCAGACTCATGGTCCATCCAGCCCACGTTCTGTCTCTGACAGTGGCCAGCGCCCGATGCTTCCGAGGGAACTGACAGAGCCCCCAGTAGCAGATGTGGGAAAAACTGCCCCCCACCCCCAGCCTCATCCTGGTCTCTAATAGTTAGAGATTGGCTTAAACCTTGAAGCCTGAGGTTAATCTCCCTTCCATCATTTTTGTTTTCACTAACTATGATAGATGTGGATAGCCTTGATCTCCATATTCGCGTCCAGCCCCCTTTGGAATCTTGCTCAATTCTGGGCCATGGTGACTTCTTGTGGCAATGAGTTCTGCAGTCTATCTGCATGTTGTGTGAAAGAGTATTTCCCTTCATCAGGTTGAATTTGCCTCAGGATTTGCCCTCCTGAATCCCAGCGCAGTGCATGGCTCCCTCGGCTGCTTGGAGGCATTTTTTGGTGAGGAAAGCAACAGCTGCCCTGTTTTTCACTGATGCATTTGGAAAGTGGGTCTGGTGCACCTGCAGTAATTTAGGAGATTAAGCTGTAGCATATGTAGCTGAGAGGGCCACACAAAATGTACAATGGAAGCTTAGCTATACAGTTATGTGCTTAGCAAGAAAATGCCAAACAAAATGTCCCACGCATGCATTAGGCCTGATTTTCCGTGGGTGAACACAAAACTAAGTTTCTTCAGAACATTTTAAAGCACTCCAAGAGAGGGCTACTTCTCTCCCAAATGTCAACTTTGCACCCCATGCTGATTCTGCTGCAGAGCAGTTCAAAAAGAGAATGCAAAGGGGTTTTTTTCGGTTTTGAAATGGCGACTGTGTGTATTTCTCCTCTTTCTACCCTTTCAAAAATGGATGAATGGGTTTTGCTCAAACTTTAACCAAAGGCCACTTTTGGGCAGGGACCACAGTTGGAAAAGTCCAGATTTCAGAAAATTGTAAGTCACCAAAACCAGAGGCTTAGAATAAAAACTCTCCTGTAGCCTTAACACCCATGAGTCATTCCAAGGCTTTCCAGCAGATACAAATATTCCCCAGAGCAACTTCATAGCCAAAGCTCCACACAGGTGGGGTGCTGGGGAGAGACACAGATGTGTCCCTTGGAAAATCTCTTCTGCCAAGTGCCAAATACTTTTGTCAAAGCCTCAGGCAACTTCCCAAGCCAGACTGATGGGCGCAGGAAGTTTCCCTTGCTACGCTGAACCTGACCACCAGGGTGAGCATGTCATCTGGGTGCTGGGCTTTGCATGTGAAGGCTACTGGCCTCTTGATGGTGATGCGGTTTGGATCCTAGCTGGACCCTGCTCATTGCCCCCTGAATGGCCCCTTTGCACTTCAGAGGGAGATGGGGGCAGGCCGCTTTGGGTTGTGTGGAAACAGACAGTATGTGGGTCTCCTTTACTACATCCAAGCTGCTCCATTATTCTTTCCTGTCGGAATTAGGGGAGTGGGCGAGCAGAGGGCCTGATCCTGCCAGCTGAGGGGACTTCCCCATGTGAAGGGCTCAGAGACGACCCTTTCTCTCTGCTGTCCCACTCCTGGGATTCTCTGCTGGAGCTTCTTGGCTCTTATTAGTAGGACTGAACCAGGGGACTGGGTCCATCCAGGACTCCTTCCTTGCTCAAATGTTCCAAACCCCCATTTCTCTCTCTCCTTCCCCAGCACTGCCCCTGGTGATTCCGCCACCTCCTGATATGTGAGGCTGGATCGAACCCCTCCAGGCACCCTCCCCATCTCCAGACAGGCAGGACCAGACCACGCCCTCTAGCAAGCGATTAGGGATTTAATTAAAAGTGACACAGTAAATAAAAAACATGTAAAATGTAATTTGTGTGTGTAGTGACGGGTGACTGTGGAGGGCGTTTCATTCCATGTATTAATTAACATGCCTGCCGGCGATAGTGCCTCTCCGGTGCTTCTGTGCCAGACTGGTATGAGACAGGGCTGGGGTGCTGGCAAGCCAAGGGGCACTGCTTGTGCCTCTCAATCCCACTCGCGCTCCCCAATAGCCAGCCACACTTCCAACATCCCTAGGGAGAGCGGCTGCCGCCACGTGCGAACCCCCTAAACGCTGGGAATCACTGCTTTCCCGCCTGCTGCCTCCTCCCAGTCCTTCCTTGAAACTGGCGGCTGCCACGTGGACTTCATGGGGCTGGCTACAGACAGACGAGGTCCCCCTGCCACCCAGGATCACAGGCCTAATCTAATGTCTGAGATGCCCCTTTTGTGGGGTCAGACCCTAACAATAACCCCCTTTTACAGAGGGGAAGTGAGAGGCTAGGACTCTCCATGGAGGATTGACCTGTTTGAGCCTCAGCCAAGGGCCCCTTTCTCCTCTGTTCCCAGCCTTCTCTCTGCAGGGCTCCCTGGCCAGGGCCTCAGCCAAGGACCCCTTTCCCCTCCGTTCCCAACCTTCTCTCTGCAGGGCTCCCTGGCCAGGTCCAGGCCTCACCCCTGGAGGATGCCGGACCTTGGGCGACGCTGCCACTGGTTGCTCCCCCTGAATCGTGTTGCACACATGGGCATGGGGGACTCCACTGTATTGGGCTGAAAGCTACCCAGGGGAAATGATGCCAGGACCTGGCACCCTCCTTCCCTGGTGGGGAGGGGCTGGTGTCGCGCTGGAGTTCGGTTCCCCACACGGCAAACCCCATCAGCCAACAGTTAAATGTGGATACCCAAAGCCTGAGTGCCCAGATCTGTGACTGCGTCTAGCTGCCCACTCCATTGCTGCTGGCTGGGCAGCCGGCTGGGAGAGCCACGCTTCCCTGGTGAGTTACAGGTGAGCTGGTTGTCAAGCGCATTCCTTGGACATGCAACCTTGGCTCTTTTTTTTTTAAATTAACACTAAATAAAGAGCATGAGGAAACTTCTCCTGGCTCTGACCCTTTTCCTGGGAACTCACTTTCCATCACGGAGAAACGCCAGACATTGGGGCTCGTAAATGGGCTTTGGAAAAAGAAGAAAAATGAAATTCACAATGAATGAGGCAGTGCTGATAGTTTCTAATTACCACAGTTCCCTGTCATGGCTGCTCCTCCCATTTCAATAGCCTTATGGAGGCACTGATCAGGGGTCTGCAGGGTCAACCTTAAAGTCTTATTTTGACTCTGCCCCACCCTTTTAACTCTTTGGTTGCTGGAGTAACTGTTCTGAGTTTGTGAGCAGCAGGACTGGGCAAGTAAGAAGTGCTCAGGAAATCTTTCTCCAAATTGAAAGCAAACTTGTTTCTTGCGGTTCTTCGGACTATTCTATCCAAAACCCCAATTTACTATCTTGGTGGGAATCTATGCAGCTTGATACAGGGTAACGTATCTGTGCATCACGATTTCAGAACTCACTCGTGCCTTCCAATATTCCCACAAGGTCTATGGTGCTGTGGTGGAGCAACTGCTCCACACAGGGAGGAAAGGTTAAAACAGGCCAGAGGGAGCCTGCATAGAACCCTCCAACTAGGGGAGGGTTCACTAAGTAAGCCAATCGGGAAGTGGCTTGTTGCAGTGGCCAATCAGGGCCAGCAGGGACCATATATAAAGGGCTGCTCAACAGAGCAGAGTGGGGTCTTTTCCTGGCCTGCTAGGGAGAAGGATGGCTGCCTAGAAGCACCCTGGCTAGAACAGTGCTGGCTAGGGTAGCAGAGCAAAAGAAGCTTCTGGCTGGCTGACTGAGGTCCTGGAGGAAGGGAAGATAAGATACTAGGGGTGCCGCTACTTGTCCTGAGGGATCTGGCTAACACAGACTGCAGTTTGCCTCTGGAGCAAGGAACTAGACTAGTGACTGCAGTGGGCCACTGAGGCAAGTGGCTGGACTATAGATTGCCAGTTCCCCCAAAAGTGGGGGAGACAACAGAGAGGGGGACACCATGGTCTGGGGAGCGACATGGGTCACGGTGGAGACAGCAAAGCGGGAGTAATGGCAAGTGAGACACCACCTGAGGAGGATGCCCTGTGGAAGGACTTGTGCTAATTCCAGAATGGCCAGCAGGTGGTGCCATGGTGATGAGTCTCGCACTGCTACAGCTGCCCATTGCAAAACTGTCCTTTAATCTGATGGTTAGAGCTTCACAGCAGAGAATTTGCAGTGACACTCCCTCCCCCCAGCTGTGGATCTCTGCAGAAGAAGGGTCTGCCCACTGCTTCCCTCCGCAGTCCTCCAAGGAGCTGCAGCAACAGCGGGCTCCTCCCACCATGGAAAGTTTTGGAGCTCTGTTGTCATGAGGGCTGGGCCCTGGCTGCAAAACCCAGAGTGAGGTCCAGAGTGATTTTCCCCCAGGCTGGGACCATTTGCAGCAGGCTGGGAACCACCTCTGGACCCAGGCAGTTATTTCTCATTCAGTACATAGTGGTACTTATACGCAACCTTATTTCTTAGCAGATGGAAGCACCAGTTGCTCATGAAGAGTCCAAGGGCAGCTTTCTCAAGACAGGTTTGTCTAGGGTGTCCCATTGCACAAAGAACATGCCAGCGCACTTAAAACTCACTATTGCCTTAACCAGACAGCTCATCTTTTTTCCTCAAGCCCCATCCAGCCTCTCCAGCCGCACTGCTCAGCTCCTGAGCACAGCACAATGATCTGGCCTGGCCTCAGCGAGCTCCTCCTCCAGGACTCACCCCTCACAAGCTTCAGAGGCAGAGATCCTTTTCTGCCCCTGCTGCTCTGGCCGGATCAACCCCCAATCCTGGTCTCTTCCCTCCACAACAACACCCCTCTTCCTGAAGGGGTCTGCACGGCCCTCTCGGCAGTCACTAGTGAGGATGCTGCACTGGACAGCCACAAGAGGGTGCTCTAAGACCTTCACTTTTCCTCTCTTCCCAGAACACACAAGTTGCTTCTCCAGCGCACCTGAAAGCCGCTCTCACGGAGCAGGGCGGGTGCATGGATTGCTCCAGAAGCCAGGCTGCCGAGCCGGTACAAATCAGAGGTGCCCTGTCAGGTCCTGTCTCGTTCCTTCCCTGCAGCAGCAAGCACAGGAGTCATCCCCACAGTCTAGTGTGTGTTGTTCAGTCCATATTTAAAAGCCTGTTTCCACAGCCCAGTCCCTTGGGGAGATGATTCCACAGCCTTGCAGCTCTTGCCAGCAGAAAGATCTCCCGAGACTCCAACTAAATTCTTCTGTTCCACTTTGGTACCCAGGCCTCACCCTCGCTGGCGTTTACACCCATTCCACACATCCAGACTGCTCTGCTCACACATCACCCTTCAGCTGGGCTCTGCCCTCTCCTGTGAGTCCCTGCTGTTAACTGGCGTTACCTTTGGTTCTGCGCTGCCCAGACCAAGTGGCCTTAATCTGCCCCCACAGCGCATGCTTACTGCGCATGCTCAACTTTGCTCCCTCAGCTCTAGCTAGTTCTGAGCACGTTCGAGGCTCTAGTAGCACCTGTTGCCCAGATGGTCTCCGCCATAGCCTGCAGGTGATAAGAGTCCATGTCACCCCTCCCCAGAGAGTGTCTGCACATGTCCCAGGTGGCTGTGGGGGTATCACTACAGAAGTTCGTATCTCAGGACCTTTGTGTTGCAACATGATGGCCTCATGCCAGATGTTTTGGGCCCTTTCCAGTTCCCGGCATGACAAGGGAGCCTGCCACCAAAAGCAGCGTGGATGCTAATCACCCCCAGAAGGACCAGGGCTTGCTCTTGGGCCTACACGGGGCAGAACTCTGTTAATCCGCCACAGCCACAGCATAGGAAACAAGAGCATCCAGCTCTTCCCCAAGCAAAGCCCATCTCTAGCTGACGGCTGTGGGGGATGGACGGTTGTTTCATGCCATTCACTGACCTGGGAGCAGAGTCCATTCCAGATGGGTGTGTGGAGCCACTGCCAGTTCTGTCACCACATCCTGTACCTGAGTCTATTTCCAATGGGACATCAGGCCGGCCCAGGATCTTCTCGCTGCAAATCAATGCACTATCCCGTGGCGCATGCAGCTCGTTGACTTCAAACACTGGGCTCCATCAGGCCTTCTCGACCTGGTGGGCACCTGGAGCAGTGCAGACACACTGCCCCAGGGGGCTCCAGGAGGAATCCTGCCTTGGGAAGGCACAGCCCCTCCTAGCACACGGGGAAGGCACCCGCTCCTCCACCCTTCCAAGGGCCCAAACACGACCGCCTTGACTCTCTGCAGGTGCGGCTGCTACTGCCTCTAGTCAGATAGGAGAGGACAGATCCCCTAATCATTCCCTTCGCAGACACATACCGACCGGGGAGCCAGGCAAGGAGTGGGAGCAGAACAGCCTCCTGCCCAGCAGCAGAGAAGATGGGATGGAGCTGGCGCCAGTGTTTAATAAAAGGTTTAAAAAATGATCTAGTGGGGAGATGTGGTGGAAAGTCTGCCCCTGCAGGAAGGATTCCCACAGCACGGCCTCAGGCTGTGTGCCTGCGGGGGAGGGAAGGGGCAGAGAATCGCCAGGGCAGCATGCTGCAGAGGGACCGGGCCTGCCCTAGACGCTGCAGAGCGTATGTGTGTGCATGCACTGCAAAGTACGTGTGCATGTGGGGAGTGCACAGCAGCTAGAGTCTGCAGCAGGGTCTGGCGTCTGTTCCCTCCAGCCCATTTCCTCATGCTGGAAGAGGAGCACCCATCGCCTGCCCTGCTCCTTTGATGAGCCAAGCACTGCTGCTGCCCCAAACAATCCCTAGCCTTACAGCCAGGGAGCATCCTGGCGTCCCATCCACACAGGGCGAACCAGAACGTGGCTCTGTCTGTGGCCCTTGGCACTGGTGCTTAGATACTACCATGTCTGCTGCCTTGGCACTGTCACCTAGTGCCTAGTGCTTTTGCTCCAAGCCCTCTTCCCTCCCGCCATGCTGCATGCCAGGACTTCACCCCAACTCCACCACGCTTGGCAGCTATTTCCACGCACCACAACGCTGCTTCGGCTTATTTTTGCAATGGCTATTTCCAAAGAAGCAACATTCTTCCCGACAGACCTATGCAATTCTGCCCCCACTTCCCTGCTCCTGCCATCCCCTCCTGGCCATTATTTCTCCAAATAGGCCCCAACTCCCCGGAGTGAGTTAATCTCCAGTTTGATTTTCTTCCATAGCTGAGCATGGTGATTTATGTGGCTTTGGCAGGACATTAGCAATTGTGCCAGCTGAAGAGCCGGGGGTTGGAAATCATGAATATTTCATTCTGCTCACCCGCCCCACGCTTCCCCCCCTTCCCCGATCTCATGATTTGCTTCATTAGCTGCTTGGCCCGTGCTAGCTGGGTAATAAAACTAATTGCAATTTCTAATCCACTGATGCCGATGCAGTGAAATTGTTCCACGGATGTGCGCCTGTACATGCCGCTAACGAGTTTGTATATCAGCATGTGATGGAAAGTGCGGTTAAATAAGGTGATGTGAGCTAGGCTCCAATCACAGGCGAGATGGCGATTTGGATAATGGAGGGGAGCCTCGTGGGGGAGTTGGGGTGTGTGTGTGTGTGATCTAGGAAGCTGTGTCTGGGCTCCCTACTTCCGTACTCCTAGCTGGGAGGAGGAGCATGAGTGTTCCTAGCTAATGTGTAAACAGTGACCTTGCTTGGGCCAAGAGTGGGGTTTGAACCTGGGACCTTCACATCTAAAAGCATCAGCCTCAACCCCTTGTACTAAAGGAGAAAGGCCCTCTGTGATTGGCTGTCGCGGACTTATCCATGTCTATGGTGGACCAACCACTAGGCTAGTGGTTCTCAAACTTTTGTACTGGTGACCCCTTTCACACAGCAAGCCTCTGAGTGCGAACTCCCTTATACATTAAAAACACGCTTTCATATATTTACACCATTATAAATACTGGAGCAAAGTGGTGTTGGGGTGGAGGCTGACAGCTCGCGACCCCTCGTGTTATAACCTCACGATCCCCTGAGGGGTTCCGACCCCCAGTCTGAGAACCCCTGCACTAGACAAAGATTTCTGGTGTATCCAAAGTAGGGAGTCTGGACAGCTCCCTCACACAGGCTCAGTGGATGTGCAAGCTCCCTGGGGCACATTGGAGGGGAACTCTTGGCAGCTCCCTAGTGGGTACGTACTGCACAAATGTATACATGTGCTTGGCTCCTTCTAGCACCATCAGGTCCCTTCATGTTCACAAGCACAAAATTCCCCATAACAGTGAAGCACAAAGTGTATGCACTATGGTTAGCAATGAGGAGCCAGAGAACCCCTGAGCCTTCGATGCAGGACTCCAGCTGGGCGCAGGTGATTTTCACTGCCAGTGTGTAGGATGTAGTGAGCAAGAGTCACGGCTTGCGGGCCCTGCTCTGCTTTGCAGGTTCCTGGTGAGGGGGCAGGAGCATGGGCGAACTCTGGTGTAACGGACAGCTTTAGAACTCAGCAGGCTCTGGCTTTATCCTTGTTATTGTTCAAGCCCAAAGACAACGTGATGGTTGATGAATTTTGCTCATTTCTGGGGAAAGCCCAGGGCTGCTCCCAACAATCAGCCAAAGGGGGGAGATAACACAGAAATGAAAGACCTCATCCTCTGGGTGGGAAGGGACCTCAGTGAGACAGTGCTCCCTGCACGAATGCAGCACAACTCTCATTTTCTGCAAGCCAGTGCAGGTAGCAGGTAGCTGACCCCAATCTCCTTCTCAGTCACAATGCAGAAGACTCTCCTTCCAGGCCCTCAAGCCCCAAGCCCTGCAGTGAGACAGTCTGTGGGAATTCATACTCATCCCTTTGCTATTTGACAGCTTCCTGACTCTACCCCGGGGCTAGTTAACTTGGTGCCAACTCCTTCTGGGCTTCTGGTGAATCTAACTACCCTGGGTGCTGCTCTAATCTGCTGATTGAGGTCGGCTGTGCTGCAAGGAGCATTCTTCTAGCTGGTTTCAGAGCAATGCCTCTTTGGATCATGTCAACATTAGGAGCCAGCACCAAACCACGCTGTTCCTCCAACGCAGCTTAGCCACTGTGCGGAATGCCAACCTGGCTCCTGGATGAAGACGCCACCCTCACTGCACATTCTGGACAGCGGCGTCAAATCCAACCTCAAACATCTCAGGTGATGGGGACACCACAACTTCCTCTGCAATATGTCCCATCACCCGGGGGGCCTTTGAATTAATGCATTCCTCTCCATTAGCTCACACGGACGTGTCTCTGTCTCTGTTACAGGGGATCACTGTACTGGCTCAGACCAACGAGCCATCTAAGGCTGGTACCTTGACCTGATGCTTTGGAGTAAAGCGCAAGAGACCCACAATGGACAGCATCAGAATGTTCTGTCCAGTGGGGAGGGTTCGTCCCAGCTACTGTCAGGAGGAGGTGCTGTGACTGGACCACCCTCTGGGAGTTACAGAGGGGCAAGGGAGTCTTCTGGTAAATGTCACGAAGGGTTCTGGCTTAACAACGGCCCAGTAGGCTAAGGACTTGGAAGATGCTATCTGTAGCACCTACCTCCACCCCAATGGAACTAGTTATAGGACTGGGAGCTGGCCTTAAAAGCAGGGCTCTCCTCCCCTCCCACTCTCCCTTTCTGGGAACACAGAGACGATGCCTGGGGGATGAAATACAGCTAAGCTCTCCCAAGGAAGCTGCAGGGCAGGCTGCTCCTATTAATAGTGTTGGCATGGGAAGCTCATTAGAAAGAAGGAGGGCTGCTCTGCAGCCACGCAGGGACCAAGCACTAACTGGGCTCCAGATAGGCAGCTGTACCGAGAGGTTTAGAAAACACCCAATGCCTAGTCCCACCCCCGGTATGGCGAGATCGCTGGCAGTGTTTTAGACAGCCCCAGACGTAGGGGTTAGAGGGCGAGGACTTTGCCTCACTGATAGAGACTGAAGGTAGGTGCCTGTACCTCCCTCGTGAGAGCCAGCCAGTAATGGTGCTGGGTAGCTAGCAGACCCCGTGGCCCCTGTGCAATACAACTGGGGCTTCTATGCATGCGTTCCCCAAGCTCCTTTCCCATCTGACACCACGGTTCACCAGGAGACAGTGATGCCCGGGCAGACCATGTGTGAGAGCTCTCCAACTCTAGCCACTCATGACAAGGCCGAGGCCAGTCTGCAACCATGGACACACCACTGGTCCAGCCACTCCACGGCCCTACTTCTCACAGAGGCCAGTCTCTAATGCTGCAGAGGGAGGTCGTCCCCTCTCACCCACCAAGCACTTGACTGTACAGTAGCACTGGGTGAGGAGGATGGAGAGTCCCAGAGGACCAAATGGCAGCAAATGTGGGCTGGGTTCCAGGGCAGCGGGGTGACACATACCCTTTCCCGGTATGTGAAGCCAGCCGGGTCAGTCCCGTAGCAGACAATGGACCATGGCTCCCTTCACTGCCTCCTTCCCTTCCCTCTCTTTGCAATTCAGCATCCAGCAACGCTGAGACTGGAGAGATGAGGTCTGCTGCGCCGTCCCATCCCACCCTTGGCCTTGGCTACAGTCCTGTTCTATTCCCCTGCCTCCTTAGGAACCGAGTCAGTGTGTCTCAGCTGCAGCAAGTTCTGTGAGATACAGACACATCCATTGCATGTCCGGCAGCAGAAGCTCCCGGTGGTTGGCCCCCCTCTTACTTGATCAGGTTGCTCTTTGGCACCAAGCTCACAAACCCAACACGGGCCAGGGCTTTTGTATGACAGCGGGAGGGAGACCAGAGGAGAGCAGCCTCGGAGCAGTGGCAGTGACACTACGGCCAGCACACACAATCCCACAGCTTCATCTGAGTCATTAGGCTGGGCTGCTGACATTTTCAGCATGGTCTGGGAGAAACCGGCTGCACCATTGTGAGTGGAGACTGGGGAGCTATTTACCAACCGTTCTGCAGGTAAGGGAACTGCCCACCCAGCGTCAGCATGAGGCAAACTTTCCATGCAGGAGTGTGGCTTACAGAGGGAGGCAGAGAGATACCAAGAGGCCTCGCAAGGACCAACTCTCTCATTACAGAGCTGTGGAAGTGACAGAACCCCATGGCAAAGCGACAG
Organism: Gopherus flavomarginatus; assembly: GCF_025201925.1. Taxonomy (NCBI): domain Eukaryota; kingdom Metazoa; phylum Chordata; order Testudines; family Testudinidae; genus Gopherus; species Gopherus flavomarginatus. Next base: position 48,718,083 of record NC_066622.1, on the reverse strand, counting down.
GGTGGTTTTGGTGCAGTGCCGCTAATCGTCCAAGGCTTCGCCTGGGCGCTGTGATGGCCGGAGGTGGATGGGACCTCCCCTAGGTTGGGGAGTCTTTGGGGTCAGATCCATCTCTGCTATAATTCCAGCTCCCTTGAACAGGGGAGGGAGGGGTTCACTCACTGTAGCACGCACACCCCTCCTCCCAACGGCAGCTTTGTCAGGGGAAGGTGCATGCTCCGTCTTCCACAGGCCACGCCATGGAACTGCATTGATGGGACATTCGTGCAGGGGCTCAACAGCTCTACATTTACGGCAGCCTTTTGTGTCCCCAGACTCCGGTAGTCAACAGGCTGTATGTTATTTTTCATAAACCATGAGTTGCACAAAGACAGTAATAGAGAGAGGAGTGCTAACGCATGAGCACGGCCCTCTGTCCCTCCCTCAAGATCTTTACACTGAGGTCAGAAAAGACACACTCTAGCTCAGTCAGAGTTATTGACTTGATAGAGAATTACAGGGTGGAGCGCTCTGACCTACGTTATGCGGGGGGGGGGGGGGGTCAGCCTAGGTGATCAGAATTGTCCCTAGAAATTTAGGAGAAAGCAGCACTCACAGCCTTTGTAGATGTCGGTAGGGATCTGCACGGCGGCATATGAATAGTTAACCTTGGTTTTGAAGTTCACATCTTCGGTAAACTCCAGCTTCAGGGAGTTGGACTTCTCCCTTTCAATCTCTTCTCCCTCTGGATCGTCCTGGGAAGAGAACAGAACACAGCCTGTCAACACACCGCCAAACCTGGGACAGGTAGAGCGAGTGGCGGGAAGGCCGAGCGTGGGTAGCACTTAGCCCAGGGCAGCCCAAGCACAGTGAGATCCCACGGCGGTCCAGCAGCCAGACCCACGCCACGCATCAACATAATGCGGGGCAGATGAAGGCACCCGTGCATGTCAGAAAGCTCGGGTTGGCATGGGACTACCAGAGCATGGTGTGGATACCAGCCAGGCAAAGCGATCACATGCACAGGGGAGCTAGGCAATCCTAACTCTAGTGCGGTGATTAAATTTAACCCCTCACTGCCCACCTCCTAATCACATCTGGAGGCACAGACCCAAAGAGCCTCAGCAAGAGCATTCAAGGCACGGGGCTTAGAAAGAAACCCTCTGCTCTCCACAGAAAAGGCTGGTCGAAGCCCCGGAGGTCCAAGTTCAGCTCTGAGCAGGGTGTTACCCTACAGGGTTGGCTCCAGGCAGTTTGTGCCAAAAGTGCATCTCTCTTTTGGTGGGTCCCTAGAGATCACAGGGGCTGGTTTTCCAGGTGCGGAGCCCATACAATGACTAGTGCTGTGGCCACTCAGCTCTGCTGACACAATCAGACCCACAGCGTCTTTCTGCTCTGCGTGGACGTTACAGCTCCTGTGGCACTTTGTGGAAGAGGAGGGGGTTTGCCCTATTGTCTTGGAGGATATTTCCCTTCCCCTCCTCCCAGTCAGGGCTGGCTCCAGACACCAGCTTAGCAAGTAGGTGCTTGGGGTGGCCACTCTGGAGAGGGGTGGCACGTCCAGGTGTTTGGCGGCAATTCGGCAGAGGGGCCCTCACTCCCACTAGGAGCGAAGGACCTCCCGCTGAATTGCCGCAGATCGCGATCACGGCTTTTTTCTTTTTTTTGGGGCTGCCTGGGGCGGCAAAACCCCTGGAGAAAGCCCTGCCCCCAGCCATTGCGCTCTGCAACGTTTGTTTCCCTCTCACCCCAGAAGTGGCTGCATTTCAGTCAGGCTGCATGCACTGAGTTTGTAAAGAGCCTTGGGCTCCTCTGAGATGGAAGGCGCTATCAACATCACAACACTTCATGTTACTATGGTCGCTGGCGTCTGAGGAACGCCAGGAACGAGTTCCCCAGACACAGTCAACCAGCATAATTTTCTGCAGTGACTCAGCCCTCATCCCATTCCTTACCGGGCACCCTGCTGGGAGAACCTTATTCCCCACAGTGCCTCCTATTGGGAATGGAGTGGCTGGAAGTTCCTCTCCCGTTCCTACAGTGCCTCCTACTGGGAGAGGTCAAGGTGGGCATAGCTGGGCACTCCCCCTACAGCCTGTGCTTCCCAAATACCCTGCTAGGAGAGGCTGGGACTGGAGTAACTATGAACTCCCTAAAGCCAATTCCCCTCCATCTCTGCAGCAGCGATGGAGCAGCTATCAGATCCCTCCAGCCTCTCCTGTTACCCAGAGACAAGCTTGGAGCTTTGTGTATCAACTCGTGTAGGTGGAGATGACGAGGGAAGCTGGCTGTGTGCGAGGACAAGCCGGTTCCTGGCTCGCTCCTCCGCTCCGTGTCACCTTGCCTCTCTGTTTTCAGTGGCACCGCAGGTATTAAATCAGACAAAAAATAAAAAATAAAAACCACCCTGAAAATCAATTAGCAGAAAAAGGCGACTATCAAAGAACAAATTAAAACGGAGTGCGGCTTAGCGCTCTGTCAATAAGCAATGCAAACAATATTTAATTATGGTGGAGAGACAGCAAATTCCCCACTGCTGGGGCTGGAACACACTGGCTCTCTTTCACACTCCACTTCCCTCTCCCTCGCCGAAGCAGACTGCCGTATCCTTGGCAAGGAAACTGAACGAAGGGACCTGTTGCCGTTTAGAAGGAGATATAACCTGGTGAAGAGGCAAAAAATCTCTCGAAGCAGAAGCATGGGGCTGGACTCTGATGACTTGCTGGCCCCATGCAGGCCAGTGTGGGGGTCTCCAGAGAGCTCCGTGCATGCAGAGGCAGGGGAAGATCACAGCTGAGATGCAGGCCTGAGAGCTGAGCAACACCCTGTGGCACTTAGCCCTCGTCCAGACTAACCCGCGGCATCGGCGGGTTAAAATCGATTGCTCGGGGATCGATATATCGCGTCTAGTCTGGACGCGGTGTATCGATCCCCGAGCGCGCTTACATCGATTCCGGAACTCCATCAATCCGAACGGAGTTCCGGAATCGACGCGGAGAGCCGCGGACATCGATGCCGCGCCGTCCAGACTGGTGAGTACCTCGATTTTAGAAATTCGACTTCAGCTACGTTATTCTCGTAGCTGAAGTTGCGTATCTAAAATCGATTTTAATTCCTAGTCTGGACGTGGCCTTAGGGATGCAGATCTCAGCACAATGGCCAGCAAGGGGCAAGGAGGCTGCTCCAGGTGCAGCCAGCACAAAACAGGAAGTGAACTCCAGTAACATGCCACTCCAGAGCCAAGCTCATCTGCCACAGCCTAGCAGGCCCATCTAGCCTAGGGCCATACACACAGGAGCTTGGAGAAGGACATTGGCAGCGGCAGGTGCTGCCATTGGGGACAGAAGGAACCTCTCCTTTCTGCAGGACACTTCTCTCTGTGGAGTCAGCACCACCCCCCAGAGGGAGACTGGCAACAAATCCCCTTCCAGCAGGCCCCCTAAAACTCTCTCCAGCTCAAGGATGGGGACACCAGTGAATGGTCCTTTCTCCCCCCCGGCTAGTCACTGCAGTGAGGGGCACATGACAAATACAGCAGATTGGAGAAACAGAGACATACACATGCTCAGTGGAGCAGCCCGGGCTACTTGCCATCAGGGCCAGTCTCCTGGCTGTTCCAGCTGCTGAGAGCCCAGGGGAAGGGGGGGTGTGGCTTGAAAGGCCCCCAGGACTCTGTGGGGCAGGGCCTCTCAGCTTTCCCCTAACACGGACCACCTCCAGATGCAAGAGATTATCTGGCTGGTCACCTCCCTCCCTTTGTGATCGCTGAGACCCCTGCTGCCTTCCACCTGGCATCTACAGCCACGACTTACATGGAAAAACAGTGCTAGCAAACTACTGCATGGGACTGTCATGCAAGGGAGCAGCTTGGGCTGGGGTATTTGGTGGGGGAGAGATTAGCCTAGAATCAGTTTCCTGGGGGCTAGTGTCTCAGAGACCTTAGCAGGAGGGCCCAGCTCTCTCTGGGCTTGGTATATCACTACAGAGCATCTGGGTGATTCTGTGGGGCAGACAGGTCAGGAATGTTATGGCCCAGGGCTTTCGCTACCTCTGGTTCTCAAGTACTGTACTTCCTCTCTGCATCACCCTCCCCACATCTTTAAGGCATGAGTGAGCAGGAATCATAGAAGGTTAGGGTTGGAAGAGACCTCAGGAGAGCATCTAGTCCAACCCCCTGCTCAAAGCAGGACCAACCCCAACTAAATCATCCCAGCCAGGGCTTTGTCAAGCAGGCCTTAAAAACCTCTAAGGAAGGAGATTCCACCCTAGGTAACCCATTCCAGTGCTTCACCACCCTCCTAGTGAAATAGTGTTTCCTAATATCCAACCTAAACCTCCCCCACTGCAACTTGAGACCATTGCTCTTTGTTCTGCCATCTGCCACCATTGAGAACAGTCTAGATCAGGGGTCTCAAACTCAAATGACCATGAGGACCACATGAGGACTAGTACATTGGCCCGAGGGCCACATTACTGACACCTCCCCCCTCCCCGCTGCCCTCGGCCCCACCCCCACTTCACTCCTTCCATGAGGCCCCGCCCCTGCCCCTGCCCCACCTCTTCCTACCCCTTCCTTGCCCCCATTCCAACCCCTTCCCCGAAATCCCCACCCCAACTCTGCCGCCTCCCTGCCCCCAGGGGGTGCAGGAAGCGTGTGGGGTGTGGCAGGCGTTCAGGGCAGGGAGTTGGGGTGTAGGGTGCAGCAGGGGGTCAGGGCAGGAGGTCGGGGTGCAGAAGGAGTGCGGCAGTGGTTTCAGGGCAGGGAGTTGGCGTGGGGTGCAGAAGGGGTGGGGTGCAGCAGGGGGTCACGGCAGATCATCGGGGTGCAGGAGGGGTGCAGCAGGGGGCTCATGGCAGTGGGTTGGGGTGCAGGACAGGTGCGGGGTGTGGCAGTGGGTTCAAAGCAGGGGGTCGGGTGCAGGGAAGGGGCTTGGGGTTGGGGCGCAGGAGGGGTGCGGGGTGCAGCAGGGGGCTCAGGGCAGGGGGTCAGGGTGCAGCAGGCGGCTCAGGGAAGGGGGCTGGGGTGCAGGAGGAGTGCGGGGTGCAGCAGGGGGTTCAGGGCAGGGGTTCGGGTACAGGGTGCAGTAGGTGGCTCAGGGAAGGGAGATGGTGTGCAAGAGGAGTGCGGGGTGCAGCAAGGGACTCAGGGCAGGGGGTCAGGGTGCAGTAGGTGGCTCAGGGAAGGGGGATGGGGTGCAAGAGGAGTGCGGGGTGCAGCAGGGGACTCAGGGCAGGGGGTCAGGGTGCAGTAGGTGGCTCAGGGAAGGGGGATGGGGTGCAAGAGGAGTGCGGGGTGCAGCAGGGGACTCAGGGCAGGGGGTCAGGGTGCAGGGTACAGCAGGGGGTCGAGGTGCAGCAGGGGACTCAGGGCAGTGGGTTGGGGTGCAGGGTGTGGCAAGGGGCTCAGGGCAGGGGGTTCGACTGCAGGAGGGGTTCGGGGGGCAGGCTCTGGCCCAGCGCGCACTGGGGGCAGGGCAGGCTCCCTGCCTGCCTGCCCTGCTCTGCCCCCGTGCTGCTCTGGGAAGTGGCTGGAACGTAGGGGAGCAAGGGCACAGGGGCGTGTGTTGCTGTTGCTTCAGGCACTGCCCCCAGCATCTCTCATTGGCCGGGAATGGGGAACCGCGGCCAATGGGAGCTGCTGCGGGTGGTGCCTGAAGTAACATAAACACACGCCCCTGCGCCTCTCTTCTCCCATGTTCTTTCCGCTTCCCGGAGCAGTGCGTGGGCAGGGCAGGCAGGGATCCTGCCCTGCAGCCGGTGCGCGCCAGGCCAGAGCCGCTCTAGGTAAACACTGGAGGATTAGGGGGGGCTGTAAGGAGCTCACGGGCTACAAAAAATAACTCCTGGGCCGCATGTTTGAGACCCCTGGTCTAGATCCATCCTCTCTGGAACCCCCTTTCAGGTAGTTGAAAGCAGCTATCAAATCCCCCCTCATTCTTCTCTTCTGCAGACTAAACAATCCCAGTTCCCTCAGCCTCTCCTCGTAAGTCATGTGCTCCAGCCCCCTGATCATTTTTGTTGCCCTCCACTGGACTCTTTCCAATTTTTCCACATCCTCCTTGTAGTGTGGGGCCCCAAACTGGACACAGTACTCCAGGTGAGGCCTCACCAATGTCGAATAGAGAGGAGTGATCACGTCCCTCGATCTGCTGGCAATGCCCCTACTTATACAGCCCAAAATGCCGTTAGCCTTCTTGGCAACAAGGGCACACTGTTGACTCATATCCAGCTTCACATCCACTGTAACCTTTAGGTCCTTTTCTGCAGAACTGCTGCCTAGCCATTCGGTCCCTAGTCTGTAGCAGTGCATGGGATTCTTCTGTCCTAAGTGCAGGACTCTGCACTTGTCCTTGTTAACCTCATCAGGTTTCTTTTGGCCTAATCCTCTAATTTGTCTAGGTCCCTCTGTATCCTGTCCCTACCCTCCAGCGTATCTACCACTCCTCCCAGTTTAGTGTCATCTGCAAACTTGCTGAGGGTGCAGTCCACGCCAGACCGTTAATGAAGATATTGAACAAAACTGGCCCCAGGACTGATCCTTAGGGCACTCCACTTGATATCAGCTGCCAACTAGACATGGAGCCATTGATCACTACCCGTTGAGCCCGACGATCTAGCCAGCTTTCTGTCCACCTTATAATCCATTCATCCAATCCATACTTTTTTAACTTGCTGGCAAGGATACTGTGGGAGACCGTATTAAAAGCTTTGCTAAAGTTAAGATATATCATGTCCACTACTTTCCCCATATCCACAGAGCCAGTTATCTCATCATAGAAGGCAATCAGGTTGGTCAGACACGACTTGCCCTTGGTGAATCCATGTTGACTGTTCCTGATCACCTACCTCTCTTCCAAGTGCTTCAAAATGGTTTCCTTGAGGATCTGCTCCATGATTTTTCCAGGGACTGAGGTGAGGAGCTTGTGTGTAGAAGGGGCTGGGCCCACCTTTTCATCAGATTCTGCCCCCTCACCCTCCACTGAAACCAACACAGCCACATTTAAATACCAGCTTAAGGAAAGAGAACCAAGATAGGCTCCTGAGCTGTCTGGAGAGGAGTGAATTCTCCTCGAAAAGCAGCTTGATGCCTGTCCCGTTTGTGCCTGTTTCCAGACTGAAGTACGGATCTTTGAGCCTGTATGAGACGGGCTGATTGCGGTAGCAGAGATCATCCCAGGGAAAACGATAAGAGATGTGACTGGAAGAGAGAACAGCTCCAGATGCTACGAGCTGCTACAGCAGGGCTGCCAGTTTGATCCCCTGCATGGCTTGGAAAGCTCCTCCTCTGTTCCAGTCTGCCGCACACATAGCTGCCAGTCCCAGCCCTTTCTGGCTGAAGCTCAGCCCTGATGCCCTGGTTTTCTTCTCCTTCAGCCCCATGGAGACAGGCAGTCTATATAGCGCTTCCTCCAGAGAGCTCCTGCTGATTGGCTGTGAGAGAGGAGAGCCCCGCTCACTCTGATCCCTGGCCCTTAAAGGAACAGTGTCCTGTGGGTCTCCCCATCCAACTCCTAATTCCCCAGGACCGCTTCCCCTCTTCTGCTACGAGGCCATTTCCTGGGCCTCTGTTCACTCCAATGCCCTGGAATGGGATCTTCTGGCCCCCTCTACTCTTAAAGGGCCAATATGCCCGGTTAGAGACAAGTACTTCCTCCAGCTTCCAATCCAGCCTGGCACATGAGCAGCCCCTTCCTTGCATTCCAGAACGAGTGCCCTTCCAGAGTCCAGTCTGACGCCGATTCCACCAGGCTCAATCCTGCCAGCAGGCATCCGGCTCCAAGTGCCACCATCTGGCACTGTGACAGTCATCAGACAAAGCTGGCAGCCGCACCAGGGAGAAGCAGTCCCCTGCCTTCCCTAACCTTGCTGGCTGGGATTCCTGGCAGGCCCCTTAGACCAGTACCTCCAGGAAATGAGGCTCCTTTTCTAGGAAATGGAGAGAGACTGTTGTCTTCTGGCAGCAGGGCCCTAGGCTCCCTGTGCTCATCGAGGTCCCAAAGCTGGCCAGTGCACCTGGGGTCTTCCTCCTCATCAGACAGGGGCTGGTCATCTGCTGTGTCAGGCACAAGGTCAGCACACTGCTCTTGCTCCTAGGGCTGTCTGTGCTTTCTCCCCCAAACAAACAATCATCCCCCACTGGGGATCAGCTCAGGTCTGAACTGTGCCCTGTTCCCTCGCTGGGCAGGATCTAGCCCAGATGCTCTGCATTAAGAGCAGGGAAGGGACTTTCACTCTTGCATACGCCAGCAGGGTACGACGTTGATTTCCCCTTGGAGTGGGCAGACATGCAAAACACAGTGATCCCTACAGAGAACAGCTTGCTTTCTTACCAGATCAGCTGTGGGTCACCAGTGTCGTTAGATGTTGATAGATGTTTGGCTATGTGTATGTGTTCTCTCTGTGTGCCGCCCCAGCCCTGCGAAGACAGCTGGCATGGCAGACCTCGAGCGAACGACCCAATGACTACAAGATCCGTTAAGGGATGAAGGCATCCAGCCAGGTTTATTGTCGACAAAGCATGTACTAGTATCCCACAGGCTCTATCGGACCACTAATCATTTTATGCCTGTAACAATGGACCAGCTCAGTGAATGGCAGGACTTTCCTCCCTAAGGCCAGACATAGATACTCCCTCTGAGATACATCTTTATATCCCAATACAAACAAGTTAGTACTGCACCTTTGACATAATTAGTTACTTCCCCCTGAAGTTGCTAGTTATCACCCATCACCTTGTACATGTTGGTTCAATCAAAACATCTCTATTACATCCTCATCATATCTTTTAGGAGGGGTCGGTGTGTTCCTGTTATCCTTGGGGAATGTTTTTGTACCATCCTTGATATTGGGATGTTATGGTACCACTTGATATCAGGATGTGTTTGTGTGAACACTCTGTGACTAGCACTTCTCAGGAATGTGTATTTTTCCAATACCAGCCCTGTTCTTGCCAAATTCTGCCCTGCCTCATACCAGGCCTTTGATACAAGGGCTTATGTCTCAGGCTCTCTTCCTACTATAGCCCCCACTCCTGATTCCCTCTTGCATTACAACCAGTGCAGAAGGCTATTCCAGCTGAAAACCGCTTTTATCTCTCTTTTTTTTTTTCACCGTGCCTGCTGATTGGTTGCTCTGGGCATTTCACATAGCTTGGGACAGGGAATAGGCTGGTCAATTTCATGAGTGTCACTAGTCAGTTTCCAAGCCTTGCTCCTATCTGGTGGTGCAATGGCAGGGGATGCTTACATCTCAAAAAATTAAAAAGCCATTTTAACTGAATTTTGGTGTTTGCAAGACCTCAGGTTTGGGCCTAGAGTACTTGAGTGTGTCCCTGTAAGCTTGAACTTTGCACCCATAGCAGCACCTGCTGCTCCCTGGGGAACCGCTCCTCCCTTCAGCACCCATGGCTCTAATTACCCCAGCCAGTGCCTGAGATCATGTCTACACGAGGAGAGCTTTTGCCAGCATAATTCAGGCAAGTGCTGCCGCTAGCAAAATAAGCTAGTCTGGTAAAAGCGCAGCATTGCCAATACAGCTGCATCTGCACCTAAGGTTCCTGCTGACAAGGCTCTGTCAGTCAGGGTGACACCTCATCATGCTCCTGACTGACATGTCTGCAATGTAGCCCTGGCCTGAGTTATCCAGCTTGGAGCTTCTCTGTCTGAAAAAAACAACCAAAAGAGCCACGCAAGTGCCAGAAGAACTCAATCTTCTCCTTGCCGGCACGACCATGATGCCCTGGGATTTGCGAGACCACAGCTCTCATTCCATCCAGAGAGAGAGCCAGCCGTGCTGACCTTTGACGCTGAGTTCCTGGCATGGCCTATTGACACCGCTGGATGCATCAGACAAATAGATTGCTGACTGAGATGAAGTCACACCAGAATTAATCTGGCCCACAGATGTATTAAAGAGAAACTCCCAGTGGACCCCTAACCTTGCAGAGAGCAGGCCCGAACCATGTTCCTTGTGTGCACCTTGCTCAGTGGCCAAGGGAAGCAGAGAGAAGGGCATGGTAGGGGAGTGAGGCAGGCTGCAGCCATGGTGGCACAGCACCGAGCAGTTCGGTAGCAGACTATTGTGAAGCTTTCTGGCTGCCCCTTCATGGACCTGGAACAGGCAGCACTGCTTTCCCCACCACTCTTGCTGTGCACATCATTTGCTGCTTGGCGAACTGCAGTGCGACACGGAGAATGGCTTTCAGGGCAATTTGGCTGGTGTTTGAAGCCTCTCTCCCCATCATTCCTCCCCTGCTCCAACATGCCTCTTGAAAAACTGGAGTGCCTGCTTTGCAAATGCCAAGTGGTTGAGAGTTAGCCTTCTGCCAGGCCTGGCTGGTGCCGCAGACCCATCTGACAGCGCGGAAAAGCACAAGAACACCTCTGGCTGGGGCTCAAGGCTGACAATTATCACAAGCCCAGGGGATAAGATGCTCATCTGATTTCCAAAGGCTTTGTCCTTGCTCCTAACCATGACACTCTGGCATGGAGGAAGGCTGCCAGGACGGGAGTTATAAACAGAACTGCAGATAACGCAGGCTCTGCTGCTGTTCCCCTCCATGCACAGATCTCACCTGAAGGCTCCCTTTGATTGCAGTTGCAATCACTCATGCACTTGAGACACTTTAAGCAGGCCTGATATCAGGTTCTCAGCTGCTCATCCCAGACAAGCCCTGAAAGGGGGACCAGAAAGCTAGTGCAGTGCTGTCTCCAGAAAGGAAGCAGCATCCTGCATTACAAAGCCAGGGTCCTGGGCCAACAGACTCGGCACTGCATGGCCATCTTGATCCCTTAATCCCATGGCCAATGAAGCACTGTGTTTGGTGCATGGCTACAAAGAATTCAGCAAGGAAGGGGATTAAAAAGCTCCTTTTCTGAGCAGCTGAAACAAAGGAAGACAGCCCAGAGGTGGGGCTAACAACCAGATCCAGGATATGATGGGAGCACTCTGCCTTTGCAAAGGAACAGACGTGGGAACAGAAGCCAGAGGTTGCTAGGAAAATACAAGTGGAAGCCACTCCCAGCCCAACTCAAGAAGGACAGGTTAATTCCCCAGCCCTCTGTTACAACCAGCCAATCCAGGCTCTTCCCTGGCTGCCTTGAAATCATGCCATATGTCCAGTGAAGAGAAAATTAATAAGCTAATGAAGCTGATGGCCCATTTCAGTTCATTTGAAGGGGAAGCACACCTATCAGGAGCTGCAGGAGCGGGCCACGGCTGTGACTAACAAACAGCGATCGTGAGGCAGAGGACGGGATAGGAGCACAGCGGCAGAAATGCAGAAATCACTCCCACTCCATGGCAATATCTGGACACAGCTTAAGGTGCGCTGAGGGCACAGTGCACGCAGGATTAGCTGGGTGGGCTGCAGGCCAAGCCTGAGGTACACTGGCAAAGCAGTGGAGGGCAGGCGCCGGCAGGACTGGAAGTCAGGATTGAGGGGCCCTGGTAGAGCTGGGTGGCCAGGGGGAGCCAAAGGCTGGACTAGCAGGAGCTGCAGGTCAGGACAGGGGTGCTGGTAGAGATGAAGCTCGCCCAGTGCTGGCCTCTGCCGTCTTGGCTCTAGCTAGTAACATGAGTCTCTGACTTTCACGTACACTGCACATCAACCCTGACCCCTCGAAGGAAACCTAAATCCAGCCATAGGAACAGGTTGGCACTCATGAGCAGCTCAAAGATGGCACCTGCCTCGCTCCCAGGCTGGATCATCCCCTGGTGATGAAGGTTCATTAAGCGTGCAGCTTATTTATAGCTGCACATGCTCCACTGGGCAGGAGTATGCAGCCTGCACTGGAGGCAGAGAGCACAGTTCAGCTCTAAAGCCAATCCCTGCTCTCCCCACAGCATCATGCTAATTATGGCATCTTACCAGCACAGGCAAGAGAACAAACCACCCACCCTCCAGCCAGCCTCAGCTGATGGACCCTCACAACATAACTGGGGTGGGGTGGAAAGAGAAAAGGCAGCAATTAATCCCTGCAGGTGTGTGAAACGACGTGGGGGAGCCGAGGGGAATGTAGGTGACCAGACAGCAAATGTGAAAAATCGAGACGGGGGTGGAGGGTAATAGGAACCTATATAAGAAAAAGACCCAAAGATTAGGACTGTCCCAATAAAATCGGGACATCTGGTCACCCTAGAGGTACAACAGCTCTCCTGCGCGTTGGTTCCCCTTCTTACACTACTCGCTGAGGCACAAACACCCAGTGCCTCCCCTCCCCACCCCCAGGGGACATGTTGTGACACAGTAAGCACAAGCAGAGGGCAATCACCCTGCCCCATCTGCTGGAAAATATCATCTCCTTGCTAAGGCAGGCAGGTCGACAGCGGCAGAATGGTCCCGTCGCTCTCTGCACAGCACCGGTTCATAAGCACCAACGGCTGTCCTCACCATCCTGGGTGAGTCCTCTGCTCCCCAGGGCAGTGACCCTGGATGAGCCCTGACACTGACTCTCCTCCCGAGAAAGAGCAGGGCTCTGGAGGCTGCCGAGACACCTCCAGACCAGCAAGGAGACGCTGCCTGCCAGCTGGGGATGTCTCCTCTCTGGTGCTGACTCCTTAGGAGCCCTTTTGGATCCCCCTGGCTCTCAGCCGGCTAAAGGGTCAGCACCAGGGCCGGTGCAACCATTTAGGCGGACTAGGCGGTTGCCTAGGGCGCCGAGATTTGAGGGCGCCAAAAAGCAGCGCCCCCCCAATTTTTTTTTAAATGGTTGAGCAGCCGCTGCTGCTGGGATAGAGAGGGAGTCTGAGCTGCCGGCGGTAGCCGGCAGCCCAGGGTGTCCCTCGGGTCAGGGAGCCTTCGCGGCAGCCCGCAGCCCAGGGTGTCCCCCGGGTCAGGGTGCCACCGCAGCAGCCGGCAGCCCAGAGGGTTCCCTGGGTCAGGGCGCCGTCCCGGCAGCCGGCAGTTCAGGGTGTCCCCCGGGTCAGTGCACCGCCCCGGCAGCCAGCAGCCCAGGGGCGGGGGTCCCCTGGCCCAGGGAAACCCCGGGCTGCCGGCTGCCGCTGCAGCAGCCAGCAGTCCAGGGTGTCCGGAGGGGGCGGCAGGCAGCTCCCGTGGAGCTGCCGCAGTCGTGTCTGCGGACGGTCGGCTTCTCGCGCAGCTCCAGTACACCTCCCGCAGACACGACTGCGGCAGCTCTACCGGAGCCGCGGGACCAGCACATGGGGCGGTGAAATTGCTGTCCGCCTAGGGCGCTCAAAACCTTAGCGCCGGTCCTGGTCAGCACTAAGGCAGTGTGATCAGCCATCGCAAAGAGAACACGCCTCCCAGACTCGACTGCAGGTCAGTTAGCTTGGAGGGAGGGTCTGGTCCCTTCACATCAGAGGGAAGCAAAAGGCAGTGTCCTGGGAATTTGCAGGCTGGTCCCCCACAAATGTTACTGGCATTGCAGAAAGGGAATAGGCCTGAAGTGAGTTCGCCCCACAGAGGGTTGCCTTCCTGTGACTCTGATACCACTTCCTGAGCTCCTCTCCTTGTCCTTTCGGAAGAAGGCCTGGGGATATGTTCAAGAGTCTACAGGGCCGGGAGGGGTAGAGGTGGAAGAGGCTAATCTGCCCTCTCCGAGAGGTTAAACCCACTTCCTGCCATTAGCAGCTCTCACAATGAACCAGCAGATCTCCTGCTCTTGCTGGCTCTACAAATAGCAAGTGCCTGCTGGAAAGATGGGGCACAAATGAATGAAAGAGACTGGAGAAAGCCAGGGGGCCTGGCCTATTGACAGAGAGGAGCAGCTATGTTCCCAAGCAGCTATGGTCCTTCGGTAGCACTGACCAGCAGGCTGTTCCTGGGTGTTCCTCCATGCCTATGAGAATGGTGCCTTTTTTCATGATCCGCCCACTGCCCAAGGCAGATTGCCTGTGCTGGAGGTTGGCTCATCAGCGTAATCTACCCCACAAGTACTTGTATGTGGTGTCATCCAGGCTGTGCATTCCAAGGGCTCTCCCAGGAGCAATCAGATTTACTCTGTTTCCTTCTGAAATAAGCGACTTTTATAGCTTAGCTTACATCACCCTTAAGCCAGATCCTGCCACCCTCACTTGCATCCTGGGAAGAGTTCCATTGGTTTTATTTGAGGCCAGATTCTGGGGCGATATCACAGTGTGAGATTGGGAGGGCAGGATCTAGCCCAGAATGAATAAAGCTGTTTGCACGTGTAATGGCGCCTCCTAATTGGATCAGCTGCTGGGACTGAACGCACGAGCCTAAATGCATGAGCCCGGCAGCTTGAGCTGAAGAAGCAACTGCATTAGCACAGAGGAAGCAGCAGACTCACCAGCCTCTGTTAGCCATTAGAGGGGGACAAACAGCCGCGCCATGCTAGCCGGGATTGCACACGCGCAGGCACACACAGCATAGTTCATTCCTCTGCAGTCGGAGTAAACAGCGGGCTCCCTTGCTGTCCCTTCAGCCATTCGCTCACAGGTCCTCCTCCTCGTCAGACTGCAGTGCTGCCCCAGGGAAAAAGGCTGCTGGTTGGGGATGGCAGCCCTACATGGTGCCAGGACAAATGATGCCAATGAAAAAGTATCATGACATCCTACCATATGTGTAACTCACTGCCTAGGGTGAGTTCCTTCAGGGCCACCTTTGTGCACAAACCACAACTGCAGGTGCTCCCGTGCTTAGCTCTGGAGGTTCCTGGCCCAGTCTCTGATACAACAGCAGGTTATTTGTCAGCTGCAGAAAGCTGCATCCTCTGTCTCATCCTATAAAAGCCATAGACAAAGCCCTGGAAACTCCCTCCATGCAGCCCAAACCTGGCCTGGGGACACCCGTGTGAGGGGTGAATGCTTCCAGCATCCGGACAGCCTGTGACTCTTCTGATAAGGAGGAAGATTGTGCTGTCCCTGCGCACTGAACTAAGGAGGCAGTATCCAAGGAGGACTTGACACAACAGACCACAAGGGGTTTCAAGGAGCCCTTTCCCCTCCACTGGCTCAAGAAACATGGAGCTGTTTAGAAATGTCCTTGTCGCACCGTTCTCTGTTCTGGCGCTGGGGTGTGTGTGCATTGGAAATAAGTTACAGTAACACCTCGCTTAATGTTGAAGTAATGTTCCTGAAAAATGCGACTTTAAGCGAAATGATGTTAAGTGAATCCAATTTCCCCATAAGAATTAATGTAAATGGGGGGGTTTAGATTCCAGGACACTTTTTTCACCAGACAAAAGACTCCTATCCAGACAAAAGACTCCTATCTATCTATCTACACACACACAGTATAAGTTTTAAACAAACAACTTAATACTGTACACAGCAAAGATGATTGTAAAGCTTGGTTGAGGTGGTGAAGTCAGAGAGTGGGATATTTCCCAGAGAATGCCTTACTGCTAAATGATGAACTAGCATTTGGCTGAGCCCTCAAGGGTTAACACTTCGTTGTTAATGTAGCCTCACACTCTACAAGGCAGCACGAATGGTAGGAGAGGAGACAGCATGGCAGACAGAGACAGAGAGACACAATGTGTGTGAGAGAGAGATGCGCATTGCCCCTTTTAAGTACGTTGACCCCACTCTAAGTACACTGCATTTGTAAACAGATCAGCAAGTTGAGACAGCAGCTACTGCCAGCAAGCTCCCTCCATCCTGAGACCCGTCATGTCCCCCTCGCTCTATGGATGGGGTAAGTGGGGTGCAGGAGCAGGGGGGAGGGGGATACCCAGACATCATCTCTCCTCTGCCCGCCCTGCACAGCAAGCAGGAGGCTCCGGAGAGCAGCTCCAAGGCAGGGGGCAGTAGCAGCACATGGCGGTGGGGGGAGTGACATTGAACTGCTGACAATGGATAGCCTGCTTGGTGGTTGCTGCACAGAGAACTTAGGGGAGTGAGGAGCTGATAGGGGGGCTGCCAGTCCACCCTGGTTCCATGCCCCACCAGCTAGCTCCAACGGGCTGCTCTTCCTGCAAGCAGCGGACAAAGCAGGTGGCTGCCAAACAACGTTATAAGAGAGCATTGCACAACTTTAAACGACCATGTTATCTAATTGATCAGCAACTTAACAACAAAACAACGTTAACCGGGACAACTTTAAGTGAGGAGTTTCTGTATTTAATGAGAAATCAAAGACAAAAACCAAACCCCCAATGAATGTGACCTCACGAGAGAAGCGGAAGAGGTAAAGATGGGGAGTCAACACTGAAAGGTGAAGGCTGCCACAGCTGACTCTACTCACTACAGCCAGGATCAGCTGACATCTGCTGAGCTGCCTTCACTCAGAATTCCCAGTCAGCTTGTATGTCAGACTTGCAGGGGGCCTGCAAGGTGATTTGATGAAAGGGGAACATTCGGCTGGTGCCCTTGAGAAGTCCTGAAGGCATTTATTATTTGTTTCTCCTTTTATTCCTGCTTGCTTGTCACCTTAGAAATACCACGTCTGTCAGACGTGGTCTCCCTTGGTTTTGCTGGAGGACTCAATGCATGTCTCGGGGATGCGGGCTCTGAGCTTTCTCAGCCTTGAATTAACAGGTCCGGGCGCTGAACGCATTAGAATGAACTCTCTGAGCATTAGAGAGGCATTAGCCAAAAATACCCAGGAAGAAAATAAAGAGTTTTAAACCGTCCTGACTAAAAATATCTTCATCCTTCTGAGTGATCAGGTTTCGCATTTTACTATTGTTTATTATTTCCTGGACTGCGATTCCATTGTGGTAGGCACTGCCCAAACACACTTCCTTGGTATCTCTGACATCACAATCCCTCCAGGTCTCCCGTCCCCCATAGAGTCTTCCAGGAAAAACAAGAGGGAGAAAAGCTGAATTTCTAATGATAATATTCAGATAAACAAACTGAAAGGAAAACTATTAGGCCTTTAAAAATAATAAAGAGGCAATAAAAATCCCCAAACGCCCCAGACCTACCGACAAGTCCATTTTTTCTTTGCAAGTCACTTTGCTGTCACAAGCAAAGACCAGTTGTCCCTCTCTGCCCATTCCGCAGACCGTGGAGGAGAGGAACAAAGATGAAATCTTGCTTTGGTAGAATAATACTCCCCTGACACTGCAGCTGTGGCAATAACGTTCTCCACGGCTCGGAAGAGTAATAGGATTGCTATGCAAGGCTTGCTTTTTAATTCCAGCCAGTGTACTGTGTGTGTGTAAATACACTGTCTATGGGATCCTAATACAGTAGACCTAGTAGCCTGGAAAGATGCTGAACTCAATTATGTGTGCAGTCTTCAAGCACAGGACATGTATAGACCGTAATGAATGATTGGAGCTCCCATGGAGGTATACCTCAGTGCTCTAAATCCAGATTCAGCCCTCAGTTACACCCGTATAAATCCAATGACATCAACAGCCTGACCCAGTGTGAACCAATGGAGTTTATGCTAGATTTTGCACTGATTTAGCTGAGTTCAGAATCTGGTCAACTCCCCATAGTGTGTACTAGATGCAAAATTGAGCAATAGCTTAGGTGTATGCAAATGACAAGTAGCCTGTTTTTCAGCAGAAGTCAGGGGTCAGGGCCCACCGCAGGAAAACACCTCAGTACACCAGATCTTCATCCAATACACCTCTTTGAGATTGGGCCTTTCCCTTTAAAGACTGGCCCCTGCCTAAAATACATGCAGAGAAAAGAAGGATTGATGCCCAAGCTGGAAATGTTAAAAACTCCAGTTCTATCCTTTGAAATTACTATTATGGACAGAGTCACAAGACGGCATTGGCATGCACCTCTTTGCCGTTTTCAACCACCTCTGTTCAAGGACTGGTATACGTAGTGTAAAAAGCCAAGTTACACTAATGATGCACTCAGACTCCACGTCACTGGTTTCTCTTCCAATAGGAAGCTGCTCTGACAGACCCCCACTTGTTGGAAGGGCAACATCATTCAAAACCTGACCCTTCTAGGAAAGTACTATTTTCAGCTAGAGAAAAGTATTATTTTCACCCACATATACTTACGGGAGAGTCTTAACGTGCTCTACAGACATTTCTTTATGAAGCTCCACAATTTCCCTATTAAGTAGGTGCCATGTTATACCTAGTTTGCAGATGGGTAAGTTAAGGTACAGCAAGGTTAACCCTTAGCATTTCTGCATCATCATTATAGAATATTGCAGTATTTCTTTATAATGAGGACAAAGCTTTGCCTAAGGTTACACAGTGAGTCAGTGGCAGAGCCTGTAGAACCCAGGAGTCCTGCTTGCTAATCCCCCTCTAGACCACACTGATGCCTCAATTGAGCTTTCCAACATCAGTCCTAGGACTCCTCCATTTGTCTGTGTATATACGTGTGTGTGAGGGGGGTGCTGTTCTCTCTCTGTTCAGTATGAGCTTTCTGTCACTCACACCCATTTTGTGGGAAAACAAACTGCCTTTTGCCCTCCACCATGGCTGCAGCCCTGCTTTCAGATGTAAAAAATCAAGGCTCATTCCCACCCCACACTATTGTCATATTTATCCACTACTTCCAAGAAGCTTTAAACTACAGCAGATAGTTACAGACACTCTGTCTGTCATTATGCTGTTATATGATCCACTTTTCAGTGGCTAATTAGTATTCTCCAAGTTTCAGAGCTGTCTGGCTGTTTTCATTCATCTATTCATATAGCCACATACACACAGATCCTGCAGACCAATCCTGCATGCAGCTGTCTATATGTAAGATACTTCATGCGTCACTGAGACCTACAAGGCAACGTACACACATCAAGATCTGATGGTTGCCAAAGAGTGAATACATTGGGCCAAATATTTATCTGGGTGATCAATCTACTGACTTCAGTTGAGCGGTGTCTGATTAAACCAGGCATGAATCTGGCCCATAGTATGGAGTCACTGCTGCGCACATAAAACCAAATTATTATTATTTGGATTACAGTACCACGTAAGGGCTCTGTCAAGGATCAAAGCTCCAAGATGCCAGGTGCTGTGCAAATACATAGTGAAGACACAGTCCCTGCCCCAGAAAGCTTACAGTTCAACCCTGATGCAACTGCCCTGGCTGTGGCCAAGTTACCTCAGGGCTCAAGTATGCCCACAGTGTAGAAAAACAGCTCAGAATTCTCAGACCACAATGCCTGTGAGAGGAAGCAAGGCCCAGTGGTTGGACAACTAGTGTAGGACTTAGCAGATGTGGCTTCAATTCCTTGTACTACCACAGCCCTCCTGGGTGACTATGCATAAGTCACTAGGCCTCAGTTTCTGCATCTGTGTAATGGGGATACTGGCCCAGCCCTGCCTCCCAGGGGTGTTATAAAAATAAATACATTAAGGATTGGGAAGTGATTTGAGAGCTACTGATGAAAAGTGCAGTGCAAGAGGTAGGTATTATTATCTACCTCTTCTGCTAGATCAGTGGTTTTCAACCTGTGGGCTGCGGACCCACAATGTTTAAGATTTCCAAAGGGGTCTGTGCCTCCATTTGAAATTTGTTAGGGATCTGCAAATGAAGGTTGAAAACCACTGTGCCAGATCCAGGCCCACTTCAGATCTGGAGTAGCTAGGTGCTACTCTGCTGGAACTACCCTTGCACACACCAGGGACGAATCTAGCCCAATGGAGCAAAAATAGGGGGTGCCATGGCAACCCAAGATCAGCTTCCTCTGCTGTGCTTTGGAGATCTGTACCATTTATTAGCTCCATTGCAGTAGCGTGGTCCCTGCACCAAAGAGCTCACAATCAATGTATAAGCATCTCCTTCAAATGTGTGTGAAACCTTCCCGTAGTTCGTTTGCTCTTTCAGGACCTGAGACGGACCCAAACTGCAATTCAAAATATAAACTCCCTCTGCCTTGATATTTTGGGGAGGTTTGGAACCAAAGAGAGGCCTAGGTTTTCAGCCTGAGTTCAGATGTAACCCGAAATGGCGGAAAACGTGCATGAATAGACAAGGTCCACAGATTTCCATCATTTAAGTCAGAAGAGCTGTACAAATATCTTCTTTAAAAAGTGCCAGTGGACCAAATTCCAGTTTATGTTATGCTAGTGTAGCCCCAGAAGAACGTGATTCGAATGAAGAGAGTTACTCTAGACTTACATCAGTCTGACAGCCAAATAAGGCCTGGTCTCTATCCACACTCAGAGCATTTTATTAAGCAATAATCAAATAAACAAACAAACAAATAAATAATCATCATAATAGTATACGTTCTGATCTGCTGGCTCCTAAAGGCTCAAAATCCAAAGGTAAATACAAAGAACTCAGCACTTATTATTTTTAAAATCTCATGATCTTTGAGGCTTGACTCCTGATTTTTGAATGCTGGAGGTTGGGCTATAATGACTGCTTCAGTTATTATTACTTACTTGTATCACGCTAGTGCCTGGAGGTGCCAGTAAGTGTCCTGCTGTGCGAGGTACTAAGTACATGTGTAATGAGCACATGGTCTCCACGCCAAAGGGTTAGTCTGTGTACTGAGCGTGTGTCGGCAATGCCCCTGCAGTGCTGCCCCAAGCATCTTCTATTTCCCTGTGGAAGTGTCGACATTTTAGTGAAACTCAGGGCTTACAGGTGTGCTGTCAGGTCAAATCAGTCCCAAAATGTAGGTGTTATAAAACAAGCTAATCCAAAACCTAAAGCCACTGGAAATGATCCCGTAGGGTTTTTGCTTAAAGTCCAACTGGGACCTTTCCCTCCCAAAACCCCTTGTGATGTTTGCAACTCATACATTGCAACATTTGGCCAACGCATGAAAACCAGAAAGTAAAACTGACTAGAAACAAAAGTGAAACCAATTTATTTTCAATCACCCCAATTCAGATCTGAACATAAGAACATAAGAATGGCCATACTGGGTCAGATCAAAGGTCTGACAGTTATTAGGGACATGGGATTTAGATGGATAGAGGAGACAGCCATCTGAAAGCTGGGAAATTTGCAGGAAGAAAAATGCTAGATACAGCAAAAAGTCAATGAGATGTTTAGGATGATTTCACTTTGAATAACACTAGTCTACAATTTTTGAGAAGTCGTCTGCTTCAGAGATAAAATGTGATATTTATTATGTATTTTGATGTGCTGAATTCAAATATGACAATTAAAACAACTGATTGGCTACTGTTCCTAAGATATTTAAGTTTTTACATTTTATGTCTATGTCCATTGTGTAGATAGTAGAGTTTTAATCATAAATTGTAAACCTAGGTCTTTTCATGTGTTTATGGTTGCTTTACATGATAATATTTCATCTGTCCTGTTTATGTAACACTTTAAAAATCAGCAAAAGGGTTATATAAATAAAATTTATTATGAAACAAAAGGCAAAAACCTATTATGTACATAGTTTAGTCCTATTCAGTGTCTACTCGGAGCTTCTTGGCTTGTCTCTTGTATTCATTAAATGGAGCATCTCTTGTCACTGTCCAGCAATAGTCTGCAAGCACTGATGG
Source organism: Gopherus flavomarginatus (assembly GCF_025201925.1). Taxonomy (NCBI): domain Eukaryota; kingdom Metazoa; phylum Chordata; order Testudines; family Testudinidae; genus Gopherus; species Gopherus flavomarginatus. Next base: position 48,696,772 of record NC_066622.1, on the reverse strand, counting down.
GCTCCATTCGCCCTGATAGCCTGCCAGGAGATTCCACTGCTGTAGTCTGGAGCCCAACAGCTCTGCCTTACTCTTGGGTAGTTCCAAATCCCTGACAAGGTCATTCAGTTCACCTTGTGTTATGAGGTGTGGTTCAGAGGACGAGGATGGGAGAAAATGTGGGTCCTGTGACATTGATGGTTCAGGACCAGAAGTTTCATCCTCTTCCTCTTCCTCGTCTGACTCAAGTGAAAATGATTCTGGTGTATCAGGAACCGGCAATCCTTCTCCGTGGGGTACTGGGCGTATAGCTGATGGAATGTTTGGATAATGCACAGTCCACTTTTTCTTCTTTGACACACCTTTCCCAACTGGAGGCACCACGCAGAAGTAACAGTTGCTGGTATGATCTGTTGGCTCTCTCCAAATCATTGGCACTGCAAAAGGCATAGATTTCCTTTTCCTGTTCAACCACTGGTGAAGATTTGTTGCACAAGTGTTGCAGCATATGTGTGGGGCCCACCTCTTGTCCTGATATCCAATTTTGCAGCCAAAAGAAAGGTGATAGGCTTTCTTAACCATAGTGGTTATACTGCGCTTTTGTGATGCAAAAGTCACTTCACCACAAACATAGCAGAAGTTATCTGCACTGTTCACACAAGTACGAGGCATCTCTGCTCACTTTGGCGAAACAGAAATGTGTCCCTTTGCAAAATCAAACACTGACAAATAAGAGAGCACGACACTGTATGATTTCTAGAGCTGATATAGGGCAGTTTGTTCAGCAGAGTGATGTAAGCGTCGTCATGATTGCATCATCCATGACTTCTAGGAATAACATGATGCAATTCATATCATGTATGACGCTATACCAGCTTCAGATTGCATCATTCATTGTTTTGCCTAAAAAGCAAGTACTGTCCAAACCCAGTCATAGATTTATTCATAGATCCAGTCAAAGATGTATTTTAGTCATTTCTGGTTTAAATTGAGATCCCTTCCTTTTATAACTCACTTATCCTCCGCCATTCCCAAGTCAAGGGTCGTATATACTGACCCAATAGCATATCTTGAAAACTACAGCCAACCAACAATTTTAAGCATCATTTTCGTTCTCAGTGACCCAGAATTAGTAAAGTTGGACTACATTTATTTCAGAAGCATTTTGGCTGTAGAGCAGTGTAATCAGGGGTATTTGTCAGAGCTTGTCTACACACAAAGGTGGTGACACTTTAACTTTCTCTGTGGACTTAAAGCACTACAGACCCCCGAGGATGGATACAGTTATATTGTGATAAAGGTGCTTAGCCGACTATGGTATGGGTAGGGTGATCAGATGTCCCAATTTTATAGGGACAGTCCTGATATTTGGGGCTTTTTCTTATATAGGCTCCTATTACCCCGTCCCGATTTTTCACATGTGCTGTCTGGTCAACCTAGGTATGGGAAATGGCACCAGCTATACCAGTATAAAGCACCTTTCAACCAAAATCCGCATTAGAGGTTCTGCTGAAACCACAACCCTCAGCGGTGTAGTTACACTGGTACAAAACCTGTGTGTAGAGCAGGACTTATATATGTAAGGACATTTGTTAAAAATATTTGGGGCCCAATCCTCTTCTGACATCAGTTTTACCCTGGTGTAACTCCACTGACTTTCATGGAGTTACTCCAGATTTACACCAGGGTAACAGAAGAATCAGACCCTTGATTTTTGTCCTGACACTTGTATGTCTACACTGGAATCAGCCAGGTGAGTAGATCTCTTGTTGCTAGCCAGGGTCTGTGCCGACATGTGTATTTTAGCAGTACTAGCTAGAGCAGAGCTAGCAGGGGTATGCCTGTCTGCCTTGCAGTCCCACCTCTGATTGCAGCGCGGATATGTCACAGAACCAGAGGGCCAGAAGGGGCTACCAGGGTGATCTAGTCTAAGCCCAAATATCCACTGTCTCTTTATACAAATGGTGCTTTGTTACGCTGCTGGCACGTGTCCGCAGTGTCACCTGAAAGCTTTAGTGGAGGCTCTGATGCTCTTGGAAACTACCTGTCTTTATCATGTGTAGATTTCTGTTGGTGGAGGAGCTAATAAATTAACACTGATCCTAAAATCAGCATAATTTGCCTTGACGCTGCTTTGATTTTGACAGCTTAGCAGGGTTTTCCTGAGCTGTTTACTGAAATCACCTATCTCCTGCCCATCTTAATTGCATTGTCATGGTCTCCACGGACCAGCACTGACATCACTGCAAGAATTAATTGGAGTCAGCACTGAGGATCTGTATTTAGTAAGAAAAGCCATAGGTATAAATCTGCAGTCACTCTCTGCTGGGCTGGGCTGGGCTGCTTCTAGGCATATAGGGGGCTTGATCCAGCTCTACTGAGATCAGCTGGAGTCTTTCCGCTGACTTCACTGGAGGCAGCATGGAGCCTAGGGTTCCCAAGGTGACTGTGTCAATGTGCCCAGATGTGATGTTGAGCTCCTGTGTTTGAAATGATGGCTCTGGGAGCAGCAAACTCCCTCTGTTCAGCTCCACGGGGTGCTAGTCAGCAGAGTTAATGAGGGCTATTTAAATGTCAGCACAGAGAACAAACGCGCTGTTGATCATGCTAGCAGAGACAGCCAGACCCCTTAGGCTCATGGCGGGAGGTTAAGGCTCATGGTGGGTTGAGCCTGGTACCACCAGTCTTTCCTCCAGCCTGAAGAGCAAATGCCACAGTAACCCTCATGTAACTCTTTGGCCCACGAAATAGGCACCATACATGCTTGGTAACCATCACCAAAAACCTGAGCCATAATCTTCATATGCCTACAGGCACTAATCCATGTGAACGGCTAGAAAAGCCTGCTCAATATTAATAATAATATATACCAATTACTACTACTAATGAATAATAATACTTAGCAAATATATCTGTTCCCTCTGGAGACCCCAAAGCACTTTACCAAGGTGGGCAAGTATCATTATTTCCCTGTTGCAAATGGGAAAACCAAGACACAGAGCGAGAAATTGGTCCCCCAAGGTCTCGCGGTGAGTTAGTAGAAGAGCCAGCAACAGAACCACGATGACAAGCTGGTAGTGTCTGACCTTGGGATCCTGCAGCGTCCCTACTGATAGCATGGGAACAAAATGATGGCTGCTTTGCTAGAGAAATATGCCCCAGGTGTCCAGAAGGCGTTTCAGGCACCAATCTACCGGTAGGGCACCTCTGCAGCTGTCTACACAGCAAGAGATATAAAGCTCTGAGTGCACCAGGAATTCAGGACCAGGCCTGAAAGAAGCATTAGCACCAGGGCCCAGGTCCTGAAGGTATCCAGTTACATCATTTCCATTGATTTAGGGGCTAAACACGTGGAGGAGCTGGGCCTAGGACTAGAACTGGGAATTCTCCAATTAAACTTTTTTTTTTTTTTTTTTTTTTTTTTTTTTTTTTAGGTGTGTGGAAAATGCTGATTTGCCAAAGTAAAAAATATTCATGGGAAAAGGCCATTTTTGATGAATCTCCCAATTCGAAAAAAGGTTGAATGCTCCCCCTGAAATTACAGAAACGGGACATTTTGGAATTTTCAAAAGGAAAGTTTCTTTTTTGGGGGTTGGAAATAACTTTGTGATTTGACATTTTAGTGAATTTATACTGACAAAAGGTATTTTTTAAAAAAAAGTCAAACTGAATGAAGTGTTCTGATTGATACAATCAGGGATTTTGGTGGGGATTATCGGGTTGTGAACATGTTTGAGATTTTGACTTTTCATCCTGATTTGAGATGGGAAGATTTTTTTAGCGCTCAAAAACTCTCATGGGATGGGAAAACTCTTTCCCATCAAGCTATAGGCAGGTCAGGCATGGGACCCGCTCTGAGTGTGCCCACACTCCTGCATAGCTGGTTGGCATTATGGAGGACAGGGAGCTGGGATAGAGGGCTGATCTATGCCCATCTGAACAAGGCTCATACCCCTTTAAGTCCCAAGCTAAAAAATATGGTGGGCCTAATTCTCATTTAACTAAAGGCCCTGTTATGCCACTGAGGGCATGTCTACACTGCAGCTCAAGGAGGTATATCAATCTGTGCTAGCTCTGATTGAGCTAACATACTAAAAATAGTGTGTAGCCATAGTGATGTGACTGGAGGGATGCTAGGCATGTCTTTAGTGTGGCCAGCCTCACCTGCCCCTTGTGCCATCGCTGCTACATTCTATTTTTAGTGCACTAGCTCGATTGGAGCTAGAACAGGTATGTCTCCCTAAGCTGGAATTTGCCTCACCAGCACAAAGTGTGGACACGCCCTCTGACTGTGTAAAGGTGCTTTAAAGTGAGTTACAAGATACAAAGAGGGGAGGAAAAAGAGGCATAGGAGAGGGGCAGCTGTGAGCTAGTATACTGAACACAGCTCTGGGGAATCAGGACACCTGGGTTCTATTCTGGACTCTGCCACTGACCCACAGCATGACTTTGGAGAAGTCAGTTCATTCTGCTACCCCCGCCTCTAAGCCCAGGATGACGGCACTTTCTTTGCAATGGGCTTTAAGAGGCATGAACAAGAGGCTCTATGCAAATGCAAATGAATCTTATTAGATTTCTCAGCTTTTCACATAACACAGAAATCCACGCGGGTGCTGACGCCAGGAGAGCAAGATCCTGAGCTCTCCACACCAGGTCCCAGCTTTTCTAAGCTGCACAAGTTATACATAACAATCAGTCTCTTGTGCTTACGCGCTCCTCTCTTTTTTTTAATCTTTGCCAAAGGTACTGTTTAGAGATCTTTCTAGATCATTTATTTTTAAATTACCAGCCAGAGGAGAGACGAAGGGACGAGGGGGGAAAAAAAAAGAAAGTAAGTTAGTTCTCGGGCTGATAGCTTATCAGAATGAAATCCAAATGTCACATTAGTTGAGAAAGTTGGGAGATTAAATTTTCTAACGCCCTTCATCTGCAGCTGACATTTCAGGAGGCTTTTCTCCCTCCTCCCCTTCTCCTCCTCTCCACGTTTAACTTCTTGAGCAAAAAGCTTGCGGAGCCTGCTCTGTGCACTGGGCCTGCAGATATCTTCTTAAGGTTAATTTTTTAGGCTTTAGTTTGACCCAAGGACTGTAGTTTGCGCTGTACACACAGCGTGTGTGAGAGAGTGTAGTGCTTTTAGGCATTACACAACATCATTTGAACTGAAATCCTTTCTTTTTATGAAGCCATGATAAGTCATTATTGTTATTTACTGGGTTTTACTAGCTTGTGCCGTGCAGACCTATTCTGTGAACATGTTTTATTCCTTGTCTTGTGTATTATTGGCCCCACCAAGCTCACACATTCGAAAAGCCCGAGTCAGACCTCACAAAATCCCGAGACTGGTTTAAAAACCAGGAGGGTTTTTTAAAAATAATTCCTGCTGGGATCTGTTCATTCCACTGATGGGTTTTGAGCCAGCAGGGGTCATGTTTTCAAGCTCTTCTCCACATATTAGTGCTAGAAACGTAGTTTTTTAAATAGGAGCTGAGAGTCTCAAGTAATTGCATGACTCCCGGAGCTGGGGCTTTAAGAAAAACACCAAATGTTAGGAGCCTTCTGAGGAAACCCTTGGAGGTGGCAACCCAGTGCAGAAAGGGATTCTTCATATGATGGCCTGCATTGCAACTTCTGACATTTGGGGCATTTTCGGTCTATCCTCTGAGGTGGAGACAGGCCTGATGTGAATTCCCAGATTTAAAGACCCCCACGCTTCGGGCAGAGCTGAATTGTGCATTTTTCTATCACCTGGGATCTGCATGCCTCTGCACTATGGGATCTGGATTCTGTTCCAAACTTTGCAGTCAGCCAATCATAGTGACACAAACCTAAACACAGGCACCGAGCCCCCAAACTCTAGAGGAATCCAGCTCCGGAGTGGAATCTTGCAGCTTTGCCCCCTCTCTGCTCTGAACAGGTTTGTACTTCTCACACAGTGGGCCAGATTCTCAGTTGGTGTAGGGACAATGGAGCTACACTGATCTACACCATCAGATGGTCTGGCCCACATTTCTGGAGCCTCTTCTATACTGTAAATGGCCTGAACCTGTCTATAAGAAACCTTCGGCTGAAGTGTCATAGACAATACGTGGCATTAAAGCAGGGGTAGCGTCTGCTCTCAGTTACACTGAGGTAAATCCAGAGTAACTTCACTGACTGCAATAGCTACTCTGCATTGACCCCTGGTGCGATAGATTCTACCATATCTACGCTGTGCATGCACACAATCTTTTCTGTACATTTCACCTGGTGGAACCAGGCTGCAGCTACTGCAAGGAACTAAACCCTCATGCCCCTTCCTAAGTGATCTCCCACATTATTAGCCAATTACTCCAGAGTACATGGAGGATGCTTGGTTGGGGTCCCTGGCTGCACTGTGAAACCACCCTCCAACGGACAGCACTCACTCTGTCTCCCTCCCTTGGCATGATAGCAAGGTAGATGCATGCAGCAGCCTTCTGACCCCAAACTGACAGCTATTAACGATTCCTAAAAAGCTATAATGAGACCCCAAATATAGCTGCCTGCCAATCATTTCGCTCCATTGTTTGTGGCCAGACAGGCTGGTTAGAACGCTGTACATGTAGAGGAAGCAGAATGGGGGGAGGGGAGAAAGCAGTCATTGTTCCTTCTGAGCAGGAGCCAGCAATGTGGGTATAGAGCAGTGATCTGTGGAGCACATCCTTATTTGCACAGGTTAGGGATGAGTACAGGACACCCATTGTGGAAGAACTGCTGGATGGAAGAACTGGTTTGGAGGGTTCTGTGCAAACTACAGCTGCTAACTGAGTCTGTAACAAGTAGGGTACGTCTACACTGCACATTAGGTCAGGCTCTGATTCCGGTCTGAGCCCAAACCATCCACATGCAAATCAGTCTGACTCAGGCCAGCAAGCACTCAGGATCCTGGCCCTGCTAGGCCATGGGTCAGAGCCCGGTCCTGCTGTGACGCGGCTCCAAGCCCGGTCATTCTACAGTGTGGATGCATCTGAAGCTGCAGATCCAAGTCAGAAGGTCTGCATAGTGCAATATGGACCTGTTAACAGGGTTGGGAGACCCAGGTCCTGCAACTGTAAATCCAGGTTTATAATACATTGCGGACACCCAAGTGCAGGTTTGGAAACACCGAGCCCACAAGCCTGGGTCTCACAGACCTGGGCCTGCAATGCAGTGTAGTGTGATAAACTCAGGACAGATAGCTGCAAGGGAGGGGTAGGAATCAGTAACAGAAGGTTAAAAGGCCCTCCTCCTTATCAACTGAGAGGCAACCACAGGTCAATCAGGTTCAGCTGGGAAAGGTTACCAAGGTAGTAAATTAGAATCAGCTGAGGGGGGAGCTACCTGAGGTTAATTGGGACCAGCTGATTCCAACTTGGGGCTGCCTGAGACCTTTTTTAAACCCTTCCCTGTGGAAGGAAGGGGAGGAGAGTGGAGAGAGAAGAAGCCCTGCTGCCAGGAGTGCAGGAGCAGAAAAACAGCGAGACCCTCCAGGAGGAGAGGTCGTACTTTCTCCCACAAGGGGGGTAAGAATTCACTAACCAGGACTAGTGGAGATACAGGGAGCAAATTTCCCTTGTGTCCCAAGGGGGACCGCATTACCTGAGCCTGTCTCACCAGGGCTGAAAGCAGCAGAGACTGGGGAGACTGAGGAGGTGCCTTGCCACACGTAGTGTCAGAAGTGGGATAAGAGTGAGACTTCGTGGCACGTCATCTTGGGGCAGGGTAAAGCACCCCCCCAACCCAGAGGAAAAAAAAAGCACAAACAAACCCAAAATGGAGGATGTAGCAAAGGCATTGTTGCAGGCCACTGCGGCCCAACAAGAAGCTACCAGGGTGCAGATAGGATCGAGCCACCCTGCATGAGGTTGTAAACCAGTTAAAAGCCCTGACCACCCTAGCGCACGGCCCCCCTTGGACTCGGCCCCTGCGGGCAAGTCACTACTTACAGAAGATGACGATGGATGATGACGTGGAGCCATACCTCCTTGCGTTTGAGAGAACAGCCCGGCGGGAGGCCTGGCCCCAAGACCAGTGGGCCAGTATTCTGGCTCCTTTTCTGTGTGGGGCGGCACAGAAAGCATATTTTGACATGACAACAGAAGCAGCTTCAGATTACTCCCAGCTAAAGGCGGAGGTCCTAGCGAGGTCTGGCGTGACGACAGCTGTAAGGGCACAACGGTTCCATGAGTGGAAATACTGGGTCAACAAAGCCCCGAGGTCTCAGCTCTTTGACCTGATCCATCAAGCCAGGAAGTGGCTGCGCCCCGAGACCCACCGGCCGGAGGAAATCGTGGAAACCATGGTGCTGGACAGGTACATGAGAGGGCTACCGCCAGACATACGAGGATGGGTCAGTCAAAATGATCCCTCCTCCTATGATGAGCTAGTTGCCCTCGTAGAGAGACATCTAGCAGTGCAGGAACTTTCTCGGACCACCGGGGAAGGGAGGCGCCAGAATAGGAGGCAAGTCTATGTACCAAGGGCTCGAGTTGCTGTAGCTCCGGGCCGAACTCTGGAGGGGACGAAGGAGGCCAAAGAGCATCCAGAGTACTCGGAGAGACTTGGGGACTGGGAGAGAAAGACTCGGGGGGTAAGGCCTCACAGCCCGAAGATTAGGGGGCTGCCCCGAGCAGGATACCGATGTTATGCATGTGGAGAGATAGGGCATATAGCTGCCCAATGCCCAAACCTAGAGGAGCCCATGCAATGTGACCTGGGAAATCTGGAAGAGCCATGTGACCTGATAAATCTAGTAGGGGTAGCGATGGTCCCTCATAGATATACTAGGTTAGTTAAAATGAATGGCATAAAGACCACCGCATTAGTAGACTCAGGAAGCGCAGTCACCCTGGTCTCGGGGAAGCTGGTCGGGTATGATCAGCTATCCTGGGCCAAGCGCACAGGGATATCCTGTGTCCATGGGGACGTCAATTACTACCCGACCATCCCAGTAAAAATGGAGGTCCTGGGGAACCCCACTAAGGTGATGGTGGGGGTGGTCCCAAAACTCCCCTACCCAGTCCTCATAGGACGAGACTTCCCAGGGTTCGGCAGTCTACTTCCTGGAGGGGAGTCAGAAGGTGGTAACGACCCAGAGAGCAATGGGATGGCCTCAATAGTTAGTGACCCCCCGGCCTTCCATGAGTTTGCCCAGGATTTATTCTCGCCCCCTGGGAAACCCAGGAAGACTCGGCGAGAAAGGAGGGCAGATAAAAGGAGAGGAACAAGAATCCTGACCCAGAACCAGAAGCCTATACTCGTAGGGGAAAAAGTTGGTCGGACTGACAAGGAAACTAGGCAGGAGGCTGGGAGGCCAGCAGCTGGGCCCCGTTCCCCAGGGACCTCCCTCGAGGGGGAAGGGGAAGTAGAACCCCCTGAGTTTGGGCAAATTGGGCCTTCACTAGAGAATTTTGGGCTGGATCAGGCCAATGATCCAGTATATAATAATATTCGCAAAGAAGTAGTTGAGTTGAATGGGGTCCCTGTGGAGGGAAGAGCCAAGGGCCCAGGGCCATATTATGTGATCAAGAAGGATCTGCTATACAGGGTAGTCCGTATCCAAGAGCAGGTCATGGAACAACTCCTAGTACCACAGAAACATCAGAGGGGAGTGATGGAGCTAGCCCACAGCCATTTGTTCGGGGGCCATCTGGGAATAGATAAAACCCTGGATCGAATTCTGCAGAGGTTTTTTGGCCTGGAATATATGCGGCGGTCCGAAGATATTGTGCCACCTGTCCAGAATGCCAATTACATGGGCCCCGACCAGGCCTAAGGGCACCTTTGGTACCTCTGCCGATTATTGACGTCCCCTTTGAACGAATAGCTATGGACCTAGTAGGGCCGCTAGAAAAATCGGCCCGAGGCCATCAGCACATACTGGTGGTGATAGACTATGCCACCCGGTACCCCGAGGCCGTTCCCCTACGGAACACTACGTCCAAGATCATAGCTAAAGAATTAATCCAGATTTTTGCTAGAGTGGGAATACCTAAAGAGATTCTGACGAACCAAGGGACTCCCTTTATGTCTAAATTAATGAAGGACCTATGTGCCATGCTCCACATACGGACCCTAAGGACATCAGTCTATCATCCGCAGACAGATGGCCTCGTCGAGCGTTTTAATAGAACATTGAAGAACATGATACGAAAGGTGGTGAGCCGGGATGGGAAAAACTGGGACACCCTGTTACCGTACCTAATGTTTGCGATAAGGGAGGTACCACAAACTTCAACTGGGTTCTCCCCATTTGAACTCTTATATGGTCGCCATCCCCGTGGCATACTGGACATTGCCAAGGAAAGTTGGGAAAAACAGCCGAACCCAGGGAAAAACCTCATCGAGCATGTGTTGCAGATGAAAGACAGGATAGCCCAAGTCACCCCCATAGTGCGGGAACACATGGAAAGGGCACAAGGGGCCCAACAAACATACTACAACCGCCAAGCGACGATCCGAAAATTCCAGGTGGGAGATCGGGTAATGGTGCTTGTACCCACAGCAGAGAGCAAGCTCCTGGCCAGATGGCAGGGGCCATATGAGATAATAGAAGCCATTGGAGAAGTCGATTACAAGGTCTGACAGCCTGGACGCCGAAAGCGGGAGCAAATCTATCATGTAAACTTGTTGAAACCTTGGCAAGACAGAGAAGCTCATGTGGTCACTCTAGGGTCAGCTCCTCCCGAGAGCAACCCACTTGGCCAAGTGAGAATATCCCCAGAATTGACCCCTGACCAACGATCTGAGGTGATCACCATGATCAAGCGCAACCAGGACGTGTTCTCGGAAAAACAAGGCAGGACTACGGAGGTTCACCATCACATCCTCACAGAGCCTGGAGTGAAGGTGAATGTCAAGCCATACCGGGTCCCGGAGGCGAAAAAAGAAGAGATCAAAACAGAAGTCAGGAAAATGTTGAAGTTAGGAGTTATTGAAGAGTCACATAGCCAATGGTCAAGCCCAGTGGTCCTTGTACCTAAACCGGACGGCAGTACGAGATTTTGCAATGACTTCCGGAAACTGAATGAGGTGTCCCAATTTGATGCGTACCCTATACCCCGGATAGATGAGCTAATTGACCGACTGGGGAAGGCACGATTTTTGTCCACCCTTGACCTGACTAAGGGTTATTGGCAAATTCCCTTGGCCAAGGCCGACAAAGAGAAGACAGCCTTCGCAACACCAGAGGTATCAATACACAGTCCTCCCTTTTGGTTTACATGGGGCTCCTGCAACCTTCCAACGGCTCATGGACAAACTGTTGAGTTCACATGGCAAGTATGCAGCCGCCTATCTTGATGATGTCATCATACATAGTCCAGATTGGGAGATGCACTTGGGAAAGGTGGAAGCAGTCCTCGACACCTTGAGGAAGGCGGGGCTGACTGCAAATCCCTCCAAATGTGCAATTGGGCTAGCAGAAGCCAAGTACCTGGGGTATATAGTGGGGAGAGGCGTGGTGAAGCCCCAACTCAACAAGTTAGAGGCAATTCAGAATTGGCCCCGACCAGTCCGGAAGAAACTAAGTCAGAGCATTCCTGGGGCTGGTTGGGTACTACAGGCGGTTCATCCCCCACTTCGCCACCAGGGCATGCCCGCTAACAGACCTAACGAAAGCCCGTGGTCCGGACATAGTAAGATGGTCTAGCGCGGCTGAGGAGGCTTTTGCAGATCTGCGGACCGCCCTCTGCACCGACCCAGTGCTGGTATCTCCAGACTGGGAGAAAGAGTTTATCCTGCAAACGGATGCCTCTGAGGTTGGATTGGGAGCGGTTCTTTCCCAAATGGTTGGAGCAGAAGAACACCCAGTCCTGTTCCTCAGTAGGAAACTCCTGCAAGGGGAACGTAAATATGCCATAGTAGAGAAGGAATGCCTGGCCATGAAGTGGGCCATAGAAAGCCTTTGCTACTACCTACTCGGATGGAGGTTTACCCTTGTCACGGACCATGCCCCTCTGAAGTGGATGCACCAAAACAAAGAGAAAAATGCGAGAGTGACAAGGTGGTTCCTGTCGCTACAGCCCTTCCACTTCAGAGTACAACATATGTCCGGAATAAAGCATGGCAACGCGGATGGCCTTTCAAGGGTGCATTGTTTGCCGACCCAAGTAGCCCAACCCTGTAGTGTTGAGCGGGGGGCGGGGGGGATATGTGATAAACTCAGGACAGGTAGGGGAGGTAGTAGGAACAGAAGGTTAAAAGGCCCTCCTCCTTATCAACTGAGAGGCAACCACAGGTCAATCAGGTTCAGCTGGGAAAGGTTACCAAGGTAGTAAATTAGAATCAGCTGAGGGGGGAGCTACCTGAGGTTAATTGGGACCAGCTGATTCCAACTTGGGGCTGCCTGAGACCTTTTTTAAACCCTTCCCTGTGGAAGGAAGGGGAGGAGAGTGGAGAGAGAAGAAGCCCTGCTGCCAGGAGTAGAAAAACAGCGAGACCCTCCAGGAGGAGAGGCCGTACTTTCTCCCACAAGGGGGGTAAGAATTAAGTAACCAGGACTAGTGGAGATACAGGGAGCAAATTTCCTTTGTGTCCCAAGGGGGACCGCATTACTTGAGCCTGTCTCACCAGGGCTGAAAGCAGCAGAGACTGAGGAGGTGCCTTGCCACAGTAGACACAACTTTAGTGGCCTGATTGGCACTAAACATGGGCCCCACATAGCTAATGCTCAGTTAGCAATTGTGCCAGCTAACAGCACTTTGCCCCTGCCACAAGCCAAAGCTGGCACATGGCATCCTGCTGAAACTGCTTTAGCACACTGGTTTACTGCAGTGTAGATGGGAAGCCTTTTGTAATTGGTTTGGCCAGTCATCCTCCTTCCCAGGATATCCCTGAGGGCCTCACCCATGTGTTGCTGGTGACTGATCTGCAGGCACATGCCCTGGGCATTTTGTCACCTGCTGAGGCACTGTGGGAGAGCTGCCCAGATTTTCCAAGAATGGATTCAGACAAAGCCAGACAGTGTGGTGGGTGCCTATGCACAAATCCACCTGGGATGGCAGAAAAGCTGCACTGTGGACACAAACCTGTGGCAAGTAAACTGACTGTGTCTCACTCCAGTTACAGAGCCACAATTAGAAGCAACTGAGTGATTTGCGATGTGTGTGATGTACAGAATTGCTTCTGTATGCCTAGGAACACAGCAGCTACCACAACTACAGAGACAAACAGCTCGATTATGACCTCACTCACAATGGTTTTCCGACTTCATTGATTTCCAGGGAGTTATTGCCGATTGATACTGGTGTAAACGTGATCAGAATTAGTCCCTTTTGCCTCTGACAAGGCCAGAAGCTTCAGTCCATTGCTGGCCCCTACAATAATGCACCAATTATGTGACACTACAAAGGGATTCTTCCTGACCCCCAACTGGTGATCAGTTTGTGCCCTGAAGCATGAGGACTGATACCTCTTGTGATTTTGAGTGACTCAAGACGTGATTCTTTCAGCCTCTCAAGAAGTGACAGTGCAGTGCCTGTGCCGTGTAGCTTAGATCCCCCTTGCACAAGAGAATTTGTCCTGACTTATGTTTTCCAGGGCGCACCATCCCATACTGAATTTATACCCTCCCAGGCCTCCTGCTATACCTGCTCTCACTCATGCTGTTAGCATTCCTGTGGAAATAATATGATCTATTGATGAAGGGTTGGATTTTTTTTAATTTCCCGCTGGTATGGTATAAATATCTGATATTTATAATAATTACACAGACAGCACCAATTCATGATTCTAAAGACACTGTCAAGCTGTCACGGCATTGATCATGTTTATGAACGTTAGTGAACATACAAGCTTCGACAGCTTCAGCACCTCTAATTTCCCAGAGCCCTTTGCATGGCACTTCATAAGCTGCTGCTGAATGCATGTCTAGCTGCATTGCTAAGGAGCCAAGCACCTGCTGCTGCAGTGGAGTGAGGATGAGCCAGCAATGAGCTCCTCACACAAGCCTCCAGTTCAACTCAGTGGGAGTTTAGCATGACTAACCACACTGTGCCAATCCTTCACCAGATTACTTAGCTCATCTATTGTAACCATATCCCCTCTGTCTCCTCAGACTGTAATCCCAGCAGAACAGAGACAGTCTCCTTCCTACATCTGCACAGCGCCTAGCACAATGGAGCCCCGATCCTGAGTGGGGCCTCTGGGAGCTAGAAGACTGTCAATATTTAATTAAAAAAATCATATCAATGCTGTCCAGCAGGTTGATTCTGCCCAGCCCTTCTCATTGCACAGTCATAGGTCCGTGACTCTATCCTGGACTGCAGTCTGTCCACACAGTTCCCTTTGCTGCTCTCAGAACTAGAGCTGGACCAGGACCAGAGCCCTGTGACTTTCACAGTGAGATTGGACGGCTCTTTCTGAAAGAAATGCCCTGGTTGAACCAGACATGATGGGCTCGTGGTAGGAATCAGTGGGTGGAATTCTCTGGCCTGTGCTGGGCAGGAGATCAGACAAGAAGCTCTTTGGGGTAGGGTCTGTTTTTTCTGTGCTATGTTTGAACAGCACCTAGCACAAGGGGGTCCTGGTCTGTGACTAGGCATTGCAAGAATAAGAGAGAAAAGATGGTAAAAATGGTTCCTTCTGGCCTTAAAATCTAAGAATTTTTGGAAGGCTGGGATCTGAGTTCCTGAAGCCATCCCCACCCCTATTGTTTTTGGTAGATCCAGCCCCCGGTTGAGCATGTTTTCAGCTCATCTCTCAACATTTCCACCACATGGGGCCAGAATCTCACCAGAACTGCTCATGAAATAACGACACCACACAATCTGGACATGAACCACAGCCCTCATTCAGGCTCAAACCCAGACCTCTAGGCCTAAGCCTGAGCCAGAATAAGATGTTAATACAAACAAACACCATCCCCTGAAAATGCACAATTTGGTCTACAGGGGAATTGCCCTCAAGTCCATTGTCCTTAGGCAGAACAACAGGAGCTCCTGTCCTGTCAGCTGCACTGAGTGACCCAATGAGCTTCATTCAGTCTGAAGTCACGTCTACACTGCACTCCAAGATGTGAGTGCAGGCTCTAGTTCAGGGCTAAGGCGCGAAGAGGTGTATCTTATACCTCGCTGTGTGAGCGCCGTCAAAAGGAATCAGTTAGGCATGCCAGATGCTGCGAGGGTCTAAGGGACTGGAAGTGGGACTACGTGGGGGGAATTTACATATTGAAGGGGCCAGATGAGGATGCAAGTTACAGCAGCCTGGACTCATCCCTAAGGAATGTCTGTACCGTAATTGGGAGATGTGATTGAAGCATGTGTAGATGTACCCAGATGTAGATCAAAGTTAGCTCAAGTAACAACAGCAGTGAAGTACATACCCAGGGTCCTGGGCAGGCAGGGCTAATCCTTGCAGCTGCCTGTGGGGATTTGGAAGGGCATAAGGCAGCTAAATGAGGGAGCAGAGCTCTCCTAGGACAGCTGAGCAGAAGTTCTGCGGGCCGGAGCTCTCGGAGCCCAAGATATTTTCATCTCTCTGTTAGGAGGATGCTGCCTTGCCCCAGGCAGATGTCCCCTTTAACCAGGTGTGCATTGGAATCCCAATCCCACTGCAGCCTGGGCCCAGCCCTGCTCCCACTGAAGCCAGTGGGTACCGTGCAGCGTATATCCCAATGTGAGGGAGCAGGGTGAGTTATGCAGCAGGATTATACAATTTGCCTGTGATGTAGACGGCTGAGTTCACATTCAGAGGCTCTGCCATTACTGTATTCACTCTTTTAAGGGCACAACTTTCTCCATTTACATAAACAATGAGGCACATAGCAAAGGAAACCTAGTGGCATGATGAGCCATTTCTAGACTGTCGGCTGTGTCTGCGGCTACAGCTTTTCCAATAGACATCTTGTATCGAAAAGGTCAGAGCAGGATGGTGTCTGAGCGATATCTAATGTGAGCTAGTCCTTTGTACAAACGTAGGAGGCAGGCTCAAAAGATAGGGAAGCAAATCAAATACACAAGCTTACAAATGTCTCACGAAGCAGCAGAATAGGAAAGTGGAGCGAGGTACAGGGCTTGAGTGCTGGAAAGGATGATACAAAGATATCTCCAGTCTATACTGCCGAGCGCACCATGGGTAGGCTATCCCAACCACAAAAGAAGGGGCAGTTGCAAAAAAAGCCTTTGTAACGTGCTTGGATGCTCTGCAAGAACGAGGCCCACACACACTGTAAGTTATTTGGCTTTAATGAAGGTAAAGTGACACATTCGCAACGGGGACCCCGGGCGTTGCTGTCACTTTGGCAGGGAACCCAGCACTGAAGCTCAGCTCGGCCTGGGTCGGAGTCCAAAGGCGGGACCGGGAGCATACAGCTATATATACACAATACAAAAGCAACTTATAAATATGCAAAAAGGGACTTTTTACAAGCTATGCTCGCCCTTTGGCCTAAGGCCATACAAACTGGTTTCAACCAGTTAAAAGCAAGTTATAACTGGCATGCCGTGTCCTACAATAACCGGCCACTTAGCAAGCAGGGGCTTTCCACAAGGCCGCCAAAAAAGCAAAAATACCCTAGCTAGGCCGTGACACAGTCTTTCCTAGTCCCCTACAGCCTTCCTTCCATTTTATAACTCTGGGAAATTAATGACTTGCCACTGATCAGTGGCAAAAAATTAACATCATTGTTGTTATGGCATAAAGGACCAGATCCTCCAGGGCCGACATGGGACACAGCTCTATTGATTTCAATGGAGCTTTGCTGATAAACAGCAGCTATGGCTCTGCCCTGTAGGATTTGGGCCTCAGTTCTGATTTAAACTTCCCCCCTGCCATAAACATAATCATAATGCCTGGAAAATTATTTTAATTTTCTACCTTTCCGCCAGTAGTATCAAGCTGAGAATGTTTGTTGATCTGAACACTTCTCTAGGACTAAATATTGAATCCTTCACTTCAGGGAAGAGGCAAAAAGTTCTTGACTTCTGTAAACATTCTGAGTGTCCTGGGGTCCCTGCATGAACCTTCAGACAGTCCCCATTCGTTTGGGGAAAAAAATAAAAACGTGTTCAGGAAGATAGTGGAGTGTTGGCAAAATGAATAGGAAATGCAACTTTATTTTCCCTCCACCTTTCAATCTGGCGTGAGGCTCATGAATGAAGTCACAGTTTCAGTGAATAGGCATTGTCTATTACAACTAACTTCATTTCAGGGAGTTCTCGTGTTCAATTTAAATCTAAAAAATGGAACTAAAAAGAGAAAAAGATGCGGGTTTGCTATTTACTTCAATTGCAAGCATCCTGGTATCTTTTTTTTATTATTATTTCATCATCTTTTCTGTCTTTTATTTGGTTGGAATTAAATTAGCAGGGATTTCATTGGGAAGAAGTAATAGTCCTAATAGGACAGAGTCCCATCCATGGAAAATTACAAGTGTTTTCAATAGGGCCCATACAATTTTCCTATAATAAAAAAAGAGAGAGAGAGAGAAAGAGAGAGAAGCCCAAATGGGAAATGATTTGAGCGCTGCCATTGACACGGATACAGACTGCTAACTTCATTTGGTTCCTTTTCTTTTCTGCTTTGTTATGAGAGCTGCAGGTTTTAAAAAGCTGCGATTGCTGATGGCTCAGGAGACCTCAATGGCTTTGCAACCATCTGGAGATGGAGGGCCTGATTCATCCTCACTAGTACAATTTGCATCCTCTGGTGTACAGTAGTAGATGCCCTAGTAGGGGCAATTCACCCTGGAAGAGGGAAGCAGCTGTCTCCCAGGCATTCCATAGAATGCAGGACTGCATAGGTGCCCAGCCAATGGAGACTGCTTGAAAAACCTGCTGCATCTCCCAAGCATTCTGGACATACCCTCTTGCAGATGGCCCCACCCACTTTGTAGGCAGCATCAGTGGACGTGCATAAATCATTGATTTTTCAGAGCTAAACTGCAAAATCCCTCCCCAACCCCCAAACCAGAAGTTCATTTCAAAACCAAACTGATTTGTTTAGGTTATTCTCAACAAAGCAAAAACAAAAAAATTTATTTGGGTCGAAGGAAAACTTTCAAACAGCGATTCGGATGGACATTTTCTGAACAAAATGTCGATTTGAAATGGTTAGTTTAGAAAATGTCCAAAATATCCTATTATTTTTCCTAGTGTTTTTCCTGACAAAATTATTTGCTTAACTTGTCCGAACTTTTAGATACTTTTAAAAAAACGTTTTTTTGGGGAATTTACTATTCGCTGAAAAATATTGCTGAGCTCTATGCTTCAGTTGGTTCAGCCTAGGCAGTCTGCACTGCTTTGATTCATGTTCCAATTGGACTTTCCACCTCTGAGGCCCGCCTTCTGTCCGCACGACCCAGGGGACAGATGAATCAAGCCTTCAATGATACACAATTTTAGACCCAAGACCAATTTCCTAAACCATCATGCTTTGTAAAGCAATTATCAATTTCTCCTCAGGAGTTGTCACTGTCCATTCTGCTGTGGCTTCACTGCTATTGTTACGTCAGCTAGTTGTGACCTTGCTCAGGTACATCTACAAGGGCTGCAATCACACCTCCTAAAAGCAGAGTAGACACATCCTTGGCTGCCAGACGGGGCTACAGCTCATTTCAGGGAAATCTCATGGAGGGAAATTTGGACAGCGCTTGCTTTGGGCACTCCTGGTTCCAGCCAGTATCAGGAGACCCTCGTCTTCATGAGCACTGCAGATCACTGAAAATATTTTTATAGTAAAGACTGGCCTTTTCAAAAGTCAATATTGTGTCAAGCCCAATCCAGAAACATACGAAGATTCTCCTAGCCCTCGTCAGCTAGAGTCTGGTTTATGCCCTGAAGCACGAGGGTTTATATCCCTCATATGTTCTAATCCCATGGATGTTCTCATTATACATATAAATGTCTAATCCTAAAGCTAACAGCCAGAAGTTGCTGGTGTTTTGCATAGGAGCAGCCTACCTTGCACTAAGATTGCTGCTGCATAACTACCAAGTGACTCCTGCCTGGTAATAGGAGGGAGGTCTAAGAGAACGTCTACACTGTAATCAACCCATGCCTCATCTTCTGTTTTGTCAAAGCATCTTCCTGCCCCCTGCTTTCCTTGCTCAGATTAGTCCCATGGGCTGATAAAAGTCTCATACTTCCCCTCCAAGGAAGTCACACCTGTTTGCATCTGTCACTGCTGTTTATCATTCCTGTAGCTCTCATTAAAGTTTTTCTGTTCCTGGGACAGCAGGAGCAGGCCATGTGACCTGTTGCTGTGTCAGCGGGGGCGATGGTGTCGGGGAGGGTTTGTCAGCGATTGCACTTTGAAGAAATCGATCGGATCTGTTTTGAATTTGCCCTCAAGCACTGTTCTTTCTAGTTATTTCAGAGCCTCTGTGACAGGAAAGCTAGATCTGAATATCTGATGCATTGTTTGGCACTCAACTACTATGTATAAATTCTAGAGGTGGTTGAATCCTATTAGTCAGACTGAGCTGAGGCTTCTTATCAGCTCATAATCCATCCCTGCTTTCCCTGCATGTATTTGTAAGTGCTCAGCCAGTAGTTTGGACTAATTCTTTTCAGATGATGGGTGCTTTGCAAGCTATTTGTTTCAACTATTTGCTGGTCACGATTCTTGATGTGCCATTGCCCATGTGGATTTGTTTCTGCTCCTTGCGTGGATGATTTGAACCAGCAGTATACGGAAGAACGAATCACACACTGCAGTGTGAATTCATTCAGCTTGCAGGAGTTGCAAATATTTTCACGGGTGCCAGAGAACGTTGGTGCCCAACAAGGAAGCTGACCTCACACAGAGACTGGTTTATTCACAAATCTGGGGGTTCCTTTAGATAACCAACTCTAATAATTTCTCAAAGCCACATCCTAAATTAATTCCTCTCTCTTTACACAAGCCAAACTACCAATGATTTCAAATGGAGTCTTCCCACATCGGCCTGAAGGAACAGCCAAGGAAGAACTGCAGGATTTGGCCCTGAGGTGCAGATCTTGGAACCACACCAAGTGTCTAGGCAACACCCACTAAGACACTGTGCAGCCAACATGGCCTGACGGTAGCCTCGTACGTCCCAGAGGTTCCCACATTTCTTCACAGAGCGGGTGCCATCTTAACAGAGAGATTACCATGGGGCGCTTCCCCTCCCAGTCACCCACCTAGGGACCCCTCCCCTCCCACTGAGCTCACATCCCAACCCAGCGGGCGCCACAGCAATTACTCAGGTGGGAAGTGACCTTAGAAAAGTCATATATTTTTAGCTTCGTATGTTGTACTGCAGAGCTGGAATACGATGTCCAGCTAATGTGAAATGACCCAGCCCCGCTGTCTGCAGTGGCACTACACTGGGACCCCAGCCGAGAAGCAACCTCCCCTCCCCCATTGTAACACGGCTTGGCTTGCCGTTGATGGTGCAATTGCAGTGCTGCGTTAGTGCTGTTTATCTATGCCCAGGTGCACGTCTTGCCCCATTCGCCACAGCGATGGAGGGCTACAGGTAGTAGTGTACGGGGGGTTGGGAGAGCAGTGTAGAAGGGTGTGTCTTGCTGCATTTCATGGACCCAGCACTGCAACACCCAGGTTAGGGAAGAGGGTGGGAAGAGCAGGGCTAATACGGCCCCAGCTACACCTGCTAAGTGGCAGCAGCCACTGCTTTGCTCAGACAGCGAGGCCAGCGCAGGTCACATGCAGAGGGGGAGAGCCTGCAGCCCCCTCTGGATTTCTGACACACACCACATGCTGGAGGCCCGGCTCCAGCAGCGCTGCTCTTGCAGGTAGGTGGGCACAGACAAAGATACATGGCCCTTCCAAGGTGAACTGACTTTGGGGATGGGGACCTTCTGGATTCAACTCTGTTTCTCCTTCTTGGTGCCTGGGTAGGGTTGTTCTCTGCTAAATGGTCATGTCCACCCCCTAGCCCTTCCCAGTTCAGCACCTAGCTGCAGGCTGGGGAAACCGATCCTGTGAATCAGTTTCTGGGTCAAAGGCCTGGATGCTCTCCCAGTCCTTCGCTGCTTGTTTCTGTGTAAAGGAACACGTGGGACATCAGGGACCAGGCCTGGGCACCCAAACCAGGGCTGCTCGTATGTTATTTACAATTGCTGCCCGCTGCTATTGTCTTCCACTTCGGCTAGGGAGTGTAAGCGGCTGGCAGAGGCCTAGGGGTGCAGAATGTGGTTAACTGGGGGCGGGGGGGCGACAGGGGGCTCTTCGCTCACAAGATACTGACTTGATCACATTTCACTGCTTTTCCCCTCCAGCTGTTTATCAGCCCTGTGGAGGGAAGGGGCAGCAGCAGGAAAAACTCCTTCCATCACTGTGCCTGAGCCAGGTCTTAGAAGTGGGAGGGGAGCTCAGTCAGATGAAGAAACAGCTACTTCCTGCCAGCCCAGGGCTCAGAGAACAATCAACAGCAGCGGCTTGTGCTTATAGGGCATTTTTCATCCTGAAGGATGCCAAAGTACTTTACCACCCCCATACCCAGGCAACATATCACGTGCCACTAAAATGCAGCCACCTCTGGGGTGAGCTAGGGCAGCAGCGATGCCTGTGAAGTGTTTTGATCAGACAAAGCACTAGCTGAGTGCTATCATCAAGAAGTATAACCAGCACATGTTGACCCCCTTGGGAGCCCTGGGAAATTCAAGCTGTCTGGTTTATATTTAAAGCACTGATTGCCAGCATCACAGGACGGCTTTGCCGGGAGGGGGGTCGAGAATTAGATTCAGTCTCTAATTAAAGGTTTGCTCTTCATTTGAATTTCAGATACCAGCTTTAATTTTAGAAACTTTCCCAGGCAGCAGAGCGGCTTGCCTTAGCGAACACGCTCCTGGATCCCCCTGAGACTGGCTCCAGCTGACGGCCCATCCCTGTTGGAGCACAGAATCTCTCTGCATGGGCCTACATCCAGCAGCCATCCCCTAGTGTCCAGCCCAAGCAGCTGGGCTAGGCCTGGGGGATAAACCTGGGGGTTGTAGGGTGAGGAGGAGGAATCTGCCCCAGGC
This sequence comes from Gopherus flavomarginatus, assembly GCF_025201925.1. Classification (NCBI taxonomy): domain Eukaryota; kingdom Metazoa; phylum Chordata; order Testudines; family Testudinidae; genus Gopherus; species Gopherus flavomarginatus. Next base: position 48,674,849 of record NC_066622.1, on the reverse strand, counting down.
TGTGGGATGGAGGTGCCCTAATGGCTGGAGTAGCCTAGCAGTTGTCCTCTGCAGGCGGAAGCACAGGAAGGCCATGCCCTCCCCACCAGCTGTACAGGGAGTGCCCGCCACCCCAAGCAGGGCTGTGCAGTGTGCAGTGCACACCCTCTCTGCAATGCAGAGCCATCCGCTGCACACTGGTTCTGCTTCCTGGGTGATGGCACTGGGCACTAAGTGGCCCCTCTCAGAAATTGCCTGGTGTAACAGAACAGCATAGCACTGGCTCTTAGGGACCGTAACCAGTTACTGCTAGGGAGCCCAGCTGGCTCAGCCAGAGAGATAGCACTTGCTACAGTCATACATCTGGGGTTATGCTGATTCTAATGATCCCAAGGCATCTTGTAATCAGGCTCCAACAGCCAGCACTCCTGCCCCACAGCACCCCCTGCTGGGAGAGGCTGGGGCTGGAAGAGCTGCCTCCCCCCTACCAGCCAGTGCTCCTGTTCTCTCCTCACAGCACCCCTGATGGGAGAAGATGGACTGGAGAAACTGGGAGCTTCTCCCCCACAGCCAGTGCTCCTGCCCTGCCCCCTAAAGTGCCCTCTGCTGGGAGAGGCTGGGGCTGGAGTAGCTGGGTGCTCCCCCCATAGCCAGTGCCACCACCCTAGCCCCACAGCACTCTCTGATGGGAGAGGCTGAGGCTGGAGTAGCTGGGAGCACCCCCACAGTCCTGTGTAAGGGGTATAGAGCATAGATATATCTTGAATAATTAATAAGTATTAATTCCTGTCACGGAGTCCCCGGGCGATGCTCCGGAACTGCTCCCCACCAAGCCAGTCAGGACTTTGGGGAGCCTCCTCTCCCTTGGAGCAGACTTGTTCAGGGCAAGAAGCTCACACAGCTTCACCTCCTGGGTCTCTCCTTGGAGCATTTAGCATCCTCTGCCCCTCCGTGCGCTTCCCACAGCGAGTCCACCCCAGCGGGGTCCTGGGGAAGCCACCGGGTTCTGCACCCCCACTTTGCAGTCAGACGTGACTCTCAGCCAGCCAGTAAAACAGAGGTTTATTCGATGACAGGAACAGGGTGTAAAACAGAGCTTGTAGATACAGCGAACCGGACCCCTCAGCCGGGTCCATTCTGGGGGGCAGTGAGCCAGACCCCCAGGTCTGCCCTCCACCCTTGACCCCAGCCAGCTCCAGACTAACAACCCCCCCAGCCCCTCCTCTCTGCTCAGCCCCTTTCCGGGGCCAGGAGGTCACCTGATCCCTTTGTCTCCAACACCTTCAGTTGGCACCTTTGCAGAGGAGGGGCCCAGGCCATCAGTTGCTAAGAGACAGAGTGCCAGGCATTTAGGTGCACTGGCCCTTTGCTCTGCCAGATACTTAAGAACTGCCATGGGGACACTGAGGCACCAACACAGTATTCAGAGAAAACATTAAGAACTTTCCCAGTTCGTCACAATTCCTAGCAAAGCAGCCCATTGCATACTAAGGCCCTGTCTATGCTGGCAAGTTTCTGCGCAGTAAAGAGATTTTTGCATTGTAACTCCCGAGGTGTACACGTCACTTAGTGTGCAGAAACTGCGCAGTTGTAGCGCTTTAAAAAAACAGCTCGACGAGAGGTGTAGAGCTTTCTGCGCAGGGGCTACAGCGCTGCGGTGCCAGTGTAGACACCATGGTGATTACAGTGCTGCGACTGGCCTCCAGGAGGTGTCCTATAATGCCTGTTCTCACCTGTCTGGTCATCGGTTTGAACTCTACTGCCCTGCCCTCAGGTGACCAACCGTCATCCCCACCTCGTAAATTCCTTTGGAATATTGAAAGTCCCCTTCCTGTTTGCTTGGTGATGCATGCAATAGTCTCAGCGCATCGTTCCAGGTGGCCATGCCTACTCCACACACCAGGCTATCTCCCACTTGGAGCAATGCCAAGTTGCTGGACCTGATCAGCATTTGGGGAGAGGAGGTTATCCAGTCTCAGCTGCGCTCCAGCTGTACGAATGATGATACCTACGGACAGATTTCACGATGCATGACAGAAAGGGGCAATGACCGGGACACATTGCAATGTAGAGTCAAAGTGAAGGAGCTGCGGAACGCTACCACAAGGCGTTAGAGGCAAACAGCCGCTCCAATGCTGCACCCCCAAGCTACCGGTTCTACAAAGATCTGGATGCGATACTTGGTGATGACCCCACCTCCACTGCTAAGACAACTGTGGATACTTTGGCGGATACATGCCAGTCAAGAGTGGACTGAACCAGGAGGAGGAAATCTTGGATGAGGATGTGGCGGGAGAGGGGGCCTTGAGGCAGAGGATGACTCGGAGGGCAGAGATGCATACAACCAGGAGCTCTTTTCTACCCCGGAGGAGGCTAGCCAGTCACAGATGTCGGAGACTGGCAAAGTGCAAACAGGAGAAGAGGCCCCAGCTAAGTGGATCTGATTTTGGGAATCGGTGACGTGACTTGTTGGGGGCAGGATTGCAAGCTTGTCTCCCCCCACATGCCTTGTCTGAGCAGTGGAACAGGCTGTTGACGGACTCCCTCACTTCACGGGAATCTCCCTCAGAGATCTCCAGAAACTCTCATGGAGATACTGGGCAATGTGCTGCTGCAGATTCTTCGGCAGAGTTGCTTTGTTTCTTGCCCCAGTAACGGTAACTTTCCCGCACCACTGTGCCGTCATGGGGGGTGGGGTGGGGGACCACTGCTGCACACAGGCGAGCCACATAGGGGCCAGGACAGAAGCTGCAGGCTTGGAGAAGACTGTCCCTTGATTCCCTGCTCATCCTCACCAGCGAGAGATCTTCCATAATGATCACATCCTGTGGAAAGTCTGGGGACAGGAACGATTATCAGGCCCCTCCTACAGTGCTGGCTCTCCCCAACAGCCATGAGCCCAGTGTACAGCAGGGTCCAGAAACAGTGATTTACCCTGCCCCTGTGGCTACTCACCATTTTGGGGGTCTTGAGGCTCATGTGTGCTTGCCTGGGGTCAGCCGGTTAGTGACAGGTGGTGTGAGTACTGGCTGTGTTTTAAATCACTAAATCAGTGTTCTCTGTGTTGCAAACAATAGTGCTTCTGTAAAATGTTGTGTTTAAACTTCACAGAGACGACCTTAGGAGCCCAGCCTCCTTCTTTGTTATCGGTGGCTGAACAGCTGTGCAGAATTAGAAAGTGGCCAAGAAGAACTAAGGAGGACTTTCTGCGTAATGTTATGATGCACTCCACCACTGAGAAACAGGAATTGAAGGAGTGGTGGGACAGCGAGAAGAGGGACTGAAAGGAGAACGCGGCATGCCAGAATGAAGTAACAGAGTGGCTTTTAAAGTTATGGAATGCCACCCGGACATACTCCAGGCGATACTAGCTCTTCAAACCGAGCTGCTCTGCTCCCGCCCTCCCTTGCAGCCATTGTTGCAAAACTCTTTCCCATGCTCCTCCCCCAGACACTGCCAACACACTCTTATCAACCTCCTGGCTCCAGTCTATATCCATGGTATTCCACTTCTCCCCTCGCAGTCCAGCACTGTGGACTCCCTCTACTCACTGCACTCAACACCCATCCCTCTGCAGTTTGGCCCTGCTGAAGTACAGTACCCGCTTCATTGTACTCCAGAGGAGAAGGTTGGATATGATCCCTGGACATACACAAATCTTTAGCTGCCCCGGGACCCTTACTCCTCCTGGGACCTTCCCTTCCCCTGTCCTCCTCACTGTTGATTGTCTTTTTGTTTTGACTCTCTCTTCCAGTTGTTATTTTTTAATAAAATAATTGTGTTGGTTTGAAATCCTTATTCTATTAACTGAAAGCAGAAAGAGCCCTGCAAAGCAACATACAATTATGTTAAACCCACATACTGCATCGTCTGCACCAATCACCTCCTAGTATTACAAGCTCTGCACTCCTGAGCATAGCAACAAATATTAGTGGCTTTCAGCTTCAAACTGTTGCCTCAAGGCATCCCTGATCCTTATGGCCCCGCACTGCATCCCTCTAATAACCCTGGTTTCTGGCTGTTCAAACTCAGCCTCCAGGAGCTGAGTCTCTGCTGTCCAGCCCTGAGTGAAGCTTTCACCCTTCCCCTCACAAATATTATGGAGCATACAGCACGTGGCTATAAGCATAGGAATATTGTCACTGGCCAGGTTCAGCTTCCCACAGAGGCAGCGCCAGCAGGCTTTTAAACAGACAAAAGCACACTCAACTGTCAATCTGCACTTGCTCAGCCTGTTGTTGAATCGCTCCTTGCTGCTGTCAAGTTGCCCCGTGTATAGCTTCATAAGCCATGGCATTAAGAGGCAGGCGGGGTCTCCCAGGATCATAATGGGCATTTTGACTTCCCCTACGGTGATCTTCTGGTCTGGGAAGAAAGTCCCTGCTTGCAGCTTCCTGAACAGGCCAGTTTTCGGAAAGATGTGTATGTCATGCACCTTTCCGGACCGGCCTGCACTAATGTCTGTTAAATGCCGACGGTGATCGACTAGCACCTGGAGAAGCATTAAGAAATACCCCTTGCGATTAATGTACTGGGTAGGTAGGTGATCTGGTGCCAGAATTGGAATATGCATGCCATCTATTGCCCCTCTGCAGTTAGGGAAGCCCATTTGTGCAAAGCCATCCACAATGTCACTCACGTTGCCCAGAGTCACGGTCTTTCGGAGCAGAATGATATTAATGGCATCAACATGAGTCCAACGATCAACTTTCCCACTCCAAACTGGTTAGCAACCAATTGGTGGCAGTCTGGAGTAGCCAGCTTCCACAGTTCAATCACCAGGGGTTCTCCAATGACAGGACAGCTCTCATTCTCATGTCCTTGTGCCGCAGGGATGGGGCGAGCTCATCACACAGTCCCATGAATGTGGCTTTCCTCATGCGAAAGTTCTGCAGCCACTGCTTGTCATCCCATACATGTATGATGATGTGATCCCACCAGTCAGTGCTTGTTTCCCAAACTCAAAAGCAGCGTTCCACTGTGGTCAGCGCCTCTGTGAATGCCACAAGCAAGCTCGTGTCGTAGCTACTACACGTGGCGAGATCAATGTCGTACTCCTCTTGCCTTTGTAGTTTAAGGAATAACTCCACTGCCATTCGTGACGTGTTAGTCAGAGCAAGCCGCATACTGGTCAGCAGTTCAGGATCCATTCCTGCAGACCGAAGAAGCAGGGTGCGCAGTACACAAACCGTCGAAAAAAGTTGCCAAATGTGGATGGAAGCACAGGGATTTCTGGGACGTGAAGCAATGCATCACAAGTCATTGGGACAGGATCCAGGATGCCACACAACCCCCTCCGCCTTCCCACAAATCTTAGCGGCAGAAGAGAAAGAAGTGCTCTGTGGGATAGCTGCCCAGAGTGCATTGCTCCGAATACCACTGCAAGTGCCGCAAGTGTGAACACATTGTTGCACAGGCAGCTGACACTGTGAATGCACAACAGCAGTTTCCCTTCAGTGTTCTGTGAGTAGGGCTCTAACTGCTAGCGCTGTAACACTGCCACTGCACAAGTGCCCTCAGAGTTGATCCAAAGATTGGTGAGGAAGCTGCAAATTAAACAAACTATGCATAACTGGCTGTGAGACTGAAGGTCAAATAGGGCAAACTGCCTGTTACCCTAAGCAACTCAAACCACATTTTCACCCCAAATTATCAATTATACATTTGTTTTCCTAATAAATCAAATATACCATGGATAATCTGTTTTGTCCTATTGATAAGTTTTTCACTCTGAATTAGAAGCTGCATGTTTATCTGCTCTGTGAATCAGGTAAACTCACTCTTTATATATGGATAATACCTCTTGTTCTGTTGCAAGCCCTAAATAATGTGAAATGCTCTATAAAATCAAAGACTGTATCCACCAAATGTAAAGGCTTAGAATGGATTTTGTTTGTTTCCTTGGTGAATGATTGCTGCACTCGAGGAGTCATAGGCACAAAAAGAAAGGTGGAAAGATATAATCACCTAACCACAGTATAACTTGGAATTATTAAAAGAAATTGCTTAAAAAGGGGGAAATTTCAATTAACAACATGGGCTAATACTGAACTTAAATCCCTGAACTGAACTGAATTAAAAAGCCTCCGATAAGAAAAGGATTGAAGAAATTTATCATACACCCGCACCATCTACTTGATACCGACAGAAGAGGCAGAGAAACTGAAAGGGGTGAAATCTGAGCACTCATGTGGCAATGGGCCAATGGAAATCCAAGGGTGCCCCCCTCCAATGAGCCCAGGATTTAGGGTATACAAATCTGAGGTCACCATGGGGGACCCCAGAGTTGACTGAATCCCCGCATTGCAACATACTCCTGCACCAGGCACGAGGAACGGACTCTCCTTACAACCCAGATTTAACCAGATAAGAAGTGGTGAGATTTCATGTCAAAGATTGTATTCCTCCTTTATGTATACATAAATAACTGAAGGGTACCTTGTTCAGTCTAGGCTCTCCAGTGAGACATCAAGTAATTATATTTTAGATTTTAACTCATGCTCTGTGTATGCACTCCTTTATAAACCCAATCAAACTGACCTGAACCATAACTTCAAATCATTGCTTTTGATATTCTAAACTTGTCCCTCATCCTCAATCCATTCATATAGCAGGGACCACACTCTTAAGAGTGCCTTACAGACATGTACATTCTTACTCCTTGGAGAAATGTTAGAAGAGTGATAAATTTGTTAGGTACTAAAGAACTGATGATCCTAAGCAAATGTGATAAAAAATCTTAGTAATTTGCATTGTTCCTTGGTAAAACTGCTGAGCCTCAACCGTACTCTGTGACAACTGCTTGCAAGGCTGTATTGAGGTGTGCAGAACATAACTGGAACATTGGTTCCGTCTACACTTGAGTGATGAACTGCTGGTTGTATACTAATGTGGTTCTCGGTGAATTAATAAATTGCTGTTTGGTTAAGAATAACCCAGTGTCCTGATTTGAGAAATACTGCTCAAGTTAAAAGTTGATCTAAGAAGAACCTAGTGTTAAGGTGGTAAGCTACTGCCCCCTAGACTCGATAAAAAGAGGTTCTCCTATTAGATTCCATTCTAATATTGGCTATCACACACATCAAATTAGCAATTTGTTAGATTTCAGCATTAAAATCTAAAAAGTACCTCAGCAAAGTCATAACATTGACCCCTATCCATGTTGATACCTGCCCCATTCCCTACAGCACCCCCTGCTGGGAGAGGCTGGGACTGGAGTAGCTGGCAGTTCCCCCACAGCCACTCCTGCCACGCAATGAGTCCAGCTGTTAAAGCTAGTAACTTGCCATGAGTTCCCAGACCTAGCAGTCAAACACCCTGTATTGATATGAACCCAAGTGAACTAGGTCATGTCCCCTGTCTGGGATAAGTTTGTCATGTAAAAGGCCGTGCTCCTGCCAACAGTTGCCACAGGAGCAGGTTCCATGCATGGTATCAGAGTGGGTTAGCCAGAGTAGAGCGTCAGCCCAGACCCACCCCCTACCTGTGACTATTGGAGGATTCAGGGATTGTACTCACATATTCCGTGTCTGCCTTGGAGTCGTAGTATTCAATATCCTCCTCCTGCAAAGAAAATGTGAAAGCTCCGGTTAGTGCTATGCACAGCCCTGGCTGGCAGGCCCACCCCACCCCAAATGCGCACAGAGGCTTGTTCAGTCCCTTGCCTCCCCACTGGCCAGGCTCCTGGAAACAAGGCTCAAAAGGAGGTTCCCAAGAGAAAAACGGGAGCTTAAAAACAAACCCCATGCCTGAGCCGTCACAGTGACCGTCAGATGGGTCCAGCTTCCCCTTCCTCCCTCCCCTTGCACTTTATTTCTTTCTGTTTCTAAGAGTCAGTGTTAACTGTAGCACTTGCTTCACCATCTCCGCCCTGATGATGTCAGAGTGGGGGTATGACATCATGGCCTACCACCTCTCCTGCCTGACCATCACAACCTCACTGTGATGATGCACGGAGATGCCACTGAGGTTGTGATGTCATTGCTCATCACGTCTCCTGCTTGATGACATCATTATGCATCATCGAGGGGGGAGGCTTGGTGACATTACAGTGCTTTGTCCAAGAAGGGGCTGTGATGTCACAGCCCCAAAGAACGTTATTTTACTTCAACCACAAGTTAGTGAGCCATTCGCAGGAATCATTGGGAGGAATCTATAGAGAGTATAGAGACACAAGGAAGAAAGGAGAGCAGCAGTGTATGGACCCTGAACTTCAGAAAAGCAGACTTTGACTCCCTCAAGGAACTGATGGACGGGATCCCCTGGGAGAATAACATGAGGAGCAAAGGAGTCCAGGAGAGCTGGCTGTATTTTAAAGAATCCTTATGGAGGTTGCAGGAACAAACCATCCCGATGTGTAGAAAGAATAGTAAATATGGCAGGTGACCAGCTTGGCTTAACAGTGAAATCCTTGCTGATCTTAAACACAAAAAAGCTTACCAGAAGTGGAAGATTGGACAAATGACCAGAGAGGAGTATAAAAATATTGCTCAGGCATGGAGGAGTGAAATCAGGAAGGCCAAATCACACTTGGAGTTGCAGCTAGCAAGAGATGTTAAGAGTAACAAGAAGGGTTTCTTCAGGTATGTTAGCAACAAGAAGAAAGTCAAGGAAAGTGTGGGCCCCTTACTGAATGAGGGAGGCAACCTAGTGACAGAGGATGTGGAAAAAGCTCAAGTACTCAATGCTTTTTTTTGCCTCTGTCTTCACGAACAAGGTCAGCTCCCAGCAGCACAGCATGGGAAGGAGGTGACCAGCCTTCTGTGGAGAAAGAAGTGGTTCGGGACTATTTAGAAAAACTGGATGAGCACAAATCCATGGGACTGGATGCGCTGCAACCAAGGGTGCTAAAGGAGTTGGCAGATGTGACTGCAGAGCATTGGCCATTATCTTTGAAAACTCATGGTGATTGGGGGAGGTCCCAGATGACTGGAAAAAGGCTAATGTAGTGCCCATCTTTAAAAAAGGGAAGGAGGAGGATCCGGGGAACTACAGGCCAGTCAGCCTCACCTCAGTCCCTGGAAAAAATCATGAAGCAGGTCCTCAAGGAATCAATTCTGAAGCACTCAGAGGAGAGGAAAGTGATCAGGAACAGTCAGCATGGATTCAGCAAAGGCAAGTCATGCCTGACTAACCTAATTGCCTTCTATGAGGAGATAACTGAGTCTGTGGATGAGGGGAAAGCAGTGGATGTGTTATTCCTTGACTTTAGCAAAGCTCTTGATACAGTCTCCCACAGTATTCTTGCCAGCAAGTTAAAGAAGTATGGGCTGGATGAATGGACTGTAAGGCAGAGAGAAAGCTGGCTAGATCATCGGGCTCAACGGGTAGTGATCAATGGCTCCATATCTAGTTGGCAGCCGGTATCAAGCAGAGTGCCCTAAGGGTCAGTTGTGGGGCCGGTTTTGTTCAACATCTTCATTAATGATCTGGAGGACAGGATACAGAGGGACCTAGACTAATTAGAGGATTGGGCCAAAAGATATCTGATGAGGTTAACAAGGACAAGTGCAGAGCCCTGCACTTAGGATGGAAGAATCCCATGCACTGCTACAGACTAGGGATCGAATGGTTAGGCAGCAGTTCTGCAGAAAAGGACCTAAAGGTTACAGTGGATGTGAAGCTGGATATCAGTCAACAGTGTGCCCTTGTTGCCAAGAAGGCTAACGGCATTTTGGGCTCTGTAAGTAGGAGCATTGCCAGCAGATCGAGGGACGTGATCATTCCCCTCTATTCGACATTGGTGAGGCCTCATCTGGACTCCTGTATCCAGTTTTGGACCCCACACTACAAGAAGGATGTGGAAAAATTGGAAAGAGTCCAGCGGAGGGCAACAAAAATGATTAGGGGGCTGGAACACAGTACTTATGAGGAGAGGCTGTGGGAACTGGGATTGTTTAGTCTGCAGAAGAGAAGAATGAGGGGGGATTTGATAGCGGCTTTCAACTATCTGATAGGGGGTTCCAAAGAGGATGGATCTAGACTGTTCTCAGTGGTAGCAGATGACAGACCAAGGAGTAATGGTCTCAAGTTGCAGTGGGGGAGGTTTAGGTTGGATATTAGGAAAAACTTCTTCACTAGCAGGGTGGTGAAGCACTGCAATGGGTTACCTAGAGAGGTGGTGGAATCTCCTTCCTTAGAGGTTTTTAAGGTCAGGCTTGACAAAGCCCTGGCTGCAATGATTTAGTTGGAAATTGATTCTGCTTTGAGCAGGGAGTTGGACTAGATGACCTCCTGAGGTCCCTTCCAACCCTGATATTCTATGATTCTATCTTGTAGGAGATCAGACTAGATCAGTGGTTCTCAAACTTTTTTGTAGTGGACCACTTGAAAATTGCTGAGGGTCGTGGTGGACCACTTAATAATCTTTCCAAACATTGTTTGTACCGTTAGCTAACTACAGTAAAGCACTTTGGATAAAAGCGCTATAAAAAAACCCCTTAATAATAATTAACGTTTTTTGTTCTATATATAAAAGCACACAATTCATATTTTAATATTACTAGTCTTACCTTTCTAATGTGATGGATGTGCCCTCTCTCCCCCACTGCGGCAGCCCCTGAGCTGGGGCTGGGGCTGGGGCTGGGAAGGAGGGTGGTCTCTCCCCAGCCACAGAGCTGAGGCTGGGAAGGAGGGTGGTCTCTCCCCAGCCACAGAGCTAAGGCTGGGAAGGAGGGTGGTCTCTCCCCAGCCACAGAGCTAAGGCTGGGAAGGAGGGTGGTCTCTTCTCGGCAGCTGCAGCCTTGGAGCTGGGGAAAGTCTCCTCTTTCTCTAGCTGCTACAACCCTGCACGTCCCAAATTCCCCCCATCCCCTCCACTAATTAGGTGGGGACCCTTCATTCTCTTGTGTGCGGCTACCAGATGCTCACCTTAGAGGGAACTATATGTGGACCACCAGAATGGAGCTCGCGGACCATCGGAGGTCTGTGCACCACAGTTTGAGAACCCCTGTACTGAATGATCACAATGCTTCTCTGCTATTAGAGGTGGTCGTGGTGGTGTTGAGGAAAGGCTGGAAATGCCATGGGCCCCGCCCTCCCCTTCACCCCCCAGCAGAAGCAGAAGCAAACAAACAGCCTGAAAAATAAAAAGCAGCTTCACCATTCCCTTGGAGAAATCCATGTAATTAATTTGGGATATTTAGAAACCATTTATGCAGAAAGGTCTGCTCTGATTCCTCGTCCTGCGTGCTAGGACATGTGGCAGCTGATAAAATTCATAAAGAGAAAGGCAATTCGGAGAGCAGTAATACTGTCAAAATAGAATTTTATATTCCATCCAAAGGGGTAATTAAAGGGCAGAGGGAGACTATTCTGGAGGCAGGAATACAGCAGCAGTGGCAGCGCGCTCAGTGCTAACACGGCTGCCATTCAATCAGCCACTACACAAAGACAGCTTTCTCTTCTAGAGCTGTGTCAGTGCTGATGGGATTTTATTATTATTCCCATTATTATTTAAAGGGAAAAATGATCCGTGCTGAGAACAGCAGCTCAGGCAAGGAACCTGCAAGGATCTCAGTTGACTGCACTGCCATGGGCCAGGCTCAGCAAACGGGCTCAGGCCAAGCTCAGGAGCATGGCTGTACAGGTCTGCGGACATGGCTGAAGGGGTCAACTACCAAACGTGTGTTCACTGGCCTGTTGTTCTGTTGCACAGGGACGTTGTAGGCAAGAGCTGGTGTGGGGAACAACCTGTCTGCGGCCAGTTAGGGATTTCAGGATGGAGAGGTGTGAAACCCCACAAACCAGCCACAGTTCTGTGAGCCTGTGCCCTCACCCCCACCCCGAGTCTCTGATTGGCAGCAGGGGTTGAACAAGTAGAAGAAACTGGTTAGAGCAGGGGTTGGCAACCTTTCAGAAGTGCTGTGCCGAGTCTTCATTTATTCACTCTGATTTAAGGTTTCGTGTGCCAGTCATACATTTTAACATTTTTAGAAGGTCTCTTTCTATAAGTCTACAATATATAATTAAACTATTGTTGTATGTAAAGTAAATAAGGTTTATAAAATGTTTAAGAGGCTTCATTTAAAATTAAATTAAAATGCAGGGTGCCCCAGACCGGTGGCTAGGACCTGGGCAGTGTGAGTGCCACTGAAAACCAGCTCATGTGCCACCTTTGGCACTCGTGCCATAGGTTGCCTACCCCTGGGTTAGAGTCAAGAAATTCTGTCCCGATGGCCTGTTGCAAGCCTTCTGTGAAGAAGAGGTGGCGACTGGCACAGGGGGCTGGATGCACAGTGCCCCTTGAGTCTCTGGCAGTGTGGAGCAGCGAGAGCGCCAACAGCTGCTGCAGAGACCCAGGAGTCTGATAATTGGAGCTCTGGGCTGGGGGAAGAAGCCCTGAGAGCAGCCTGGTCTCATAAGCCTGCATTGCCGGTAAGGACCAGCCAGAGCTCAAAGGGAAGGGAGCCGCCTCTCATAGGTGATGGAGGGACACTAGGCCATGGCTGACAGAGGTGACTGCTGCTGATGATGGGGAGTGTTTGTTACTGATAATGGCTTTGGAGTGATTCCTTCCTCCCCAAAGGCCATAGGAGGGCTCTCCACCACAGGGCAAGAAGAGGGAGGCTGAGCAAGGGGAGCCTCTGACAGAGAATAGCAACAGTGATGAGCATGTGAAAGACATCTCATGGCCATTGCTAAGGAGCTCATGGACTGGCATGGTTCCATAAAGCTGTGGGCCAAATCCTGCCCCCTCAGATGTGATGGGAGCCCAGAGGGTATATGCATGCAGCAGCACGCACTAAATTCTGGGGAGGGATGCATGCTGCCCCAAGCAGGCTGGCTGGCATGTGTACTCAGTTCCCAGTGAGCTATGCCATGGTGCACAGTGAACATCAGCCCAGGGCACACCAGCTGGATCTGTGCTAGCAAGATCGCCCTGGAAACACGCACACAGTCAGCACTGTTTCACTTCCCCTTGTGTCTCCCAGCAGCAAGGGCCGGGCTCGGGCAGTATAATACTGCAGCTAGAACATGACAACTAAGACCAAAGCTATAGACCTTACTTCATTGCATGAGACTGGGTGTAATGAATCGGGTGACCAGACCAGCACCCTGTCACGGAGTGTGGGGGAGTCCGGCCCTGCACCCCTCTTCCTGGGACCCGCAGTGACTCTTAGCCAGCCAGTAAAACAGAAGGTTTATTGGACAACAGGAACACAGGTTACAGCAGAGCTTGCAGGCACAGTCAGGACCCCTCCACCGAGTCCTTCTGGGCTTTCAGGGTGCTTGGATCCTAGCTAGGATACCCTGAATTCCGCCCACACAGCCCCAAGCCCAAACTCAAAACTGCTTCCCTCCTGCAGCTCCCTTCCTTTTGTTCCCTTCCCGGGCAAAGGTGTTGACCTTTCCCCTCCCTTACCTAGCTCAGGTTACAGGCCCTGGCATCGTCCATCCCCTAAAGTCCTCCCCTGCTCTCCCACTCCCCACACAGACAGTCCCTACTGCATCACACACCCCAAGATTAGTGTATGGTGCAGTCAGTCCTAGGAGCTGTCTGGGTATGGACAAAGCTAAGAGTCACCCGTTGACTATAAACAAAAACATGGTTTTCTGTAAAGATGTTGTTTTCATCATAGCAATTCTGGTATACCCAGTGGCCAAGATGTTCAAAGTGACCAATGATTTGTGGGGGTCCAATTTGAGATATCTTAAAGAGGTCTGGTTTGCAGAGGGTGGATGCTTGGTGCTGTCTGAAAAACAGCTCTCTGTAAGGTGTCTCCAGTGGGTCGCCCCAAATCACGGGTCACTTTGGAAAATCTTGGCCAATGTCGGACATTTACAAGCTTTGCATATACTAAACAGGAGCTACTTCCTCCATTGCAGCCTCCTCTAGAGTGAAACCTGGCAGCTTTCAGACAAGGCCAACAATGCACAGCAGTTTAGGACAGGAAGTGAAAAAGAAGGTCAAACATTCAACAGAAAGTGAAGGGGGATATTGAGGAAGGCAGAAGGTAATGATGACGTTTGAGATCCTCAGTGATTAAAGGGCCCAAGGCTACAGGTAGGAGGAAGAAATCTGTGTAACACCATGCCCTGTAGCATCACACTGGGGCACTGGTTCAGTGCTCATGCAGCGGGAAGAGTGAAACGCCGGCTGTGCAAACTTGTGGTCATTGAGAGAGAAATCCACAGCAGCCAACAAGCCGGGTTCCCCTCGGCCCACACTCTTTGTTCACATACCTCACTCTTTTCAGGGTGCATTGCTGTTTTCTCCTTAACTCATCCATGCATAAAAAACACTGAAAAATTGTCTGTCTGCCTCTTAGGATATGTATGTCTGTACTGCAATCACAGGGTGTCATTGCAGCTCGTAGCTTTAATCTAGCTAGCACAGTTCCCACAACAGCGAAGCTGTGGCAGCATGGGCTTCAGAGGGGCTGTATAAATCCACCTGGAACCCTAGGTAAGTACATGCAGAGCTAGCCCATGCTGTCGCAGCTTCACTGCTCCGGTACCCAACCTAGCTCAATTAAAGCTAATTTGGGCATGTCAGCTCGAGCTGCATTCACACTCTGTGACTGTAGTATAGATATATCCTTAGGAATGAACTGTCCTACATGGCTACAAAATCTCTTCTCCCATCCCTCTCTCTCCACCCTTCCCTTCCAGTCTGATAGGTAATGTTCTCTCCTTGGCTACACCACCACCACCATAACCAACTCATGTCTTCCTAAGACTTCACAGCTGTCCCTATGCTACAGCCATAGCCACCTGGCTGCACACCTGACACGGGTCCCTTAGGACACAAACTATCCCAGCCAGATCAGTTGCTTAGCACCTGTTACATATCCCCTGGAGCTATTTCCTTCACACAGATGGATTTTGTTATTGGCCAAGAGTTTGCATCTGGTGAGTTAATTCAACTCCCCATGACGTAGTCAGTATTATCACCTCTGTCATGCTGATCTCACTAGGAATGTACTCAAAGAGCAAAGAGATACTAACTCTTCTTTGGAGTTATCCTTAGACAAAAATCTGCTCAGCTAAAGCGCTTTCCTGTTTCTTCTCCAGATCGTTAAGACCCACGCTGACAGCATGCTCAAGCTTAAAGAGATCTGGGCAAATTACATAGGGATAGAGTGGAAGAACAATCAGTGGGGAGACGTCTGGCAGCTGGTTAGAAAGGAACACAACACATAAGGCATAAGCTGATCTTTGACGTTCACCATCACATGTTTCTTCCTCTGCAAAGATCAGAGAGTGTTCAGTCAGGAGACGCCTGACTCCCAGGGATGTGTATCTCACAATGGTTCCCCAGTGCATTTGCAACAATCCAGTCCAAGCCTAGAGATCTGGAAAGAGATGATTGGGTTTGGACCACACTGTGCCCATGCTCGTATGGGCAGAGCCAGCAGAAAGCTCATGGAGCTGAAATCCCCACCATGAGACTCAGGATTCATACTCAGGAAAGAGGCAAGGCAAGAGGTGCAAAGGGTACCACAAAAGGCTTCTCCAGCTCATGCAACACACAATGACTAATAATTTACTTGCTCTCTGGCCCTGCCCCATCTTGAGAGTGATGGAGCGGACAAACCCACACTGGGTCAGGGAAGGAAGGGGTTAATGATCTATCTGGGAGATGGGGTCTGAAACTGGCTCTGTGTTTATACAAGTCCTTGCACACTGAGGTCCTGGTCCATGACTAGGGCTCCTAGGCATTACCGCCTCCTAGGTGCTTTATCCTGCCACCTGTCACCATACTCTCTGGGCTCTTTCCATACACAACAGAAAACAGTAGTAAAAGCCCCTGTGGACTTCATGAGGTCTGTCTCTCTCCTTTTTCGGGGTCAAAACTCTTCTTGGGGTATTTTTGTTTGATTAGTTGATTTCAGATTTTTGAAAATTTGTGTTTATTTTTAATTTTGGGGGGTAGAAGGTGAGGGTTGCGTAGGTGGGGTCGTCAGTATGGTGAGTGTAAACCTTGGTATGGTGGAAGGACTTTTGCAAAGAGGAAGGTTTCACAGCATCTTCGGATGACCGTCAGACTCTGGATTCACATAACCCAGAGGTTCTCAAACTGTGGTGGTCCACGAGCTCCATTCAAGTGGTCCTTGGATAGTTCCCTCTAAGGCAGTGGGACTCAAACTTATTTACTGGAGACCCCTTTCACATTGCAAGCCTCTGAGTGCAACCCCCCTAATAAATGAAACACCCTTTTAAATATATTTAACACCATTATAAATGCTGGAACCAAGCGGGGTTTGGGGTGGAGGTTGACAGCTCATGACCCCCCATGTAATGGCCTCGTGACCCCCCGAGGGTTCCCAACCCTGAGTTTGAGAACCCCTGGGTGGCCGCACACGAGGAAATGAAGGGCCTCTCATGCAGGCATGGCTCCACTAATTAGGTGCCTGGACCCTGGAGAAGATGCACATGTAAGGTGAGGTGGTGGCCTTGGTGGGAATAAGGGGTAGGTGGGAGGGAGAAGTGGGATGAGAAGATGGGGTCGGGGGAATTTGGGACGTGCAGGGCTGCAGTGGACAGAGAAAGAAGTGACTTTCCCCAGCTCCAGGGCTGCGGCTGCTGGGGCGAGACCCCCCTCCTTCCCAGCCCCAGCTTGGGGGCTGTCATGGCGGGGGAGAGAGGGCACATCCATAACATCAGAAAGGTAAGACTACTGGTATTAAAATATGAGTTATGTGCTTTTATTTGTAGAACAAAAAACGTTAATTATTATTACTTTTTTTTAATACAGCACTTTTATCCCAAGTGCTTTACAACAGTTAGCTAACGGTACAAACAACATTTGGAAAGATCATTAAGTGGTATGCCGAGACCCGCAGCAATTTTCAAGTGGTTCACGAAAAAAAAAGTTTGAGAACCACCGATCTAACCTCTCCGGGGAGTTTCTTCCATTGCCAGATTCCATAGACCAAGACTGGCTGAATGTGGAGTTAAGAACATACCCTGCGTCACCCCATTTTGAAAGAAGCTTGGCTGCTGATTTTAGTGGGATCCTCAAAAACAGAGGCATGGAGGGGAAGACTTGTACAGTTAATTTATCTATTTTGCAGGAGCTGAGAATAAGTTATTTTCTCCCCACAGAATATTTTCTAGAGCTTTGCTCAATCTAGCTCTAAAGTGTCTCTGGAGATGGGAGCGAGTGCTGGTGATTGAGAGAAGTCATTACGCCTAACCCAGGCAGAGACAAATGGTGAAACCCGCCGCTGCCTTTTTAATGGCTGAAAAATAGCTTCTGATAGGGTAGAATAGGACTATTGGATACTAACAGAGCAAAACTCTGCTTTGGATTCAAAGCTCTTGGATCCCAACTTAACAGACTCATTCAGAATGATGCTTTCTCATGGCTTTCTTAGTAACACAGTCATGGGCAGGGCTCCTATGGGGGACAATGAAGGGTTAGAATGCCCTCTCCCAATTCATGTCCCCAACAAAAATAAGCTCCAGCTTTCTCTCCCTTTCCTTGTTATTAAACACCTCTCCTACTCCCTGCTTCCAATCTGCAATGGTAACAGCATTCCCTTCCCTTCCCATTCTCTAAGCACCACTGGGTGGTACTGAACGCTCCAGAGTCAGAGCAGTGCCTTGCTTAATGGATTATTTTCCTGGTGTTTCTAAAATGAAGGATTATAGTACATTTAATTCAGTCTGAATTTTGGGGCCTGGCTCCTGGGTGTGAGGGTTCGTTTCTTCTTATTTATGACACATTATTTTCTAATTTATTCCCTTTCCAGATGTCTCAGAACCTCTCCCGGGGAACCGCTCATGTGTCTTATGGAGGCGGCCTGCCAAAGTCCTTGCTTTGTGCGATACAAACATTTCCCTTCTCATAATCCTGAGCTACACTTTAATATTTCCTTGATTGTCTGGGGTGTTATAATCTCCCATTGACCGCCTCCGTGCCTTTTGTGATGTGTTAATCCCTCAGCAATTGGAAGCTGCACAATGCAGCCTCGCCACAGAGGCTGTAAGAATCTTTCCATCAGGTAGCAAACAACACTGGGAAATGTGCAAAAGACCAAGTGCCCCCTATCTATCCTGGCATGATACAACAGGACGCACCCATTCACGAGTGAAATTGATTGGTGGGCGTGCGCACACACCCCCTTCCAGAAAATACATAGCTATTAGGAAAAAAGGTAAATTATTTATAGCAACAGGACTAGAAGCTTTCACTAACACTCCTCGGTAATTTGGCATTTTACCAGTCAAATCAACTCTCCAGGATCCATATCTGAACACCAGCGGTGTTGCAAATGCTGTAACAAAAGCTGTAAAGAGTTTTGGTCACAGTGTTCCTAATTGTACTGCTCAGAGCTTTCCTCTTGGGCTGGATGGTGCCCCTAAATCATTACCAGTGTCCGGGTCCATCGGGGAGGTTTGTGCAACAAGGGAAGACAAGGCATGGCACATATATATTTAAAGCTGGGGAGAACACGGTATGTTACACTATGAGTGTGCCATTACAGGCTGTAACCTAATGAGGCACACACACAGGGGGGCACAGCTAAGGTTGAAGAGTTAGCCGTTTCCTGACATTCAAGGGCTTAGCTAGCTGGGAGAAAGAGCCCATTACCTCCCTCCCGTGCCCCAGCGCTGTGACACAACTGAGGCTATCCAGTGACGACATGGGGTAAAGGGCTGAGCCGTACCCTGGGAGTCACTCCCGGGGTTTGTAACTGAGATGACAATTCACCACACTGATAACACATTGTGAAGATGCCACTGCACAGGAGACTTGCAAGGGCCATCTCGATTTCACAGCTGACCCTGTCATCCTGCAACAAATTCCCCCTCAAAGCCCCCTGCCTACAATGATTCTGAGCTGCCGTCACATGGCTATTCCATTTAATGCACTCTCTTCCCTCTACCCCTTGCTGTGCTGTCTCCTCCTGCCCAGATGTCCCACTGTGCTGGCCTCAAAGCCCCAAGTCAGTCCCCTCAGGCTTCCCAGCAGTCCAGTCAGGAAGTGGAGATGAAAGGCACATTTTCCCACCTGTTTAAGCTGAAGGCAGCAGGCTCCTTGGGAGCCTCAGTGCTACTTTTAGCTTCTCTGCAGCACATGATCAATTTAGCCCCGCATGGGACTCGCCTGTCACTGCGATGGAAGAGAATGACAAACAGCCGCCTGGCTGGCATCTGGGCATCTGCTGCTAATTACACAGGTGTACGTCAGAGCTGCACTGCACGGAGCCAGCACAAGGGAGGCGGAGGGGGAAGCTGGCAAGAATACCTCTTCAAAATAGCCCTCCTCGCACCCAACCTTAGCTGGCACCGCAGGTGTACACAGACCAATACACCCAGGTGCATGTTCCTGGCGGGCAGGAGTCCACCTTCCCAAAACCACCCTTTGCTGTCAGTCTGAGCACAGAGGCCAAGCACCAAACAAGCTACTGAGTGTGAAATACGCTCATTAATGCAATTGCATTTCTGAATCGAGGTAAAGCCTTGGGCATGTGCACAGAGCCAGCAGAAGTTGGGACAAGGTTCCAACGTGGGCAGGTCCCAGTCTGTGCTACACAGTGGAGCTGTGTTGTGACTGGGATGGAGAATTGCCTGGCTGCACAGCAGTGGTGGAATCTGTAGCGTAGATGGGTGCTGAGTTGAGCGGAGGAGGCTGTGGTGCCATGAAAAGGCCATGCCGGCTGAAGCAGTAGAAAGGCTCTCTCTGTTTGAAGATGCTGCACTACAACCAAGCTGTCAGTCACAGGCCCTGGCTGTCTGCAGATCTGCCATGGCCTCGTGCTTGTAACCAGGTGGCTTGACAGTCAGTCGAACAACAGTATGAACTCCTCCGCTATCCCCATGGTGTAGCATGTAGCTATCTATACTCATGATGACAGAGTGCTGTGAACCCAGCCTGAGAGAGGTGCTCCTTTAGCGCCTCTATTCCATCTACATGTACCTGCTCCCCAAACCTCCCTGGCAATACATGCTCTTGCCTGGCCCAGTGCCAGGCACCCAGCCTAGAGTGCTCCTAATTGTTCCCACTTTTGTTTCATTCCCTCTGTCTCCTCCCCCTCCCCATGAGGTCCCCAGTTCCTGGCCCAGACCTGCCCTCCTGGCTGTCCTGTGGCTCTTCTGCCCACAGTATGCCAGCAGCAGCAAAAGGCAGCTTCCAAGTTCTCTTGGGCTGAGCTGGGCTGCAGAGAAGGTCCCTGTGCCCTGCAGGTGCTGGGACACCACTCTGATGTGTTCTGGTGCAACAGAGGCACTGAGCTCTGCTGAGGGGCACTGCTGCTGTCCCCACCACAGGCAACGGCAGCCAACAGTACTGCCCAGCACTAGTGTAGCATGTTATGGTGGAGCCTGCATTCTCAGGGAAGGTGCTAACTATCTAGTAGGTGCTGCAGCTGCGGTTTGCTCCCAGGGTGCACTGGCGCTGCCGTTCAGGGTATGCCTGCACTGTTACCACGGGGTGGGATGTACCTGAGTTAGCTTTAATTTAGCTAGCTCAGGTCCCAGAGCAGCCAAGCTGCAACACTGTGTGTTTCAGCATGGCTTAGCTTGCCCAGAGCCCTGGGGAACTATTCACTGGGCTAGCTCCCTGCCCTGGGACTGAAGCTAGCTAGATAAAAGCTAGCTTGGGTATCGCTACTCAAGCTGTAATCGCACCCCATGACTTTTCTCAAGCTGTGTTTCTGTCCCCTCACCTCCCACATCACACACCATGGGGCTCTGCTCTCTCTCTCCCCCGCCTGTCCGGGGACTTGAGGGATCTCTATCAGCTCACAGTGTGAATTGTTTTGACAATAGCTTTAACCCCCAGGAGACAGCAATGGTACTTTGTTTCTGAAATGCAGGCTCCCACTGCTGCCAACTGAGAGCACCATGCTTCCAGCCTCCCATTAAACAGCACTTGCCCACTGGTGCATGGGTGGTTTGCAATGGCAGGTCTCAGCTACTGGGCAATGCACAACTGAATGGGAGTCAGCTGGCACTGGTTGAGGGCCCACTATGGCAGACTGGCACAGCCAACAATTCAGGCTGGGATAGCAGTGCACCCAAGGAGTCAGCCTGGCATACTGGCAGGGGCTGGGATTAGGAAGTGGGTTTCAGCATCACCCATTGCACAGCAGTCTCAGCAACTCTCATTAGAGCAATAAGGAAAAAAATGGAAAGGGAGAGAAGAAAGAAAGAATTGACACAGCATCTTCCAATTTCTGCTATTAAAAAGCCTAGTCATTAAGGGAATGTACTTATTAATTATCTGTGATTTGTTGTGAAATGCTGAGGGGTTTACAACAACAAGGACAGGGAAAAAAATTAATTTCTATTCCTTTGCCTTCCCAGCTCCTTCTCTGCATCCCTCCCAGCTCCCACACAGCTCTACCCCCTTTCCAGAGCTGCCCCAGTTCGCGGCCATCTGCGCTTCATAATTAACGGAACCCCTGGGAGACCCGTAACACAAATGAGCTAATTTCATGTTTAATGATCTTTAATCAGAAGTGAGTGTGACTAACAACAGTCATCCAGAAGGTGCTTTGTTATTCATTTTATCTTCCACTGGCTCTTCTGAAAAGCTAAATTCGCCTTTGACATGTGATGGCCCAGCTCCGGAGGAAGAGGAGGAGGAGATGATATAAGCGGGCAGTGCAGGGCAGCAGAGCTCAGAGAGATGAGCAAGCTCTCCAAAATCCAACACAAAGTGCTCTCCGTCTCTCACCCATACACAGACATGCAGCACCGGGGTGACTTGTCCCTCCCTCTGTGCTGTGGGATAGCTTTCTGGCAGGATTCTGTTTCTGGAGACCATTAGTAGCTCTGACTGGAGCCAGTGTCACCTCCAGACAAGAACCTGAAGCCTCAACCCCACAATGCAACACAAGATGGAAGGGGAAGGGGGGCTTCTCTGACACTGCAGAAGAAATGGCACAATATTCTGTTGGGTTATTTGATAACTTGCGTGTGATTATGTAATTAAAGACCATACTGTAGGAGGCCCACATGACAGGGCAGAGTTAAGGTCACACACAGAGTATCTGATAAAAAGTGACAGGGAATCTTTATTCTCCAGTTATCTATAATATGCCCGCCACCACAAGACTTGAGGGCATGTTTCTCAGGCACTCTATAGTCATCTTTAGGATAGTAGCCAGCCAGCATGGGAGTGAGCCCCAGGAAGAGTTAGAACTGAATGTAGAAACATGATCCACTTCTGTATATCATTACTCTCCGTGCTCGACAATTCTAACCCCACGACCAGCAGAGCAAACATAATCCCACTCCAAACCAAAACACACCCTGGACACCAGACCAGCATCTAAAACAAGAACAGCTCAGACCCAGAACCAAGCCAAGCCGCTAGAGATCCCCGCCCAGTACTGATATATTAGCAACACATTAAAACACTCTTCTGGCATGAAGCCTACAAAGCACTTGACACCAGTGAGGCTGCTTGTGTGCCTCTCATACAGATGCATAGTTTCTTATTGCGTCCCTCTGTCTGTATCCATCTGTTGCCTTTCACCTTATACTTAGATGGTGCAGTTTGCGGCCAGGACTTTGTGTTCTGTGTTTGCACAGCACCTGGCCCACTGGGGTTCTGGAGCATGCTTAGGGCACCTAAGCACTTCGGTAATACAAATAAATAATGACAAAAATAATTGCAGACATGCCACTTACAAAAGCAAGGCAGATTCTCCCCAAATGCTCAGGGTGGAAATGGGGGTAGACAAGACCAGAGAGAGACTGTGAGATCAATGGGAGAGAGGACACAGCCTGGCTTTCTACTCCAACACCCAGAATACGAATCACAGATTTCCTCAAATGATCAGGGATCCCTGAAGACATTTCATCCAACTGTGATGAGGAAACAAAGCCCCTAGCCTTGGGAAGAAAGGAGAGACGTGGCATGGGGCTATGGAACAACCTGGCCCTGGATTGGGAAGGGACAGACGGTGATGCCAGTCGGTCACTGGGAATCATGCTACACACACAGCGTGCGCTGTGCAGCTCATCCCTGTCTCTGACAGTGACCTGACGACTCTGTCTCTTTTCTCTCCATGCTGGCAGCACCCGTTCAGCTTGTCAAGCTAATGCAAGTCTGATTGAGTGGCGCTGAACAGCAAGGCGAAGGCATGTGAGCTTTTGCCATCCCATGGCAATGGCACTTGGGCTGCCGCTGCTGGGGGTGGGGGGGTCTGCAGCCCAGGCGTGTGCAGTCGCCTCTGTGCCAGGGACAGCAGGTGAACGTGCTCTGCCGCCTCCAGCAGGGTAATGAGGTGGGAGAAGCGCAAGGCTGAGCTCCCCTCTGTTAAATATCACCAGCTATTCACAGCTGGTTACCAGAGGCCCTGACACTCTCCATGTAATCTCTCAATCAGAGATGGGCTGCCTTTGACACTCAAACACAAGGGAGAGCGCCCCATCTGCCCAAGTCGGGTGGAGCGAGGCCGTGGCAGTGGAGGGAGTGTCTCTTCTTTTTCTTCTCCTGCAGCCCATTCAGGGCACGCAGGCTAACCAGGAAAAATCACTGTCCCTTGTTACGCTTAAAAGCACACAGGACTTTTTTTTTTTTTTTTTTTAAAGGGGAAAAGGCAATAAGCCACATTTATTGAAGATACAACAATTAGCACCGTTCTCCCTGGCTAAATCTTCGGCACCCAGCGAGATCACCAGCCCTGAAGGATACGACATGGAGAAGAATCAGACCAAGTCACACAGTTGCTAAGTTTAGTACAGCTTCATAGGTGACATTTTATGCAAAGTATTAAATGAACTCATCTGCATGTCTGAAAATAATTCACGTCGACCCATACACCCATACACTTTATGGTCAAAACGCCCCTTCCTGAGCAGTGGTGGGGACGGGAGATGATGCTGCACAGAGCACAGCAACATTGAGACTGGCAGGACAGGGAGGTGGGTGGGCGGCTAAGGGTACCGGTGTGTGTCTGAGATTGTCTGATGGGTTAGGTAGGTGGGAATAACTGGTGTTGTGGGAGATGGGGGTGCCAATATGTCTGGGAGTGGTAGGATGGGGATTGGTAGCTGGTGGAGGGGTCTCTGGAGGGCTGCGGTGTGGGGTCCGGCTGATCTCTTTTGGGAGTCAGGGTATCTCTGCATCCAACAAAGTGGGTATTCATCCACGAAAGCTCATGCTCCAATATGTCTGTTAGTCTATAAGGTGCCACAGGACTCTTTGCGGGGTATCGCTGGGGGTATTGTGGGAGGAGTCAGTGGGTCTCTCAAGGACTAGTGCCTGGCTGGGGAGAAGGGGTTTGACTGGGGTCTCTCTTGGGGGCAGGATCTGTGGTGGGGTCTCTGAGGGGCAGGCAGTCTCTGAGGGGCACTAGTGACTGGCTGGGAAGAAGAACTCTGGTGGGAATCCCTCTAGGCAGTAGAGGGTCTGGGATCTAGCTGGAGGTTAGGGGGTTTCGGGTTTGCAGCGGGGTTTCTCTAGAGGGCATCAGGGAATTGGTCTGGGGATGGGAAGAAGGGGGTCTGCAGACTGGTTGGGAGGCAGGGCCATGGGGCTCTCTGTAGCAGGAAGAGGGTTATTAGAGATTCCCAGATTCTGAGGCCATAAGGGACCACTGTGATTATCTAGTCTGTCCTCCTCATAGCGCAGGCCAGAGACCTGCCCCACAATAATTCCTAGAGCAAAGTTTTTAGGCAAACAATGGTAAATTGTTCCAACGGCTAATTACCCTCACTGTCAAAAATTTACACCTTATTTTCAGTCTGAATTGGTCTCGTTTCAACTTCCAGCCGTTGGATCATGTTAGACTTTTCTCAGCCAGACGGAAGCCTATTAGCAAATATCTGTTCCCCATGTAGGTACTCTTAGGCTGTGACAAAATCACCTCTCCACCTTCTTTTTGTTAAGCTAAACATAGTACTGAGCCCCCACTCACCTTTCATCCCTGCTGGCTGGGCCACTGAGGCAGCGGCTGCCCCTGCCCCTGCCGCAGCTGCTGTGCCATCCACAGCTGGTTCCATCAGGGGCAGCAAGCAGAAAGGCAGCCATACAGACAGGCTGCTGGAAGCTAAGCTCTACAGCAACCACTAGTGTCCAAAAGTTGCAACTGCTGCTCCTGCCCCAAGCTGAGCTATGGGCAAGTGCAACTGCCCTGCCGGGACCATGAATGTCCTGCGAGATTCATGCCACTGGGCAGCCTTGGCTTCAGAACCCACTCTGCCCCTTCATCCACCATAGCATGGCCTGACTCCAGACCCTGCTGCCAGTACACAGCGCCCATGCTATAACGCAGACTGCATGCTCCTTTTCCAAACCACGTTGTCTGTTATCTCAGATCGGATGATTACTGCTGCGAGCTAGCTGGCGAGCCACTGATTGCAGGTGTCTGCCCCATACCTAATGAAGCACTAACCCTGTGCAGGTTTCCCCCAGACTAATTCAAGAATCATTGACCTAGGGAATGGTAACGAACCATGGCTTCCCTGCAGCTCTTCCCTTCCGTCAATCTCAAAGGTAGCTGAGCATTACTACATCCGTTACTCAAAGGGAGAGAGCGAGGGCTGGTCACAGCAAGGTCTTTCTCAGATTCTCTCCCAGCCACTGGAGGATCTGCCCTGCTTCAGGGGTGCTAGAAACAGTGGGAGTGACAATGTAGACAGGCCATGTGGGGGGTTTAGCACCATATTGCATAGCGGCAGGGCTAGACGACATGTTAGGTAACGCAGTGGTAGTTGACACTCACCAGCGCTCATGCTGGTGCTACTGGTAATAATGCCACAGAACTAGAGCAAGAGGGGAAGGATTTGCCCAACAGCATTAGGGTAGACCCCACCAGAGAGGGGAAGGGACTTGCTAAGGTCATCCCGCAGGATAATGGGAGAGCTGGGAACAGCAACCAACTCCCCGGATTCCCAGCCCGGTGATCTACCTACTGGACTTGAGTGTCTCCCACCCCTCAGGAGGGTCAGCAGCATGACACTGCTGTCACTGGCTCAGAGGGAAAAGTGACGTGTGCTCAATAACCTTCATCAGCTGCGAGGTTCCCCATTCCTGCGCTGACCAGCCCTGGTCCAGCTAAGTTTGAGCTACCAAGATTCCTGCTCTGAGGCATGCGGTATCTAAGCACCATTTATGGTCTTCTCCTTTGGTTGACTGTCTCAGCTACACCTGGTTCCCATGTGTAATTCCGAGCCCCCTTCTCCTCCCTGTCACACGCCTCTCTTCTCTTTCCCATTTGCATTATGACCCCTTTCCTGTGCATCGCCTCATTTACTTGCACTGCCCTGGGAAACAGGCAGCAAGGGTACTGATGCCCAGAGATTCCTGCCACAGCCACTCTCTCTGCCCATGCTGGCTGAGGATCTGCAGTCAAACACCCTTGCCAGAAGGCATTAGCTCAGTAGCCTCTGAACTGATGTAACTACTTAGGCTATAATGGCTCAGGCTTTGCAATCCTAATTAGATGGCTGAGGACAACACCACCTTGCTCTCTGCTGTCTCTCCAGTGCCTGTAGCTGCTTCTTCCTTTGCCCTCCCCACAATCCTGTGTTTACTCCGCTTTCAGATTCTCTTCCCCGACTCAGTTTTTCATTCCTGCTCACACACTCTCTCTCACCTGCTCCTAAGCAAACCTGGCCTGCTTTCCAATTAGCATCCATCTGCTCAGGTGGGTATACCGCTCCCCGCTGGGGAGGCTTGGGGTTAAATACACATTAAACAAACCATCTGATTGCTGGAGTCACTCATGCGCTGCCTAAGATGTTTAAGCTGTGAAAGCTGAAGCCAGGCCGCAGGGCCCAGCAGCAGCCATCAGCCAACCAGATGCTGTGCCAGCATGTCTCAAAAGCGGCAGCTGCCACCCATAGGATCGATGGAGGGTTCAGGCCTTGTGGTCCACCCCACCTCGAGGGGGTGGGTAGGACAAGGCTGTATGTGTCCGTCTCTTTAGGAACTCAGCAGGTGACCAGTTTGCTGAAAAATACAGTGTCTGGAGGAGAGCGGGAGGCATGGTCTGCCTAGCTCAGCCTGATGGGATTGACTGGCTTCCATAACACAAAGCATTTACATGGGGAGATAGGCCTGCATGCATGCATCTGGGAGCCCACCATCATGGCATCCGGGTGCCCAATGGGACTAATTAATTCAGCCTGGAGGGGGCAACAGCAGATCTTTGCAGTGGGCAGGAAGTGAAGAATACCAGGTCTGACAGAAATGACAGTTAGAGGAATTTACACTGGCAGAACGCCTAGGACATCTAGCCAGCACAATGCAGCTAATGCTCCAATTAAAAGATGCCATAGATCTTGCAATGGGATAATATCACTTTTAAAAAGTGACATCAAGCCACTATATCATCATCAATTCCTCATGCTGTGACCCTGGCAGGAACAAGACATCTCAGCAACATGGGAGTAGAAAGGGTCTAAAGATGAGAAACATCCTTAGATTCCCCCCTTAACGGGATGTCAGCAGCAACATTCCATTCAGGCTAAATCCCTGTCCAACTGGAGTCAACGGTAAAGATCCCATTGACATCAACAGTCTCAGAACTTGGTCCTTAGTCTCTACCAGGATAGACTTTACTGTGGTTGTCACACTCGGATTGTCTATGGGTTACCACTCATCCGATGTGCTTGCATCAGGATCCTCGCTACCCTCTGGCTCTTCTGACCAGTAGGCTATGTTCTTCCAACCCTGATCTGCTTGCCAGTCACAGACCTCATTCCAGAAGTGGGCCCCACATCTTACGAGGGGCTCAGGAACAATTGTTCCCGTTTTTATATCAGTCACTTTTCACTTGCGTGGATTGGACCAGACAGTAAAGCATAGCAAAGCCACTTTACTGGAGATGTTTCTTACAGGTGCAGTGTACTTTGGAAGTATAGCTCTCTCCTCCCAGTGGGACATGTCTCTGGAGAGATCTCACTCTTTCCATCCATGCTGAAACCTAATCTCTCCAGCCTGGCTTCCATTCCAACCCCTTACTGCTGGTTTTAGTTTTATTATTCTGCACAGCGCTTTGGGATTCTTGGCATTTCAGGGTTCACACAGACTGACTGACTGACAAACCATCAGAGCTCCTCTTCCACATTACATATCCCCAACCCCATGCAGCCTCACCTCCAATGGCTGTTCACCTAACATGCAGGTATGGCTAATTTGATGTCTCTCATCTTGCAATGTGCATGCACATGGAGCTGGCTTGGGTCCTTCTTTTTAAAAGACTGATTCCAGTGATGGCTTTCTTCACTTTCTCATTCTCTAGACATGACTCCTGCAGCAGACATGCATGCTCTTGAAATGGTGCATCCTTGGATAAGGACATGTCACCAGCAATCTGGAATCAGACATTTACACACTGGCAATGGACACTTGAGGCCTAATTGGAAGTGGATATCCTGATGTCCCAGAGCGCATACCCGCGAGTACCCCTGGACACTCCCCACATTTGAACGTGGACATCCTGGATCAGAAACATGTTTTCTAGGAGTGGCCACCCTCAAATCTGATACACACACACTCTGGAAGTGAAGAAACCCCCTATCCCACACCCAAGCTCTTAACAGATGTGGATACCTCCAAGGCCTGACATGCAGCTTGTGGAAGTACACATCTCAGCTCAGGAGCCCCCATTGAAACCAGAGCCTTAGCACCACTACCTACCCAAGCCCTCTGATATGGCAAGTGGTCACTGCCAATCAGACCCAACGCTGCCTGGCACTGACGGAAAGACACTGTACTTTGTAAGAAAGGATGGACAGTGTCCCTAAGGCAAAACATTTAAAGAATGATGTTGAGTGAGAAAAGTCAGGAGGCCTGTAGCCCTTGTTCAACCCAGCTTCCACTCTAATCCTCTTCTTCCTCCTCCCCCTCCCCATGTTAATTCAAGTGCACCTTTTGTGTGAACTGCTCTGGTGTCTGCATGCTCTTTCTGAATAGGACTCCAGGAAAGCTAAAGGGTGGGTGGAAGATATATAAGACTTTGAAGCCTAGTTTCCAGCACACGTTATTCCCTTCACCGAGAACGAAAATGTAGTGGCAAGAAACGTGAGTCACAGAGTTGAAGGCCAGAAGAAACCACAAGGTCACCTACTCAGACCTCCTGTCTAGCTAACTAGCCACTAACACCCCCAGCACCCACACACTAAATCCAACAACTGAAATGAAACCAAAATACTACAGCCCACAGACTCAACTACTGTCTGCTACAAGCAGAGAATACGAGGTCTTGAAGTGCACCAATGCCTGAGGCCTTGGCAATGGCAGGGAATCGATTAAATGAGACACTGTGGATTGGCAGGGAATTGATTAAGTAGATCATTGTTTTAAACTGCGGGGGACTGACACCAGGTAACTGATCCTCAATACTACGTTAACTGCTGACCATTTAATTATACTCTAATTGCCAAATGGCGTCTGGGTAATGGCATTCTAAGCACCATATCATTACAGGATACACACAGAGTTACACAGTCATCTAAACCAGTGCAGGTTATACAGCAATTGCTTTGAGATGTAAGTTCAATTACATGGTAATGTGCAGAACCTGGTAAATACCATGCCATTCCCTGGGATTTGATTGTAAAACCCAACGGAATGACCATGGTCTCAGTCCCAAATTCCTTATGTAAGGTTGACAGACCCTTGTTGTTGAGGGGCAGGATGGAACCTGGGACCTCTGAAGCTTAGAGCATGAGCCTCTACTGCATGAACTGGGGACTGAATCAGGTACCTACACACCTAAATGCTGCTGGAGAGGCTGCTTCAATGTGCGTCAGGTGCACTGAGATCCTGAGATGAAAAGCAAATAATTTTTTAGTGCACTCAAGAACGCAAAGGGTTCATAGATCACTGATAGAAAGTTATAATCAAGTGCCAACTCTTTTGCGCCAGTTTTTAATCATTTAAATATCTGTTGCTTGGTTAGGAAATCTCCCAATGCATTCCATGTAGCAGGAGTCAATGCGTTGGGTAGACAAGACCCTGTACCCTGAGCATTTCAAAGATAAAGGATCCGGGGTTTTGCAGAAGGGGATTTCAGCTGATTCAGTAAATGGAGCTCAGCTTGGCTGGAAATCCCAGGGGGACACCAGCTTACAGCACATTACTGCCCCAACAAGCCCACCTGCCACACACCCTTTCTAGACAACGTGTCACAGGTTCTGGAGAGGCCTGAGTGTGAACAGAAATCTGGGTCAGATACCAAGACACAGCCAATGAGGCTTCTCATAGAGTCAGGCAATACTCAGCATGAGGTAGGATTTCAGAATCTGAGCTTCGAGTATTTATTTAACTCAACATGGCAGTTTATACAGCATCTGGAGAACTGTATGAAAAATCCTTGCTATGACCTGTTCCATTGCGTTTCTACAAGTGCCATCTCACCCTCACCAGCTCATCTCCTTGAATCCTTCCCCAAAAGTTAAGAAACTTTGAGTGGAAAAAGCCTTTAAATGCCCAGAAAAATGTCCATGGTCACAAATGAAAAATGGGCTGAAATTAATGTACTTGGGTCAATTTGCTATCTGAGTTCAGACATCAGTTGGCACTTGGCTATAACCTTCTGTCTGTGATCTGTGAATCTTCTTTGTCATTGAGTGTATTAAAATTAGTAATATTTTGTTCTTCATCTGAGGATCTCAAAGCACGTGACACACCTTGAAGCACCAGCTCAACAGAATCTCAAAGCAGGAGTTTGGAATTACATTACTTCAACAAAAGACAGGTGATGCAATTGAGAGAGGAGGAGAGTTAATTTGACTGCATTTTTTGATCTCCAAGATCCATCACGACACATTGTCTAATTTTTAGAATCAGTGGACTAATGCACTGAAAGCCTGTAAACTTGGGTCTTGCCTAGAACATGCCTATAGACAAATTCTGGTTGGTCACACCCCATCTACAGGTAGATGGAGTCTTGCCAGAGACATCTACTGTTACACAGATGGAGTTCTGGTGGATCTTAGTTTGTTTCCTGGTGAGTGGTCTCATGCTCTGGATTTAGAAAGAGTAAATATGAGCCTGCGTGGACGGATATTAGCCTGAGATACTCATATGGAAGTTGCCTGGCAGATGGAACTCTGGGTTTCCAGACTGTCTCCTGGTAGATGGGTTCCTGCCTGAGAAATATGCATTTTCTACCCATTCCAACCTTCTAGAAACCCCAAACCACCAGGAAACTAGATTCTACCAACTGTAAGTAATAGTAGGTCAAGCACACAGGTATCTAGAGCAAGCTCCACCCCTTGTTATCTCTGTGTCTTTTTATATGTAGCCTCCCAGGCACTAAGGCCAAGACGATCCTGTTTCTACATTTCAATTTCAGTCCTAGGCTGATCCGCACAGCAGAGACATTAAAACACTGAGTTAATAGCCAATTAATTACAAACAAATCTGTGACCTTCCCAGGAGCTGCACCTTGACCCACTTCCTGCTATTCAGGTGAGGATCACCCTCCAGTATGCGCCAGGTGGAGGAGAGTCCCTGGCTGATGAACTGGAGGGGAAGTTTGAGGCCCAAGAAGCCAAGGTCAAAGAAAGTAACTGGAATGCTTAGTATCGGCTACCATCATTTTCAGAATTCATCACCAAGAGGAGATCAGCCCCCTAGTTGTGGGAAAACATCTGGGACAGGTTCTGTTCTTATTACCACCCTCATGGAAACTCCCCTGCTCACAATACAGTTTAAAGTTCTCTTTTCTTCTTACTCTTTTGGTACCTCGGAAATAGTTAATTTCCCCTCTACATCAGTTACAGCAACTAAAAATAACATTGAAAAGGTCAGTGCAGTGATATCATTGCTGTGGTCCTGCAGCATAGTGGGTTGAGGGAGCCTGGATGATGACTCTGAGCTAAACAGCCCAAAGAGATGGCAGGCAAGTGAGTCACATGCGCACCTGCAGTGCAGTTCAGATGCACAACTTTCCAACCCCAGGAAAATGCCTCCTTGGAAGGATGGAACAGCTGGTGTGTGAGCACCAGAAGCCCAGCTGACCATCTCCAGGCACAGCTCACAAGGCAATGTGCAGGGATTTCTGGTGGGTACTGTCACTCGCACCAGCCCCTTGACCTCACAATTCACTGGTGGAAAGCATTAACACACGGTTACTCAAATCCCCTTTGGCCATGGTTTAGAGAGGCACCTATGAAAGATCACACAGCATGTACCACACATGTGGCTCATGCAAGACACAGGGTTAAGGCTTAGCCTCCAGTTTACCTGCCCTTCAAACAGCCCACACAGACAGGACCATACGAATCCACGGCATACAGCTGGGCATTGTGGATGACTGATATTGGAATGTGGCTTACACACCCTGAGTGGCTTTTGAATCACATCTTCCTCTCCTTTCTACTAAGGAACAGCACAATGGCCATAGAATCATAGGACTCTAAGGGACCTCGAGAGGTCACCTAGTCCAGTGCCCTGCTCTGATGGTAGGACTGAGATGGCCAGTATCACTGTGAGGCTGAGCCAGCCATCTCTTTGGGCTCCCTCCGTAGAACCTAGCACACAGTTGGGCCCAATCCTGCTCCCATGTTAGTCAATGACAAAACTTCCACTGACTTCATCAGAAGCAGGAGCAGGCTGATGAGGCTATATTCTATTCCATCCTGCCTCAGGCAGACTCCTGCTGAGTAAAGAAATGAGTAAGAACTTCAGGATTTAGCACTTGGAGAGCATGATCACATCCTATGGACTGCATGGGGTAACGATAGCAATTGTGTAGCAGAAACACAGCACAGGGACTAGGAGTTATTGGGATGCTGTAGGTGGGACTAGTTCTGATCTCACACTGCCACTACTCCATTGACTCAGGGACTTAGTGCTCATCTACATCAGCGTATGTGAGATCAGAATTAGTCCCTGCATATTTAGTCTAGGAAGTCTGTAGTCAGTAATTTTAACAATATTGCTTTGTTTTAGGGCGCATAGGTGAAATATGGCTCGTGTAGCTTGGAGCCCTCACGTTCGTTACTGACATCCAAAGTGGAGTTGGGAGATACCAATCGCTGTTTTTGTTCCTCTGCAAGATCACTCCAATTAGCTAATCCTTTCCTATGGGTCAACAGGCCTCCCTGGGATCTTGGCCCCTCTGCCTGTGAGGGCCCTTCTGCTAATCATATGCCCTAGAGACATTTTAGCAACTCATCTAGATGTTCCTGGTAATTCCTGGTGAGTTGCATTGAGCTGGAGATATCTCATATTCCCCAGCTGTCAGTTTCATTCAGTCAGTCAACATGGAAGGCCCGTGGGCACATGAAATCTCTTTGAAGATTTAATTGGCTCACAAAGGACCAAGTTCGTTGTCGTTTACCTTAAAGACAACTGGGAGCCACTCTAGTGACTCTGAGGGACTACTGCTGGTATAAATGAGGCCAGAGTTTGGTCCAAAGCTGGTAGCTCTGTCCACTCTCCATCTTGCACGAGTGGGCAAACGTTTTGGCCCGAGGACCACATCGGATTTGCGCAACTGTATGGAGGGCCGGGTAGGGAGGGCTGTGCCTCCCCAAACAGTCTGACCCCGCCCCATCCGCCCCCTCCCACTTCCCGCCCCCTGGCTGCTCCCCTCAGAACTACCAACCCATCCAACCTCCTCCCCCACACTCCTTGTCCCTTACCCGCTCCCTATCTAAACCCCCTGCTCCGACCCCTATCCACATCCTCACCCACTGACAGCTCCCCTGGGACTCCCATTCCCACTCCCACTCCTCCCTGTTCCCTATCCCCTGACTGCCCCCCAGAACCCCTCTGTCCCTTGTCCAACCCTTCCGCTCCTCGCCCCCTTACCAGCAGCAGGAGCTCCCCACGCTGCCCAGCGGGAGTTGCAGGCCAGAGTGCGGCCCACGCAGCGGTGTGGCTGTGGGGGAGGGGCTGGGGACTAGGCTCCTGTCATAACATTTTTTCCCAGATTTGGACCTTACCATCCAAAATATGGGTGTTAGCATGAAAACCTCCAAGCTTAGTTACCAGCTTGGACCTGATAACGCTGCCACCAGCCAGGGATTTATACAGTGCCTAGCTCACTGTGGTCTCCCCAAAACCTTCCCCGGGGGACCCCAAGACTCAGATCCCTTGAGTCTCACAACAAAGCGGAATAAACTATTTCCCTTTCCTCTCCTCCCCTCCAGGTGTTCCCTCCCTGGGTTCCTGGAGAGATATACAGAAGCAAGCTCCGTGAATCTAAACAGAGGGATTCCACCCTCCCTGTTTCCAGTCCTGGAAACACAAGTACCGAGAGAGCTAATCTCTCTTCCCCCCTCACCCAGAGGGTATGCAAAGTCAGGCTTAGTAAATCTAACACAAAGAGATTTTCCCCCTGACTTCTTCCTCCCACCAATTCCCTGGTGAGCTGCAGACTCGATTCTCTGGAGTCCCCACTAAAGAAAAACTCCAACACGTCCTAAAAAGAAAGCTTTATATAAAAAGAAAGAAAAGGACATAAAAATGGTCTCTCTGTATTAAGGTGACAAATACAGGGTCATTTGCTTAAAAGAAAAAAATGAATAACCAGCCCTATCCAAAAAGAATACAATTTAAACATTCCAGCAACTACACACATGTAAATACAAAAGAAAAACAATATAAACCTATTGTCTTACTATCATTGTACTTACAACATGGAAACAGAAGATTAGAAAGCCAGGAGACAGAAAGATCACTCTCAGAGCCGAGAGGGTACAGACACAAGACAAAGAACAAAAGAACTCACACCCCAAAACTTCCCTTCACCCAGATTTGAAAAAAGACGGTTACTCACCTTTGTAACTGTTCTTCTTCGAGATGTATTGCTCACATCCATTCCAGTTAGGTGTGCGCGCCGCGCGTGCACGTTCGTCGGGAACTTTTTACCCTAGCAACTTCAGTGGGCCGGCAGGTCGCCCCCTAGAGTGGCGCCGCCATGGCGCCCGATATATACCCCTGCCGGCCCACCCGCTCCTCAGTTCCTTCTTGCCGGCTACTCCGACAGTGGGGAAGGAGGGCGAGTGTGGAATGGATGTGAGCAACACATCTCGAAGAACAACAGTTACAAAGGTGAGTAACCGTCTTTTCTTCTTCGAGTGATTGCTCACATCCATTCCAGTTAGGTGAATCCCAAGCCATACCTAGGCGGTGGGGTCGGAGTGAGAAGTCGCGGCATGGAGCACTGCAGATCCGAAGGCCGCGTCCTCTCTTGACTGCTGGACCAGGGTGTAGTGGGAAGCAAAGGTGTGGACCGATGACCAGGTCGCTGCCCGACAGATTTCCTGGATGGGCACACGGGCGAGGAAAGCCAGTGACGACGCCTGCGCCCTGGTAGAATGCGCAGTCACACGGCCCGTAGGAACATGGGCCAGCTCATAGCAGGTCCTGATACAGGACGTTACCCATGAGGATAACCTCTGCGAAGAAATGGGAAGCCCCTTCATGCGGTCCGCTACTGCCATGAAAAGCTGGGGGGATTTGCGGAACGGTTTGGTCCTCTCCACATAGAACGCGAGAGCCCTACGGACATCAAGCGAGTGGAGCTGTTGCTCCCTGCCTGAAGAGTGAGGTTTCGGGAAAAAAAACGGGAGGAATATCTCTTGGTTGACGTGGAAGGCTGAGACCACCTTGGGGAGAAAGGCAGGGTGTGGCCTCAGCTGCACCGTATCTTTATGGAAGACTGTATACGGGGGGTCTACCGTGAGAGCCCGGAGTTCCGACACCCGTCTAGCTGAGGTAATAGCTACTAGAAAGGCAGTCTTCCAAGAAAGATAGAGTAGGGAGCAAGTAGCTAACGGCTCGAAGGGGGGCCCCATGAGCCGATACAACACCAGGTTAAGATCCCAGGTCGGGGCAGGGAGTCGGACGTTAGGGTATAGACGTTCCAGCCCCTTCAGGAATCTAGTCACCGTCGGGTGAGAAAAAACGGAGCGGCCATCCCCACCCGGGTGAAAGGTGGAGATAGCCGCCAGGTGGACCCGCAGGGACGATATCGCCAGGCCCTGTTGTTTGAGGGACCAAATATAGTCCAAAATATTGGCCACCGAAACTTCCATCGGGCGGAGACCTTTCTCCACGCACCAACAGGAGAAACGCTTCCACTTGGCCGAGTATGTCGCTCTAGTGGAAGGCTTCCTGCTGCCCAAGAGTACCTCCCGTACCGGGGTGGAGCAGCGCAACTCAGAACTGGTCAGCCACGCAGGAGCCACGCTGCTAGGTGCAGCGACTGGAGGTCCGGGTGACAGAGAGTTCCGTGTTCCTGGGTGATCAGGTCCGGGTGAAGGGGCAGGGGAACTGGGTCGGCTATGGCCAGGTCCAGCAACATGGGGTACCAATGCTGTCTGGGCCACGCCGGGGCTACCATGATCACGCGGGCCCTGTCCCTGCGCACCTTCAGAAGGACCCTGTGGACCAGCGGGAACGGGGGGAACGCGTAGAACAAGTGGGTCGTCCACGGAATAAGGAAGGCGTCCGCTATAGACCCGGGTTCCCAGCCCTGAAAAGAGCAGAATGCCTGGCATTTCCTGTTCCCCTCGGACGCGAAGAGGTCCACACGGGGACAACCCCACCTCTGGAAGATCGAGAGGGCGACGTCCGGGCGAAGGGACCACTCGTGCGAGAGGAAGGATCTGCTCAGGCGGTCCGCCAGCGTGTTCCGTACTCCGGGGAGGAAGGAAGCCGTGAGGTGAATGGAGTGGGCTATACAAAAGTCCCAGAGTCGCATCGCCTCGTGACATAGGGGAGAGGATCTGGTGCCGCCCTGCTTGTTGATATAGTACATGGTCGTCGTGTTGTCGGTAAATACCGCGACACAACGACCCTGAAGCTGGTGATAGAACGTTTGACAAGCAAGGCGGACCGCTCTCAACTCCCGCATGTTGATGTGCAGCTTCACCTCCTGCGGGGACCACAGGCCCTGTGTTCTCAGGGTTCCCAGGTGGGCCCCCCAGCCGAGATCTGAGGCATCCGTCGTTAGGGACACCGAGGGCTGGGGCGGGTGGAATGGGAGCCCCGCACACACTACGGACTGGTCTAGCCACCAGCTGAGAGAATCCAACACCCCCTGGGGGATTGTGATCAGCATGTCTAGTGGTTGCCTTGCCGGCCGGTAATGTGTGATGAGCCACAACTGGAGGGGCCTCATGCGGAGCCGAGCGTAACCGGTCACAAATGTGCATGCTGCCATATGGCCTAACAGGGTTAGACATGTCCGTATCGATGTCAAGGGGGCTGCCCGCAAGTGCTGAACGATCGCCGACAACGCCTGGAACCTTGGCAACGGCAGAAGGGCCCTGGCCACGGTGGAGTCCAGGACGGCCCCAATGAACTCCACCCTCTGCGAGGGGAGCAGGGTGGACTTGTCCACGTTGATCATGAGGCCCAAGGTAGCAAACAGGCCGGTGATCCTGCGGACGTGGCTGCAAACCTGTAGCTCCGACGTGCCCCGAATTAACCAGTCGTCTAGGTAAGGGAACACGTGGATACGACTGCGCCAAAGATGTGCCACAACGACGGCCATGCATTTTGTGAATATCCTCGGAGCCGTAGAAAGGCCAAATGGGAGGACTGCAAATTGGTAGTGAAGGCGGCCTACCACGAATCGAAGGAATCGTCTGTGGTGTGGCCATATGGCGATATGAAAATAAGCGTCCTGCATGTCAAGGGCGGCATACTAGTCTCCCGGATCCAGGGATGGAATAATGGTCCTCAGGGATACCATGCGGAACTTCAACTTCGCTAGGTACTTGTTGAGCTCTCGCAGGTCGAGGATAGGCCTGAGGCCTCCCTTGGCCTTGGGGATCAGAAAGTAGCGGGAATAAAACCCCTTGCCTTTCTCATTTTCCGGAACCGCCTCTATAGCTCCTTTGTTGAGGAGCGTCTGTACCTCCTGCCGAAGGAATTGCTCGTGAGAGGGGTCCCTGATGAGGGACGAGGAAGGGGGGCGGGAGGGAGGAAATGATACAAACTGCAGGCGGTATCCCGTCTGCACCGTGCGTAAGACCCAGCGATCGGATGTTATTTGGGTCCACGCCTGGAGGAAAAACGAAAGGCGGTTGGAAAACGGGGGGGAAGGATCCGTGGGGGAAACTGGTACTGCGCCCTCGGGCGCACCTTCAAAACAAAGGTTTGGGTCCAGGCGGGGGCTTGGAGGAGCTTTGATTCTGGCCCCCTTGGTTCTCCGACTGTCTGCGCCTTCCATTCCTGCCGCGGCGCCTATTAAGGTCCTGCCGCTGGCGGAACTGGGGGTATGGCCGACGCTGCTGCTGTTGTTGCGGCCGGAAGGGTCTGCACTGAGTCCCAGGCGTGTGCATCCCGAGGGAGCGCATAATGACCCGATTGCCCTTACGACTTTTCAGTCTGGGGTTTGTCTTTTCTGAGAACAGGCCCTGGCCTTCGAACGGGAGGTCCTGGATGGTGTATTGGAGCTCCGGTGGAAGGCCAGAAACCTGAAGCCAGGAGATGCGGCGCATCGTTACCCCCGAGGCGAGGGTACGGGCAGCCGAGTCTGCAGCGTCCAAAGAGGCCTGTAACGAGGTTCGTGCAACCTTCTTGCCCTCGTCAAGAATCGCCGCGAATTCTTGACGAGCCTCTTGTGGCAGCAGCTCTTTAAACTTGTCCGCTGCCACCCACGAGTTAAAAGCGTAGCGGCTAAGAAGGGCTTGCTGATTGGAAACCCTGAGCTGAAGGGCCCCAGCCGAATAGACCTTGCGGCCGAGGAGGTCCATACGCCTGGCCTCCTTGGATTTGGGGGCTGGGGCTTCCTGTCCGTGACGCTCCCTCTCGTTCACCGACTGCACCACCAGGGAACATGGTGTCGGGTGAACGTGGAGGTACTCATAGCCCTTGGAGGGGGCCATGTACTTCCTTTCGACGCCCCTCGCCGTAGGGGGGATGGAGGCCGGTGACTGCCAGATTGTATTGGCGTTGGCCTGGATCGTCCTAATGAAGGGGAGGGCGACCCTGGTGGGAGCATCGGAGGAGAGGATGCTGACGACGGGGTCCTCAATCTCAGAGACCTCCTCGGCTTGCAGGCTCAGATTCTGTGCTACTCGCCTGAGGAGGTCCTGATGTGCCCTGAGATCTAGCGGAGGAGGGCTATTGGAGGAAGTGCCAGCCACCGCTTCATCAGGAGAGGAGGATGAGGAGACCCCTGGCAAGAAAGTGTCCAGCGGGGGGTCCGCTTCAGCCCTCGCCTCTGGCTCAGGAGCAAGACCAGGGTCTTGCTGCTTCGATCCTTCCTCCCCCTCCGGGGAGGGAGGGGGGCGGGACAACGACGCCTCCGGCACCCTGTGCTCTGCCGTTGCAGGCCTAGGAGGAAGCTGTTGGGGGCCCTGGGCTTGATGGTACGCCCAGGGTGTCCAAAACCCCCACTGCTGCGGACCCTGGTCCTGTTGCGGAGGGTCCTGGAAGAGAGCCGCTTGTCTGTCGGTGCCCAGCGCATATACGCTGTCCGCCTGTGATGACACCGACGGCTGTCTGGAAGGCCATGGCGGGGCCGACCGCGGCTGGTAAGAGCCTCCGCGGTCCAGCACCGAAGATGTTCTCGGTGCCGGGGATCGGTACCGGGAGTCATACCGGTGCCGGGATCGGGACCGGGTTCTGTCTCGGTGCCGGGATCTGGACCGGTATCGGCCGCTGCTTCGGTGCAGGGATCCGGACCGGGACCTGCCACCGACACGGTGCCGGGAGGTCGACCGGGACCTGCCACCAGCTCGGTGCCGGGAGGTCGACCGGTGCGCTGAACGACGGTGAGACTGGCTCCTAGAGTCCCGGTGTCGGTATCTGCGGCTGGAACCAGACCGTGACCGTCTGGAGGCCGATCGGTGCCGCGAGTACGACCGGTACCGCCGAGGGGAGCGGTGCCGGGACTGCGAGCGGTGGCGGGATCTCGAGCGACCGTGGCGTCGGGACCTCGATCGCGAGCGTGAGTCCCGAGACGGCGCCGTCATCATGGGCTTGCCCCTGGACGCTACCTGCACCGGAGGTACCGGGGGTGGCGGCTGAGTTGACTCAGTCAGGGCAATGAGGTCCCGTGCCGAGGCAAAGGTCTCTGGAGTGGATGGGACCAATAGCTCAACCCCAGATCTTATGGGGAAGCTCGGCGGTACCGGACTCGACGGACCCACCGGGCCGGGAGTCGACGGTGCCGGTAGCGCCGCGGCAGATGTCGATGCCGGGCGCTCCATTCGAGTCTGCCTGGCTGGAGTTGCAGACTTCGATGGTCTTGTTTCTGCACCCGGTGCCGGGGAAGGTCGGTGCCGGGGAGTCTTTCCGGTGCCGGTGCGATCCGGTGCCGGTGTAGAGATCACGGCCTGTGAAGCTGCTGGGTCAAGTACCGCTTCCATTAGGAGAGTCCTAAGTCTCTGGTCTCTCTCCTTTGTTCTGGGCTTAAAAGCCTTGCAAATGCGGCACTTGTCCGACCTGTGCGATTCCCCCAGGCACTTTAGACACGCGTCGTGAGGGTCGCTGGTTGGCATAGGCTTTTTACAGGCCGCACATTGCTTAAAGCCCGGCGAACCAGGCATGAGCCCGGTGCCGGGTGCCGGGAAGGGCTACAGCCCAGACCGGCTAACAACTATGTACAATATTATTTACACTATAAACTAATTAACTAACTATACTTAACACTAACTAACAACGGTAGTAACAACGGTAGTAACAAGGAGAGCTAGGGACGTGGAGGACAGCAATGCCGCGCTCCACAGTTCCAACGACCGACACGGCGGTAAGAAGGAACTGAGGAGCGGGTGGGCCGGCAGGGGTATATATCGGGCACCATGGCGGCGCCACTCTAGGGGGCGACCTGCCGGCCCACTGGAGTTGCTAGGGTAAAAAGTTTCCGACGAACGTGCACGCACAGCGCGCACACCTAACTGGAATGGATGTGAGCAATCACTCGAAGAAGAAAGTCTTGTTTCCTGATTGGTCCTCTGGTCAGGTGTTTCAGGTTACTCCTTTCCAGGTGAAAGAGACATTAACCTTTAGCTATCTGTTTATGACAGCTCCCCAACCAGGAGCTCAGGAGCTGGGCAGGATGGTCCCACGGGCTGGATGTGGCCCACCGGTGTAGTTTGCCCACGTCTGCCCTAAGGGATGCTGGAGTCCAATGTGCAGAGGAGCAGCAAAGACAGCTGTGCATTGCTCTGAAGCTGTGCTGCACCTTTGGGCCAAATTTGCCACTTTCATAGGCACATGTAACTCCACTGAGGTGACTTTACACCTGCTTATGCCAACAGTAAATTCGGCCTCTATAGTCTTTGAGCTGGAATATGAAATTGAGTTGCTTCTCTAGATGTCAGCTTTAAGATGTGAGACAGACAAGCAACACATTGAATAACTAACCCATCGTATCACTTAGCAGGAGGAAGAAGGATGAAGAAAGAAGGCTGAAGGGAGCAGGCATGCCTTTAAGATATCATCTGGTCTGTTCCTGATCAAATCTTTGCACTGGTATAAGCATTTATAATCAATAGTAAATATCACTGGTCTACAATTTTTGAGAAGTCGTCTGCTTCAGAGATAAAATGTGATATTTATTATGTATTTTGATGTGCTGAATTCAAATATGACAATTAAAACAACTGATTGGCTACTGTTCCTAAGATATTTAAGTTTTTACATTTTATGTCTATGTATATTGTGTAGATAGTAGAGTTTTAATCATAAATTGTAAACCTAGGTCTTTTCATGGTTGCTTTACATGATAATATTTCACCTATCCTGTCTATGTAACACTTTAAAAATCAGCAAAAGGGTTATATAAATAAAATGTGTTATGAAACAAAAGGCAAAAAACTATTATGTACATAGTTTAGTCCTATTCAGTGTCTACTCGGAGCTTCTTGGCTTGTCTCTTGTATTCATTAAATGGAGCATCTCTTGTTACTGTTCAGCAATAGTCTGCAAGCACTGATGGGCTCGATTCGCCCTGATAGCCTGCCAGGAGATTCCACGGCTGTAGTCTGGAGCCCAACAGCTCTGCCTTACTCTTGGGTAGTTCCAAATCCCTGACAAGGTCATTCAGTTCACCTTGTGTTATGAGGTGTGGTTCAGAGGAGGAGGATGGGAGAAAATGTGGGTCCTGTGACATTGATGGTTCAGGACTAGAAGTTTCATCCTCTTCCTCTTCCTCGTCTGACTCAAGTGAAAATGATTCTGGTGCATCAGGAACCAGCAGTCCTTCTCCGTGGGTACTGGGAGTATAGCTGATGGAATGTTTGGATAATGCACAGTCCACTTTTTCTTCTTTGACACACCTTTTCCAACTGGAGGCACGATGCAGAAGTAACAATTGCTGGTATGATCTGTTGGCTCTCTCCAAATCATTGGCACTGCAAAAGGCATAGATTTCCTTTTCCTGTTCAACCACTGGCGAAGATTTGTTGCACAAGTGTTGCAGCATATGTGTGGGGCCCACCTCTTGTCCCGATCTCCAATTTTGCAGCCAAAAGAAAGGTGATAGGCTTTCTTAACCATAGTGGTTATACTGCGCTTTTGTGATGCAAAAGTCACTTCACCACAAACATAGCAGAAGTTATCTGCACTGTTCACACAAGTACGAGGCATCTCTGCTCACTTTGGCTAAACAGAAATGTGTCCCTTTGCAAAATTAAACACTGATAAATAAGAGAGCACAACACTGTATGATTTCTAGAGCTGATATAGGGCAATTTGTTCAGCAGAGTGATGTAAGCTTCATTATGATTGCATCATCCATGACTTCTAGGAATAACATGATGCAATTCATATCATGTATGACGCAATACCAGCTTCAGATTGCATCATTCATTGTTTTGCCTAAAAAGCAAGTACTGTCTAAACCCAGTCATAGATTTATTCATAGATCCAGTCAAAGATGTATTTTAGTCATTTCTGGTTTAAATTGAGATCCCTTCCTTTTATAACTCACTTATCCTCCGCCATTCCCAAGTCAAGGGTCATATATACTGACCCAATAGCATATCTTGAAAACTACAGCCAATCAACAATTTTAAGCATCATTTTTGTTCTCAGTGACCCAGAATTAGTAAAGTTGGACTACATTTATTTCAGAAGCATTTTGGCTGTAGAGCAGTGTACACCACTGGGTACACAGTAATAGTAATAAATAGGAGAGGATTTTGCTTTTGTGTGCAAGGTGTCCTTTAATAGCTCTGAGTTGGGCACCGATACTGGAGTGGGCAAACACAGCAGCTGTTACCTGCTCAGCTATAATTCCTACATCGCTTAAAGCATTGGCAGCTTTTATCAGAATTAGGGGCTAGCTGACAGAGGAGCACTGGTGAGGAGACATAAAGTATTTCAATTATACAGTCAACGATTTAAAATCTAACTGGTGTCAGGAGTGGCTGGAAGTGCTTATCTCATGGCCTATAGCAAATTAGCTGTTGGTTTCAGTCTGGTTCCTTCTGGACAGGTGTCCCTATTCAAAAAAATCCCACCTTAAGTGGTCTCTATGGTTGGCTGTCTCAGATAATAAGCCAAAGACTGGATGGATGCAGAGACTGAACTACCCTCTCAGCTCTAAAGGTGGTCCTTCCAGGTCGAGTCTGCCATGCTGCACTATTACAGTGAATAATTAACACTGGAACATATGTTCCTAGGAATGTTGCACGATTTATTGCACCAACACCAAAAATGTCGTCTCCTTTAAAAAAAAAATAGCCTCTTAAATCGAGGGAAGGAAGGACAGTTTATTCCCTTCATGTGATCTTTAATTTCCACTAGGATACACACCAGAAGGGGCTTTAGTTTAACCTTTCACCTGAAGGACGGATGGCTCTTGGATGGGTTCTGGTTTGTAAGGCACTGTTGTTTTACTTATTGCCTTTGGACCTTTTTCAGGCTCACTGAGCAGTCAGTATGCCAGAGATAGCTGCATGCACTGGTTCTAAACCTTTCAATCAGTGAACACCAGAGTAATCTGGCCTTCTCTTTATGATGGCCACTGGAGCTCTGGTCACACTGCAACTCTTCTAAATATTTAAGTAATTTAAGTTTAGAGGAATTGGCAGAGATTCATTCTGAAAGACATTGGGGTGCTTTCAACTGCTTTCCAGGACTGACCCCTAGATCCATATGCAGATAATGTCTGAGCTCCAAGGCTGCCAGCATTAGCACCTCTATCATTTCTTCAGCTTGTTGAATGCTCC
The DNA here is from genome assembly GCF_025201925.1 of Gopherus flavomarginatus. Classification (NCBI taxonomy): domain Eukaryota; kingdom Metazoa; phylum Chordata; order Testudines; family Testudinidae; genus Gopherus; species Gopherus flavomarginatus. The sequence continues at coordinate 48,630,863 of NC_066622.1, read as the reverse complement.
TCCCAAACCCCTTTCCTATTTAGGGCAGAATTTCTTTCTGCAAGTCCACAGAGCAGCCAACCCAAAGTTACCTATTCATCTGTCCCATGTTCTTTCATTGACCAACTCCTGAGGTTCGTACCCACCCAAACTCCCACTGACATCAGTGAGTGCTTTGTCTAAAGATGGACTCCAGGCTCTGCCCCCATTGGCTAGTTTGGGGTTTTAAGGGGATCTTGGAGCATCACTGGCCATTTTCCCATTGCTTATCGCCAAACTTGTGGCACACTGGATTTTCAATGGGCTAATTTGTATCCATTCGTGTTCTCTTGTTGTAGCTGTTCCAGCTTCATCTAATCCTGTGACTCCTGCGTCCTGACTAAAGTGGTTTTTTCCCTGGCTCCCCAAAAGATCTAGGTGGCAAGCCAGGAAAGGCCCAAGAAGCTAATGCTGTCTGACCCTGATATTAACATCAAACTGCTCTCTGGGGCACCCAGCAATCCAGGGTGGTGTGCTGGGCTCCATTTACGGCAGAGATGACTATCTTTCTTGGAACGCTACATTTTTCCCCATTAAAAGACAACTGCTTCCATGCAGTATTATCTGCGCAAGCACAGGTAGTTCTGATATCAGGCACCATGAAAACCTGTGGGAAGCACACAGGACCGGCCTTAGGATTTATGGTGCCCTAGGTGAGATTATTAAACTGGTGCCCCTGTGCCTGATCTGCTCTTAGCAACACAAACATAAGCTTATAGTATTGGAAAACTTGCCACATTCACATTATTAAAACCAGTTTAACTTAATTAAGCACACTGTAATGCTGATGGACTAGCACTAAAGAAGCAGCACTATAGAAAAAATTCTGATATGACAGAATGATGCAAATAATATATTTTTTTTAATTTATCAAAATTTTATTGGAAATTTCTATGAAGAGGTATTGAAACAAAGATTTGTTTTTAATTAAAAGCAATCTTTCTGGCTTTTTTGGCTGCAACATCAGTAATAATGTCATCGTATGACAAAGACAAAGTCGTGTCTTGTTCGATCGCAAGAATAGCAAGACCAGTCAAGCGTTCCTGACTCATTGTAGAGCGGAGATAGTTTTTAATGAGCTTTAGTTTTGAGAAACTCCGTTCTCCTGATGCTACTGTTACAGGAATTGTCAGTAGAATACGAGTGGCAATGTACACATTAGGATATATGTCAACAAGTTTGCGGGTATGAATAAACTGTACAATGTCCATCACCGATTTTGCATGTGGCAACATTGATGACAGTGTACTCAATTCTTCGTACAGTTCAAGTCCATTTAAATCAAAACTATCACCGTGCTTCAGGAGGCTCTCTAGATTCTTGCACTTTGTCATTAGTTGCTCTTGTTTTCCTATTTTGCTGAATTTAGTTATGTCATACAAAAATCCAAACTGTTCATGGTGTACTTGCAAGGTATTAAACCTTTCATCAACAGCAGATACTGCTTTATCCATCACAACATTAAAAAATTCAACCTCAAATTTCTTTTCTGGATCGTCTATGGGCATGACCTGCTGTACAGATTCTTCACAAAGAAGTGTCCTTGGCCTTTTTAACTCATATTAACTATGTATTTACTTTATGAAAGTTGGAGAAAACATTGTGAAAACGTAAAACATTGGCTGCCCAACTTCTGGGCTGGCAAAAGTTATACTGACTCACAAGGAAAAAAAAAAGCAGGAGAATCTTAGTACAACATATGGTCACTCTATACCAGGGGTCGGCAACCTTTCAGAAGTGGCGTGCCAAGTTCACTGTAATTTAAGGTTTCTCGTGCCAGTAATACATTTTAATGTTTGTAGAAGGTTTCTCTCTATGTCTATATTATATAAATAAACTATTGTTATTATCTGAGGTCTTGGCCACCAGTCCTGCTCAGGCCACTGCCAGCTGAGTAAATGAAACCCCAAACCGGCAGCGGGCTGGTGGCTGGAACCCTAGACAAGGATCCCAGGCTCTGCTCAGCCCGCTGCTGGTCTGGGGTTCTGACCACTAACTCCTGCCAGCCAGGATCCCGGCCGCCAACCCCCCCTCAGCCCGCTACCAACCTGGGATTCTGCTCACCCAGGCTGGCAGGAGGCAGAGTGGCGCTGGCGGCTGAGCTCCTGACTGGCAAGGGGCCGGCAGCCGGAACCCCAGAGTAGCAGTAGGCTGAGTGCTGCTGGCACCCCAGACTGGCAGCAGACTGAGCCACTCAACCCCCCACCGGCCCTGCTCAGCCTGCCACCAGCCCACTCAGCCCGCTGCCGGCTGAGTGAATGGAACCCCAGGCTGACAGCAGGTTGAGTGGTTCAACTGGCCTGCTCAGCCCACTGCCAGCCTGGGATTCCTTGGGGGTCCCCAGGCCAGCAGCAGGTGCTGAGTGGGGCCGATGGCTGGTATTCCAGCTGGCAATAGGGCAGCAGCCAGAACCCCAGAGCAGTGATGGGCTGAGCCACTCAGCCTGCTGCTGCATACCATCAAAAACCAGCTCACCTGCCACCTTTGATACGTGTGCCATAGGTTGCCGACCCCTGCTTTATACACTAGTAAGGAGATGAGCATATTACAGTTGTTGGAGGGCTCTTATCAGGAGTAACAGGCTATAGGAAAGTCAGTCAACATTTTTTATTTCTCTGATGAAAACTGGCCCACTCCCTGCCTCAAACCAAACCTCTCACTAATAATTGTCAACAACTTAATTTTCTGTTTTTGGCTAAGATATTGATTTTTTTTAGAAAAAATTTTGAAATTGGATTCAGGACTGTTAGCAAGAATTTTTGGCAAACAAAGTTGTTAAATGACAATCTAAATGGCAACACAGTACTGCTTTCATGCTTGGCTCACCCCCAAAAGCTGCAGTAGAGGAGGAGATAGGTGGAAAACTGCAGGATCCCAAAATCCACCTCTTGGGGTGCAGAGTGGCAACAGCAGCAGCAAACCCTCAGGTCCAATCACACGCCAATGGGCACTACCACCTGCCTTATGGACCACGGTGAAGTTAGCACAGCGTCTGATCTCAGGGACAGGGCACCCATGGAGCCACAGCAGCTCATCCTGCCCTGTGCAGCTCCCCCCGGATGAGATGGATCGCTGGCAGCTGCCAGCCCGGGGGACAGGTGCTCCCCAGCTAGGGTGGCCAGATCCAGATGTCCTGATTTTATAGGGCCAGTCCCGATATTTGGGGCTTTGTCTTATATAGGCACCAATTACCCCCACCTAGAGTGACCAGACAGAAAGTGTGTAAAATCAGGACAGGGATGGGTGGGGGGGGGGGGGTAAAAGGAGCCTATATAAGAAAAAGACCCCAAAATTGGGACTGTCCCTATAAAATAGGGATATCTGCTCACCCTACCCCTATCCTGATTTTTCACACATCTGGCTAACCCCAGCCAAACCCTGTGTGACATTCCAATTCTGGCTGCCTGCCCAGGAAGTGAGTTACTTTCACTTTCATTCCTCAGCAAGCAGCCAGCCAGCCTCCCCTCCCCCCGAGCACTTCACCCAACCTAGCCCTGACGGAGGGGAGGGAGGAGAGAGAGAGAGGGGTGCTCCTGGGGAGGAGGGAGAAAGGAGGGGGTGCTCCATGGGGCAGGGGGGAGAAGAATGGATGTTATGGGAGACAACAAAGGATACTGGTTCCAGAGCCACAGCCTCACCTGACCTCAGCTGGGGGGAAAGAGTCACACTCACAGGTGAGCTCCTTTCCCAACCCCCACCCCCTCCCCTTCCCAGAGACCCCAGCAGCCAATCCCGTCCCTCAGACTGTGCTGCATTGGGCTCTCTCTAGGACCCAGCAGCCCTGCTTCTACACTGTCTGGGCTGCCTGGAGAGTGGTGCCCTCAGGCAGTGTGAGGCCCTACGCGGCTGCCTATTCTGCCTATGCCTAAGGATGGCCCTGGAAGCACAGGCAAAGGCTGATCTCTTTATCCAACACTGGGCTATCTATAGGTATCTATTTCCCACATAGTGAGGTGATGAATCCATCCCAAGTCCTCCATGAATCTGATCACATTGACAGTTAGCCTGAACTGTCACCTGCCCCACCCCAGTGCTGTGGGTAGTAGATATCTGATTAACGCATAACTGCTGTGGCTGCAAACATGCCTGCCTTTCCTGTAGCCTTCTGCTTACGAGCTCCTTTGTACTGCCTCCAGCAGCATGGGGCTAGATACATTACCAGGGAGAGGCAGGAACAGTTGTCATGATCTGGCTTCGAATTTTTTTAAAAAGCAATTTCCTCTTTTTGCCACATTGAAGTGACCCTGTCAACAGGTTTTTTTAATCTCTGAAAGAAGATGTTTTATCTGATCTTGCTTTGCCTACTGTTTTTCTTCTCATGGCATCTTGCTCCACTTCTATCAAGTCATGACTGGCTCACATGAGACCTGGGTGATTTCACCTTAATTCTGATTTCAGCAACCCTTCCTGCCTTGCCAGCTGCCCATGGGGAAAGACAGTGGGCTCATGCTAGGCAAACCATCCGAAGGGAAAGCCTATAGACTCTTGCCACGCCAATCACCCACAGGGAAAGCCAGAGGGATCCTGCCACGCCAACTACCCCATATATGGGGAAAACCAGTCTGCTCCTGTCATGCCAACCACCCAGAGGGAAAGCTACTGGTCACTCAGATCTCGCTGTGCCATGCCGATGACATTGCCAATTCTTTTCTTTTTCAGAAAGGAGGGGGCTTCCATTTGCTTTGAAGAGCAAATGACAAAAATGTTTTTTTTGTGAATGATTTTCTTGTTCTATTTTCAGCCAGAATGGTTCGACAGTAAGCTTGGTGCTGTAACACAGAAGTTCTCAGTGCGCCCTCAGAGCGTAATGAAAGCTGACATTATATCAAACACAATAAAGACTCTCTGTTGATGAAGATCATTCCTGAACACACAAACCTATTAAACCAAAAGGAAAAAAAAATATCAATTCTACACAGTCACCAGCCAAACGCAAATGTGATTTGTTATCTAAAAAGGGGTTATAAATACAGCTTCAATGCACTTTCGGCACGGTAATGAAAACTAGGTTTGAAATGGCAAGACGACTGCAAATTAGAGCATTTGATTTTATTTTCTAACTTTTTAGGTAAACCTTTCACAAGGGCAAGTGCAAGGTTAAAGAGACGATCTTTCTGTTCTCAGTCCATAAGTGGGCTCCATAATTAAAGGGGAAAAGAAATGAAATGAGGGGTGATGAGCTTGCATTTGCTCTTCTGAAGAAGCTTTGAACACAAAGTCCTGCTGATGCAGCTTTGTAAAATAACTGACAGATATGCACACATATACCTGCACACAGTCTGGCAGCCTGAACTGAAGAAATATTTCAGAAATGAGCAGAGACATCAGTACTCTGTGCAAATTACAAAACTTTGTGGCTATTGCTGTACCCCCCCATGTCCCCAAACACATACTTGGATCCCTCTGGAGGGGCACTGGTGGGTGCGTAGTGCACCCCATTAGTGCACACCACCAACAACTTGTCGTGCCAGCAGAACTACGCAGCATGTCCAAATACACAGCAGAGTGCTGCACCATCCACGAGAGCCCGCAGCACAGACCTCTGTCAATCACATGCCAAGACTGCAGTATTTCTTTGCTAGGAGCGAGCACCATTCTGCACACAGCGTACGGAGCTCGTTTCTTGATGGTGCACTGTTTGCCCCTCACGGTCGGGAGCTCGGAACAGAGGTGTTCAGCAGCTTTTGTGGTTAGGCAAATCACAGAAATGTAGGGCCAGAAGGGATCACGAGACGTCATCTAGTTCAGCCCCCTGAGCTCAGGCAGGACCAAGTCAAACTGGACCATTCCTGACAGGTGTTTGTCCAACCTGCTCTTAAAATCCACCAGTGATGGGGATTCCTCAATCCTCCCAGGTAACCTGTTACAGTGCTTGATTGTAGGGCTTGTCTACATGTACAGAGTTACGGCACTGGTGCAGTTGCGCTACTGTAGCTTTAGTGAAAATGCTACCATGCTACCAGGAGAGCTTCTTCCGCCAGTGTGGTTAATCCATCTCCCCAAGAGTGGTAGCTTGGCAATGGTAGAAGCTCTCCCGTTGACATGGCACACCCTCCATATGGGTGAGGTTGGTAATGTACACCCAGCCATAGTTAGAAAGTTTTCCCTAATATCTCATTTCAATTTCCCTTGTTGCAAACTAATCTGATGTTTTTTTTGTCCGACCCTCAGTGAACATGGAGACCAACTGATCACTGTTCAATGTACATTGTTACCGTCATTTCACTGGGCTTCTACCAAACTTTGCCTCAAACCCCCAAGCTCCGTACAGGGTCTGTGCTGCATCAATTGACAGGCGAGAGGAGTGACAGCGCTGGAGGACGCTGCACAATTCATTGTACATTCATACACAAGGTACATTCTCTGCATTCCACCCAATGGGAAAATGGGAGGGGTCTGTACTAGCTCGGGAGCTCCATTGCTACGGACGGCCAAGCTGTCTGCACTGTGTTAGAGCCCTGGGCAGAGGTGCCTGTGAGATCAGAATAATGCTCCTCGCCTGTACAAATGCATTCGCTCCTCATCCACATACATTAATTAACTCCTATAAAAGGTTTTCAAGCTCCCAGCTGTGGTGGAAGAGAGATTGCAGCATCAAAGGCAAACTTGCACATGTGAGCATTAAAAACGCAGAGGGGGTGAGCCTGAGCATGTTCAAACAGGCCAACGAAAGGAGGACGGGCAAGGGAAGCACAGGGTGCCAGCCAGTGGCCTCTGACCCATGGGGGCACACAAGTGATGGTTCAAGGTACAAGCAAGCTCTGCCCAAACTGTAGACTAGACCATCTCTCTCTCTAGCTGTGCCCTGCTTCCCTGGATAATACTTGCATTGCCCATTGGAAATCTGCTGGATAGTTACTGCTTCAAGCACCAGCAATATTCCACTCCATGCCTTCTCTCCCTTGGGGGTGGGGCTGGCGTGGGGGGGGGGGAAGATGTCCAGTGGCAGCTGGGCTCCACTTCCTTTTATCGATTTTAAATCGATGCCTTTCCATTTCTTTAACTATCCCCTTGTTCTCGTGCCAGGAGACAGGTCACTGGGAGTACCTGAGCCCCCTTCTCTGGACCATTCAATATTTTGAATGATCAGTGCTCACTTATAATTATTCAATTATCAACTGACTGTACAACCTGAAATTTGCTTTCAGCAAACATTTCAGCACTGCTGCTTAAAAGATGATTGTGGCGAGCATTATTGCCAGTAAATCTTGAGTCGCCAACCTTTGTAGAAACTGACCATCAAAAGGGTGGCCGACATGGGAGATATTTCTTTTTTATTTTCAATGAACATTAACAGTATAAATGGCTACGCACTGGACTGTGACTCAGGTGATCAGGTTTCAATTCCCAGCTATGCCACAGATTCCCTGGACGACCTCAGGCATGTCATTTCATCACTTTGTCTCTCAGGCCTTGATCCTGCAAAAACTAAAGCACGTGTTTAACTTTATGCACCGTGAGCAGCCTCTTGGGAGTAAATGGGAATTACTAATAGTGCATAAAGTAAAGCATGTGCGCCAAGTTTTGCAAGATTGGGGTCTTCAATTCTCATCTGTAAAATGGAGATCATCTTCCTTCCGTTTTTGCAGCACCATTCGGTACATTCAGAGCGGGCAGTGGGGAGCAGGAGGGGCAATGAAGATACACATCGAAGAAGAGGAAAACTTAAAAGAGAAGGCCTTGTTCTGGACCAGAGCAATCCCTCAGGCTGGGCCCGAAACAGAGCGGAGAGAGCGTCAGACAAGGCTGCATCTTTCCAATGCTGATGTCCCAACACGCCTCTCCATGCCAGGCCTCAGCTTCTATTAGCTATGGCACTCAGATAAACCCCACCACCACAGCATCTGGGCGCCTTGTGATCTGTAAGGTATTTAACTTCTCAACTCCCCTATGCGGCAGGGTAGAGCTGTTATCTCCATTGTACAGTTGGGAAACTGAGGAACACACAGGCCCAGTGACTTGGCCAAGGTCACACAGCAAATCTGTGGAAGAAACAGGAACTGAAATGCAAATACAGAGGCAGGCATATCCTATTTAGGGGGAACTTGCAGCACTCATGTATTTATAATAGCATTTGAGAAGAGCTCTTTGAAAATCCACCCTCCACGTTCACTCAGCCCTAGCTGGCTCACTCTGTGCCCTCCACCCCTTATCCTAACTGGGGTCTGTGGGAGCAGGGTGAGACGGGGACATGGCCCCACGCAGGGCTTAAATTCAGCTGGAATCGTCTGGAGCAGAGCGCAGGTAAATATTTTCAACCCCCTGGGCTTTTCATAGCAAGCTGGGGAGGGGGGGAGGGGAAGCATGGGGAGCTCCCAGAAATACTCTATGAGAATTTAAGCCCTGGCCCAGAGATTCTTCTCAGCTCGGTGGGCACTGTGCAATATGGAGGTCCTGGGGTGCTGCCCTCTGATGCTTGGTTGGCTGCATAGCTGGGACAAAGCCCACCCCAACACACACAAGGAAGACAAAGCTGGGAGGCTGGCAGTAGTTACCTGCTGTAAAAATAAAGCCCCTCCTTAGCCCGCTTGTACTCTAGCTTGGCTGTCAGGAGACATGAGAGCAGGGCTGTTTGCTCATCAGCACGCCAGATGAGGCAGGGGGTTGGGGCAAGCTACAAAGAGCTGCTGGATAACACAGACCTGTGCTCCTTTATAATATTCCTGAGCAGACCCCACCTCACTGCTTTTCTTTCTTCTCCCCTATCTCCCTAGCCCAGCCAGCCCCTAAAGCACCCACTAAGGCAGGGAATGCGGTGAAATCACTGGACAAAAGAACTGTGCTCAGGCAGAGCCTTGTGTGGGGAGAATGCAGAGAGCAGAGGTGGAGAGAGGAACGGGAGAGGGAATAATGAGGAACTAACTAATTAGAATCTGCATTGCCCTTTGTGTTGTAAAGAAGGAGAAGAGAAAGAGAGAGAGACAGAGGGAGAGGGAGCGAGGTGCTGAAAAGTGGAGCAGCTCAGCTGAGGTAGGCAAAGAGGAAGCAGAGGGCTGGGCTCTTGAATGATTGAGCACAGAAATGCACGGGAGCTGGGGTCTCAGAATAAGCCCACAGAGAGGAAGCATTTTAGAACTGATCACTTTGTCAGACACTAACACATGGCAAGGCCGAGGGGTCCCTTGTCCTAATGGCTCCCCCGAGGATGCCCACAGAATGGCCCACCCCATGCCATGCTTGCTGAAGGAAATGTGACTCGTTCTGGTGGCCCTCCACACCCTCCCGCTGCTGCTGTCCAATTCCATTGGGTGCGAGAGTATCAAACAGCACTCTCTGTGGCAAACGGCAGCACTGGGAGAGGTGGGCATCCGAGCCAGTCGCTGCACAAAGGAGACAGGATTTGGTCCATGTTTCCAGCCACCTCAACATCCCCTGAGCATCTGAGGGTACATGTACACTGCAGCCAGGGGCGAGCTTCTCAGCCCAAGTCAACAGATCTGTGCCAGTGAGGTTCGCTAGCATCCTAAAAATCACGGTGTACTGGAGGGGGTGGGCCTTGATGACTCAAGCCCCAGCCCAACCCCCAACATGAAAGCAATGTCTAAACAGTGATTTTAGCACATTCGTGCTAGTATGTCTGTGAACCCTTACTCACTAGGGGGTGAGCGCAGAGGAAAGCAGCATTTCTCTTGGTTGGTCACACCTCTAACATTTCCACCATGGAATCGCAGGACAGCACAGTCCCCACTGATCCAGCTATTGTATTAGGCACTAAACATAGGTCCTGGCTAGAAGTATCATGAGATCCCAGGCACCTTGTTGTCCTGACCAGTTTGGTTCATCATATTCTGCTGGCCTGAAGTCTCCCTGCAGTTACAACTTGATAGGATATTTGCCTTTACTTTCTGCGGTGACTCTTGTGCAGCGTTGCTGCATGCTCTTAAACATAGGTGCTGGAAGTAGGGGTGCTGCTGCTCCCCCCCCAGCTTGAAGTAGTTTCCATCATACAGGGCCGGCGCTTCCATTTAGGCGACCTAGGCGGTCGCCTAGGGCACCAGGATTTGGGGGGGGGGGGGGGCAATTCGGCAGCAGGAGGTCCTTCCGCGCTCCGGGTCTTCGGCGGCAATTCTGTGGAGGGTCCTTCACTCAGTCCGGGACCCGCCGCCGAAGTGCCCCGAAGACTGGGAGCGTGGAAGGACCCCCACCTATGGTGCCAAAAACCATGGCGCCACTCCTGCCATCATATATAGAGGTTTACAGTTTGGTTCAATGGCTCTCTGCACCCCCACTATACAATTTGTTCCTGCACCTCTGCTCTTAAATAGCTGCTGCATTCTACCCCAGATGTGGTTGCAATTCAGTTGTGGGAGGAACAATTGCTGCTTACATGGAGTCTATAGTTTGTAAATGTTGAAAAGCCTGCGAGTCACCCATCAGGGCATGAAGCTTATATAGAAATGTAAGATATTATAAGCAGAGTTGCCCAATAGCCCCAACATGCTCCAGTTCTGTTCTCAGTTATACTTGGTGGAAATCTGGAATAAATGCCATGGTTTGGGCAGAGCTATTGTGGATGTTTGATGGCTGTAACTGAGAAGGGAAGTTGGCTAGCTTTCTTCGGCCTGGCTGTTGATTTAATTGTATTCATGTAAACCTGGTTGAAAAATGAGTGGGAACATGACATTTTGTGAAATTGTTTCCATTGTGCAAGGTATTGAAATAAAACAATTTTTTATTTTTGGGAATTTTTTCAGCAAATTGGTTTCTCAAAGAATTTCAAATATTTGCTCCGTCGATCTTTCTGCTTTTGAGCACTGAGTGCAATAACACAAATAATGCCTGGTTTTTTTCCTCCATTTCTCCAGCTTTGGAAGCGTTCCATGTGTTTTTTTTGCCACTTGGGAATTTTCCCAAGGTTTGGGAAGTTTTGAAAAGTTATAAAGTAGGAAAAGGAAAAGGGAAAGGAAGGAAAAGTAAAGAAGAAGAGGGAGAAGAAGAAAAAAGCTGGGAAAAAGAACCCTAGTCTAATTCAATCTAATGCGTTAATTGGTAAAAATTAAAAAAAAAATGAAACAACCCGTCTCCCCCAAGTCAACAGTCTGAAAAGGTTTGAAAAGGCTTTGTTTTTCCAAAACCAGAAATGAACATTTTTTGTTTCATTTCAAAATTTCCTATAGAAAAACATCATTGAAAACTGACATAAAAAAATCATTACCAAGAAACCAAACAAAAAGCAGGTTTAAAACAAACAAGAGCGAGTACTTCTTCAATAGAGGGAATATCCCTTCTGATGTGCCACAGCTCCCTAGATAGGGAGTTTGGGCCATATGTGTCTATGTAGCTGGAGAGGTTGTGGCCTCTCCCTGGACTGATCCCTCAAACTTGCCCAGATGATGGCCAACACCAGGACCAACATGGATGAATGCACAAGATGGTGTGGGGAGAACCCCATCCCCATGCAGCCACTTCATCTAGGTCCTCCCCAAGGAGGGGCTTTAAGTGATACAGAGCATGTGAATTTCACCTACAGTGTATGCAAATCACCAGGTGTACATTACCATATAAAATCAGCCCAGTACAATTCAGCCAATACGCCATGTCAGATATGCCAGGGAAATACACTGGTCATAAAATACTGGCCTGTGTGCCTGTTACTCTGAAAGTACTTCCTATAATTGCCTTGCTAGAGTAGCAGATTGTAACAAGGCGGTGTGGCTCCCCTCCTCATCCAGGAGGGTCGAGCCCCGTCAATCATCCATAGGGGTGGGGCCTCGAAGTGGAAGTCCCACCCCCCATAGCCAGGTGGCAGCATCCCCCTCCCCCTGGCCTGAGGAGGCCATTAGGCCTACTGTGTGTTTGATTTTGCCACTGCTCTGCCCTGCTGCAAAGGGCCAGAGCTGATATAATTGTGTTTGGTGCCCTGCCCGAACCAAGGGCTGGGCCCCCTCTGACTTTGCCACTGCTCTGCCCTGCTGCAAAGGGCCAGAGCTGATATAATTGTGTTTGGTGCCCCGCCCGAACCAAGGGCTGGGCCCCCTTTGCCTGTGCCACTGCTTGGTCCTGTCCCAAAGGGCCCCAGCGACCCGCACTCCTACCAGCCTGCCCTGAACCGAAGGGCCGGAGCTGGGATAACTGTGTATTGTTACTCAGCCCTGCAGCAGAGGGTCTGAGCCCCGAACTGACTGTATATTGTTGCTCAGCCTTGCAGCAGGCGGCCTGAGCTCCTAATTAACTGTGTGTTGGTGCCCGCCCGAATCCAGGGCTGGGCCCCCGTTGACTGTACCAGTGCCCGGTCCTATCCATAGGGACCAACTACCCGTGCGGTGGGCGACAGTCCCGAGACCGAGACCCGCAGACGACAAGTCGAGGCCGGTGTGGCTCCCCTCCTCATCCGGGAGGGTCGAGCCCTGGCGAGTCTCGCTTACAAGATACAAAACAGCAACACAAACACAGGGTTGAATTCCGCTGTCAGAGTAAAGGGGTGTGTGACTTATGTCAGAAAGGATGATTCTATCCACTCTGGAACTGTTTTGGGCATAGGGCACCCAGGAGAGAGACCTGGGGAGACTCATTTCTCTGCAGAAATGTGCTAGGAGAGGAGAGATTGGGTAGGATGCAGAGGAAGAAAGGAACTTTTTTCACTGGACCAATGAAAACTGTAGTGGGAAAGAAGCACTGGGAGAAAAACAACAGTAATAAACATTTTATGAAGCAGAAAATGGCTTATAAAGAAGTCAGCTTTTAATGGCAATTTATATAATCCTGCCAAATGCACATAAATGTGGGAATTGCCCTCTCGACAGCCACTAAATGTCCCTTTAAGGGACATATAGCCAGGACAGCCAGCTCAGGACAGCCGAGCAAACCTACACATCATTATAACAATGCTAATGACCTGAGAATCGTTCCTGAGTGGGAAGGAGAGAGAGAATGTGATTGCTGACCACAGATGAGAACAGCTGGTTTTCACCAAGGTGGTGGTGCTGCTGCTGCTGCATTGAAATCAGTGGAAAGGCTGCCTTGGACTGCAACAGGCATTGGATCTGGCCCCTATGCTCCCACTCATTGCCCTGATAACTTAGGGTAACCCGGCCTGTTGATACTGGCAACCTAGTATAACTTGGTGAAGCCGGGATTCATGGTCCACAAAGCATTGGCAAAATGCTAGGGAGTTAGAGGGAACTAGGAGAGCACAGTTTGCCTCTTCAGGTAGGTCTACACTGCAAGTGAAGGTGCAATTGCAGAGGCAGGCATATCCATGGCTAGCAACACTAGCATGGGTAACAACAGCAGGGAAGATGCAGCAGCATGGACTGGCAAGCTGCGTACAAGCCCGCTGGAGACCCTGGGCACACACTTGGGTTGTTAGCCCCTGCTGTCAGGTTCCACAGCACTAGCTGATAGATTAAAGATAACATAGGCATGCCTACCCATGCTACAACGCTACATTCTACACTGTAAGTGACATACCCATAAGCAGCTGCAGCCAACTACTTCTTCTCAAATGCTACTGATAAATATACGGGTGCTGCAAACTCAATAGTCTAGGATTTGCCCCATGATCAAATCATTCATTAATAAAGCCCAGTTTCAAATGTATAGGAGAGGAGTGAAATGATTAGAGCTGGTTGGGAATTTTTTGACAAAAGAGTTTCTTGGAGCCAGGATGGAGTGTCTGGTGAAAGCATTGGAGCATTGCAGGAGGGATTTGAACCGGGGTCTCCTGCTTCTCAGGTGAGTGCCCTGAGGCTCTAGAGCCAGTCTCTTGCACTCTCTCGCTGGCCCAATGAATATTTAATTATTTATACAAAGCAGAACAGCTCCAACAGGAGAGATTGAAAGAGCCCCAACCTCAGAATAGCCCATAGCCTGGTGTTGGTCTGGGGCACTCACCTGGGATAAGAAACCCAGGATGAACATAAGAATTGGCCCTACTGGGTCAGACCAAAGGTCCATCTAGCCCAATATCCTGTCTTCCGACAATCGCCAGTGCCAGGTCCCCTAGAGGGAATGAACAGAACAGGTAATCATCAAGTGATCCATCCCATTGCTCATTCCCAGCTTCTGGCAAACAGAGGCTAGGGACACCATTCCTGTGCTGCATCCGAGGGTGCTAAAGGAGTTGGCGATGTGATTGCAGAGCATTGGCCATTTTCTCTGAAAACTCATGGCGAGCGAGGGAGGTCCTGGATGGTTGGAAAAAGGCTACTGTAGTGCCCATCTTTAAAAAACGGAAGGAGGAGGATCTGGGGTACAGGCCGGTCAGCCTCACCTCAGTCCCTGGAAAAACCATGGAGCAGGTCCTCAAGGAATCAATTCTGAAGCACTTAGAGGAAAGGAAAGTGATCAGGAACAGTCAGCATGGATTCACCAAAGGCAAGTCATGCCTGACCAACCTAATTGCCTTCTATGAGGAGATAACTGCGTCTATGGATGAGGCGAAAGCAGTGGACGTGTTATTCCTTGACTTTAGCAAAGCTTTTGATATGGTCTCCCACAGTATTCTTGCCAGCAAGTTAAAGAAGTGTGGGCTGGATGATTGGACCATAAGGTGGATAGAAAGCTGGCTAGATCGTCAGGCTCAATGGCTCCATGTCTAGTTGGCAGCTGGTACCAAGTGGAGTGCTCCAAAGGACAGTCCTGGGGCTGGTTTTGTTCAATATCTTCATTAACGATCTGGAGGATGGCGTGGACTGCACCCTCAGCAAGTTTGCAGATGACACTAAACTGGGAGGAGTGGTAGATACGCTGGATGGTAGGGATATGATACAGAGGGACCTAGACAAACTAGAGGATTGGGCCAAAAGAAACCTGATGAGGTTCAGCAAGGACAAGTGCAGAGTCCTGCACTTAGGACGGAAGAATCCCATGCACTGTTACAGACTAGGGACCGAATGGCTAGGCAGCAGTTCTGCAGAAAAGGCGTAGGGGTTACAGTGGACAAGAAGCTGATATGAGTCAACAGTGTGCCCTTGTTGCCAAGAAGGCTAACGGCATTTTGGGCTGTATAAATAGGGGCATTGCCAGCAGATGGAGGGATGTGATCATTCCCCTCTATTCGACATTGGTGAGGCCTCATCTGGAGTACTGTGTCCAGTTTTGGGCCCCACACTACAAGAAGGATGTGAAAAAATTGGAAAGAGTCCAACGGAGGGCAACAAAAATGATTAGGGGGCTGGAGCACATGATTTATGAGGAGAGGCTGAGGGAACTTGGATTGTTTAGTCTGCAGAAGAGAAGAATGAGGGGGGATATGATAGCTGTTTTCAACTACCTGAAAGGGGGTTCCAAAGAGGATGGATCTAGACTGTTCTCAGTGGTAACAGATGACAGACCAAGAAGTAATGGTCTCAAGTTGCAGTGGAGGAGGTTTAGGTTGGATATTAGGAAAAACTTTTTCACTCAGAGAGTGGTGAAGCACTGGAATGGGTTACCTAGGGAGGTGGTGGAATCTCCTTCCATAGAGGTTTTTAAGGTCAGGTTTGACAAAGCCCTGGCTGGGATGATTTAGTTGGGAATTGGTTCTGCTTTGAGCAGGGGGTTGGACTAGATGACCTCCTGAGGTCCCTTCCAAACCTAATATTCTATGATTCCTGCCCATCCTGGCTAATAGCCATTGATGGACTTATCCTCCATGAAGTCCCTGCTCCAGACGTGGGAGAACAGGGACATGAACTGCACTGCAAGGGAATGGCCTAACCACCTGGCTATCCAGGGCTGAGTGGACATGCACACACTTGCTCTCTCTCTTGTTTTTCGTGGAGAATTTGGAAAGGTTTCGGTTTTGTCCCACTGCGGAATGGGAACAGTTCTGAAAACTCAGATTTTGGTGAGCTGGGAAAACGTTTTCCCATCCAGCTCTGGAAATGACCCACAGTGCACCTGGATAATTGGGGCTAGTTGCACACATCTCAAAAGCAAATCCCCTTCTGGTCCTGCAATGATTGGTTCATTGCCTGTAGCAAGAAAACTGGTTGGCTGCAGGACCTTCGCTTGCCCAACTGCAATTATTACTGGCCACCAAATTATACAGTCCTCTGGTTAAATCTAGCTAGAGTGTTGGAGGAGAAGGTAAAATAAGAGTTAGAGAAAGCCTGAGAAGAAGGAAAACTAATCACAAACTTCCTAGTGAGCTGTTTAATCATTATGAGATGGTATTTCCTATTACATCTCCTGTTACGTCACCGGAAAACCGGAGGGGCTGCATGGACTAGGACCGGGATATGGATCTTCCCACCCAAGTCAAATGCAGCCCCGGTTGAGGGGACTGAGCGCCATTGCTACTGAAGGCTCTTCAAGGGCCACTGTTCTATTACTTGGTGGCCTCTGTTCCTACCATAGTGGGGCCTGAAAATGTGTCCAACCCCCCATAAATATCACTGCCCACAAGAGAAAATGTAGGACAAGGGCTAAGCAATGGAATAGGGGACTTCCAGGGAAAAGAAATGCCGAGCTGGTGGGAGGCGCTGCAGGCTAATACCGAAGGTAGCTCAGGTTCTAGGCTACCACAGCAGGAACCCACCAACAGAGACTCCAGGGATGCCTCTGGGTAGAGGTACTTGGCACTCCAGGGAAGCAGAGGAGCAGCTTCCAAGGTAGCACTGCTGGGGATTTCAGGGGTTTATTCAATATTCCTCAGACCGACAGACTCTTAGCAGCAAACAGATTCTTAGAGCTGGGCTGGGAGGGTTCGGGAAAAGATGGACGGACCCCTTGTCCTTTTGCAGTTGAACTGCAATAGGAGATGAATGCTGGGAAAAAGTGTAAGTGTTACTTGACATACTACTTAAACCAGGAGCTCTTTGGGGGTGGGCACTGTATTCGTACAGCACCTAGCACAATGGGGTCCTGGTCCATGACTGGGGCTCCTATGAGCTACTGCAATACACCTATTACCAACAAAAATGTACAACGCCTAACACAATGGGGCCCTGGTTCATGACTGGAGCTCTTAGGTATTACCACACACACGTGTACACAAGCACACACACAAATAAATAAATAAAGCAACAGCAGCGGTTTGGAGCAGGGACCGAGGCTTAGCACAACAACCAGAACCAAGCCTCTGGGTACGACTGCACTATAAATAGTAAATAAGATAATACATGTGCTTGGGCTCTCATCCATGGTGCCCAACGATGGCTTCTATGTTCTCCCGTCCTCACTCTCCCAAGGAGGCTGTAAAGCCTGCTTTGGCCAACTTTCTAGAATGATCCCAAGGCTTCAGCTGTTATGAGCATGCATGTCTTCCCTTCTTTAGTACACACACCTTGTCTGTACATGATGTGTAATGTCATTGGTCATAATCATAGTAGAACATTAGTGCAAAGGAAAAGACTACAGTACAAAACAGACATGCTGTGTCAAGGTCTTTTTACTGCTGTGTGCACCATGAAACTTCAATGACTCTTAGGTGAATCACATCCAGGCACAGAAACATAGGGACCTTGAGAGGTCATCAAGTCCATCCCCTATGCTGAGGCAGAATCTAAACCGATGGTTCTCAACCTATTGACCATTGTGGGCCGCAGATGCGGTTCTCTCTGTTATGTGGTCTGCATCCACACAATATATATACTGCCTGTATGGCCCTGAGGACGTCTCTCGGGCCACACCTGTGTGCTGATTGGGCCACAAATGGCCCCTGGATTGAGAGCCACTGACCTAGACCATCCTTAACAGGTGTTTGTCCAACCAGTTCTTAAAAACCTCCTATGATGGGGATTCCACAACCTCTTTGGGAAGCCTGTTCCAGAGCTTAAAACTATCATTATGAAGTTTTTCCAGGTATCTAACCTAAATCTCCCTTGCTTGCAGATTAAGCCCATTACCTCTTGTGCTACCTTCAGCAGACATCGAGAACTGATCACTGTCCTCTTTATAACAGCCCTGAACATATTTGAAGACTTATCAGCCCTGCCTCTCACCCTCAGTCATCTTTTCTCAAAACCAAACATGCCCATTTTTTTTAAACCTTTCCTCATACATCAGGCTTTCTAAACCTTTTATTATTTTTGTTACTCTCCTCTGGACTCTCTCTACTTTGTCCACATCCCCTACATAGATGGGGATTGCAGGGCTGGACCCTGAACCACTGAAGCCGGAACATGTTCAACTCCTGTCAGGATCAGGTCCTTAGCATCTGATGCTGTGTGCTGCATCTGATCCATGCATGCACACCAATACAAAGCAATTACTGTCTTAGGGCGACTGTCACTGGAGAGAAGGTTTCGCAGAGACATTTCCACTCCTCACACACTCAGGCCTAGAGACTCGTCTTCCCTGGTGCTAGAAGGCATCGTAACCCTAGCTTAATGCGGGGGGCATCCATTTCCATCCTTCCTCTCTCAGCCCGGGGGACGCCTTCCCTGGGTGCCGTCACTGAACCTCAGCCTGATGGGAGCACCCTCTGCCATCACTGATGAGATGTGTCCTTCCTCCCCACTGTGCTCCCAGGGCACCACAGCACCAGCTTCTTCATTTTCTCTTCCAATAATGCACTCACTTCTCTCTTCTGCCTGGATCTCTTGGCCCTAATTAGGAACGACTTCCTGACAATGCATGCATACTGAACTCCAGCTGCCTCCACCAACGTGCCCTCAGCTTCTGCAGGGAAGCATGGCTCGGCTGAAATCCAAACCCCACAAGGAAAAGGTCACTAAAGCTACACGAGCGCCATAGTTTTGTATGCTGCTAAGGCAGACTGAGGCTCCTTGCCCTGCTGCTGCTGACAGCATGTGGGGCTGCTCTGGAAAAGCTCCATGGAGCTGCTGAAAGGGGGGATCAGCAGCTGTGAGATGAACAGGAAGCAAGGGCTTCCTCAATGCTTCTGATCTCTGCCTCTGCTTTGGTGGGTGCTTTCTCCGTCCCAACCTGGAGGGAGGCCTTAGTGATTTAGACACTGTGTTGTCTAAATCATCCTGAAGGAAGGACTCATTGGAATGTGATTTCTCCTCTCTGGGAGGGTTGCAAGGACTCTCTGTGCAGAAGCCTGTGTTCCAAATGAGGATCATCGAATTGCAGGATGGTCCTAAATCCACAGCAGGGCAGCGAGGGCTGGCTTGCATTTGAATGTCCTGGTGGGTCTTCTGCCCTCGGTGCCCAGCCTTCCACAGCATTCTTTAGTCAATCACACAGGCAGAATTTTGGATCTGGATCTGAATTCTGCAACTTGGGCCCCTCTCTCATATGAGATTCTACTGCAGCTCCACAGCTGTTCAAGGAACTAGCTGTTGAAAGTCTATGACTTTATAATGGAGGAAGTCAGACCAAATGATCGCAAATGGCTCTTTCTGGCCTTAGAATGTACAACTTTGGATATGTCTACACTACCCGCCGGATCGGGGGACAGCAATCGATCCAGTGGGGGTCGATTTATCACGTCTAGTCTAGAGGTGATAAATCGATCCCCGAGCGTTCTCCCATCGACTCCTGTACTCCACCACCGCAAGAGGCGTAGGCGGAATAGACAGGGGAGCGGCAGCAGTCAACTCACCGCGGTGAAGACACCACAATAAGTCGATCTAAGTACGTTGACTTCAGCTACATTATTCATGTAGCTGAAGTTGCATAACTTAGATTGATCCCCCCCACAGTGTAGACCAGGCCTTTATGAGCGGTGCTGGCAAAACTGGCAGTAGCGGATGGGGAAATACAGATGAATGCAGAAGGATGAATCAGTTAACTTTGCAAAGATCTATGAAATATCAAAGATGCTCTGCACAGGTCCTAATTTGACAGTCCAAGCAAAAGAGGTGTTAAGGGAGTTTAAAAGGCATCCAATTCTGCCATGGGTTTATTCACTGCAGCACAGTTTGCCAGCAACTCCAGATAAGAAGCAGCTCTGAGACACTGAGCATGTGGGAAGCCTGGGAAAAAAGGAAGGAAAACTGCAGTGCTAATATCTCCTGCCCTGCAAATGGCCCCACTGAGTTTAACTGTGACCAGCAGCAAAGAAGAAGCAACAAAGGCATAGTCTGCGATTGCTGGCTGCAAAACACAGAGAGGTTGGATGGCCCATCCGCTCCGCTGCGCCGACTCATTTGCAAGGAGCACATAAAAGAAGACTGCAAAAATATAAAGCTACCTTCTGTAATGGTTATAGGTACATTTTGCACCTGTCGCTAGTCTGAGCAAAGTGGCGAACAGAGGACTGAAACCTGGTAAACAGCAATGCAGCACGCACTCCGGAATGACAGCAGCTGATGCTCCAGCTGTCCAGAAATATCTGCGCAGAGGAGGGGGAGTGAGTGCTGGCTGACCCACTCTTCACAGAGGTCTGCTGCTGTGGTTAAGCCAGGGTCTCGGTGCTGGGAAGACATTTATATGTTGTACGCACAGATAATATTGCGTTTTGGATTTGCATGTTGAAACAGAAACAATCCCAGTCTAAGGGTTTAGGCAGGAGGTGAGGGGTGTGCCCAGCCTCAGGGCACTGTCCAGGAAATATGCTCCCCCCAGGGAGCTCCCAGGACGTGCCTGAAAGACAGACACACTTGTAATGGGAGATGAGAACAAATCAATGGAGAAAGCACAGGAAAAGCTCACGGCAAAAGTGCGCAATTGCAAAGTGGACTAAAACTTGATATTGGCCTGCTGGCACATTTCCAAACTGAGTTCTCCTCATCTCTCTCTACCTCCAACATTCTGGGTGTGTCTTTTTATATATATGCCAGGTAGGGAGATGCGTATGCATGTGCACGCACACACACGAGAGATCTTCCAGAGACTTTCCACGCTACACCTCATCCCCAGAGACATTTTTTTTTCTGGGAAGTTTGGTAAAGACAGTCAGACCGAAGGTTTAAAGTGATGTTGTTTGGAAAATGTCACTGAAATGCGCTTTTAAAAAATTATTCTAACTTTTTTTTTTCTTTTTTTTGTTCTCTCTAAACTAGTTTGGCCTAGAAACTTTGCTGAGCTTCGTATCATCTGCAGGGCTGAGCTTCTGCAGATCTCACACCCAATGCCATGCAAACTTTCAGAGCACAGAATGAAAAAGGGAAGTTTTCTAACAGAAAAAGCTTTAGAGCTCACATTGGAAGCCTGAAGCCCAGGAGTCTAGCTATTACTCTATTGAAAAAACCACCCTTTCTTCCCAAAAATTTGACACCCTTTAAAATCTAATTTACACCGCCCATCCAAACTTAACTGCTTCCCAGTAAAGCTTGCAAACAAACATAAAACGCTGCAAGTAGTGTACAAAGTGTCCTCTCTTTACTCTCTAAGAGTAATCGCCTAATAATGGGTTACCTTTGATCTGGGCTTATATTTTTGCAAATTAAGGTCCTGATCCAATGCCTATGCAAGGTGACTGCAGTAGGCCCTGGACTGGGCCCTGGATTGGGAATCATGGTTAAATGGGGGATGAGCCCAGAGACTAGGGAGGGGACTATGATTTGTATATTATTCTGAGATGAACACACTTGGAGATGCCTGCCCTAGCATCCAGTCACCCAGACGGAGAGTTAATGTCATCATTGATAAAGACAATGAAACCAGCAGAGCCAAGGCCGGCCCTGCTCCTCCCCCACAAACAGCGAAGCATCATCATCATCATCAGCCAAACCTCCCCTGCTTTGATCCCACAAAGACATACAACCCACAAATGCCACATCCCACATGTCTCACCTGCACCTTATGCCTGCTCTGCGGGGCTTTGCCACATGCCTGGAAAGTCAGCACCTTGGGGCTATACTGGACCAAGGGGCAACCTCTGATCTCCAACCATAACCCAACCACCCTCCAGGTAACCTGAGCCCCTATCCCCACAGGAAGTCTCCTCCAAGTCCAACTGTGCCTGGTTCATGGTCCCTCCTATGTTCCTAGGGTTCTGCTGCCTTAGCACTCAGGATTGGGTAAAATCCCTCACAAGGTACCCTCACCTTGGAAAGGAAGATGAGCACAATCCCTCCTTGCCCCTCATGTTGGGGAGGATAATGATAGGGCATCCTAAATTCATGTTACATTGTGTGAGGCTCCCACTCCCATGCTTAATACTGCCCTTCAATGAAAAGGCCCCCAATGAGAAAGCAACTCCCCACCACCATGAGTCTCTCACTCCCTACCATGGAAGGATTGTTGGCCATCACGTCCCACCTCGCTGTCACCAAGCGCAGATGACTGAGGCACTGAGACAAGCCCCTTTCAGCTGCAAGGAAACCAATACACCATCTGTGATGGGTCTGGGAGAGATGCACCTGGTGCCATTTCTTGGGCTGAGGCCTCCAGAGGAAAACCACCTCATGGTGGCGGGCTTGGTCCAGAAAGGAATGATAGCCCTGTAGTTTGAGCACTAGCCTGGGACATGGTGTGACCGAAGGACCTCCCGGTGCCAAATGGGAGAGGGTATAAGGGGAGCATGAGGTTTTACAGGGATCCCCTGGATTTGATGGTCACAAAATAGTGCATCAAAGATTGGCATGTGAGGTCTTGACCAACAGCCAACACTGCACTGGTCACCCTAGTCATAGCGAGATGTATGTATGGAAGATATTTAAGGAGTGAAGTATCCATACTGAAAACTATGTTCTGAAGGTCTGTGAGTTAAGACAGGTGAAAAACAGGCTCTGTTCGGCAGGGGGCAAGAGACGCTGACCATTGTGTATTGTATGTCTTACAACATAAGTCTGTTTGCACATGGAGCCACCAGCTAATCAAGACCACGAAGTCAACAACTTGCAAACTCTACAGGGAGAAACACACAGGAAGAGAGTCTCCTGCTAATGACTAAGATCAAAGAATTAGTCTGGTATACCAAGAGAATGCAGACAGATTGCAAGTACAGCTTGTTTCATGATCACAGTCTACCTGGCTGAAAACGCTGGTGAGCAATACTCTAGCACATGACAGTACCTAGTTCAGTCAGTCTAGGCTCTAGAATGCGCGCTATGACTTTATTTTACATGTAACCATTTATTTCCAGTAATTTTGCATGCTACTTCTTGAATCTCCATTCTTTGTTAATTACACTCACACCTGTTTTTACTATAAGTGTGTCTAGGTGCTGTGTGTTAGGTGGTGTTGTGTTCTGAGGTGTCACTGATAAGCTGGGGCGTACTGTTCTTTTGGGAACAGCGTATCTGCCAATACTGTGAGTAGCAGCAGGGGCTGGGCACTCTAGGGGAAGCTCAGAGGGCTCAAGGGTGGAGTGCACATTGCAAACCTGCAGAGGGAGAGCGTAGCTGGCAGAGGCTGGGAGAAAAGTGCTTCTGTTTTCTGTGGAGTCAGGGAGCTAAACCTCGGCACGCAAGGCAGTGCAGTATCCTGAAGACGCACCCAACATGGAAGACCTGGATTCAGTGGGGCAAGTAACTTAGTTTCAGTTACCTGTCAGTACAACGGGGATAACAGCACTGCCCTGCCTCTCAAGGGTGTGTGAGGATAAATAAAGTCAAGCCCGTGAAGCGCCTTGAGATCTACTGACACAAAGCTCTACATAAGAGCTAGCTGTTGTTATTATTGCAGTGCAGACAAACATTAGACACAAGGGCAAACCAAGGCAGCAGCTAGAGCACGGTTAGGCAACCTATGGGCACGGGTGCCGAAGGCGGCATGCGAGCTGATTTTCAATGGCACTCACGCTGCCCGGGTCCTGGCCACTGCTCCGGGGGGCTCTGCATTTTAATTTCATTTTAAATTAAGCTTCTTAAACATTTTAAAAACCTTATTTACTTTACATACAACAGTTTAGTTATATATTATAGACGTATAGAAAGAGACCTAAAAATGTTAAAATGTATTACTGGCACGCAAACCCTTAAATCAGAGTGAATAAATGAAGACTTGGCACACCACCTCTGAAAGGTTGCCGACCCCTGGGCTAGAGTGACTCAGCCACAGGACCCAGCCTCCATTTCTAATGTGGCTCCCCATGGCATGACATTCCAGCCATGCACATGGACTTTGGACCACTTCTCCTTGAGCGAGGGGTTAATCTCCTAGGCAGGGGGTTAGGGGAATGGCAGATGGGACACGTGGGCAGGCGGGAATAGGCAGCTAGTCTGACTATTTTGTTGTGGGTAAGATCAACCTTCATCAGCAAAGAGACTCAAGGAACCCCATACATAGTTGGGCCAGAGTCTCAGTTTGCATAAGCCATCATAGTTCTATTGACATCCCTTTACGTCAGAATAAAAATGTTTCAGTGGCTCCTAGCGCTCAGCCCATCCCCTCATGTGATCTCTGAAGTCCCCAGAGCAGTTCTCCCTCCTGGCCATTCTGGCTGCAGAGACCCATGGCTGAGGAATAGCACAGGAACAAATTATGAAAGCAGCAGAATCCAGCAGTGCGAGGACAGGGGCAGGGAGAGGATCCCCTGCGGTTGTCATCCTGTTGGGTGGATCCAAAGCCAGGATGGAGGGCGTAACGATGCCTGAAGGTCACTCCAAAAGACATTGCTGCAATCAAGCCCTTTGGAAAAAAGAGTGCTGGAATGCGGTTTAATATAAAAAACCCTAGAAAAAAAACTTTCCATGCAGGGATCACGGTTCTGACTGATTGCCCAGCTGATGATTGCTGGAAACAGCCTACCAACCGCTTTCACTCCTGCTCTTGTTTCATTTTCCCCTGAACCTCCATAGCAACCCATCTGCAGTGAGTGACTCTAATGTTTAATGGTCCTGCCATTAGCACTAATGCATTCCAAACACTCAGCATCTGCCATCCTGCATTCAGATGGAAACAAAAATAACTACACTTGGCGCAATCTGTCATAAACTCCAGCTTGAGGTTACAAAATGACACACTGGGAGAGGGGAGAGCCGTGTGGCCAAAATTAACAAGTTACTTGGTAAAATAAGTAAAGGAGGAAAAGCCGCAGTGTAACTATCAAGCAAGGGAAGGGTGGATAAGCCTCATGCAGAGCTGCACAGAGACATGGCAGCAAGAGGTCGCTCTCCAAGGGGCTGATTTAATTGTCCGCTGTGCACATCAGCTAAATGTAAACAAACCTAGGGTACAAATTGGGGCAATAAAACCCTTCCTTATCTCCAGTAGCATTATTTGGAGATAAGCACTTGTGGCACATGCAGGTACTAATGGAGAAGAAGAGAAATTTTATAGCCTGAAAAGGGTGGCATTTACTGTTAATTACCTTTCAGTGCCTCTCCAGATGCTCTAAATTGCCACCTCCAAGTCTGCGAACTGATTCCATGCTGCAGTTAAATCAGTGGGATTTCCCCCCTGGAGGAGGATTCGGTCGCTGTATTATATATTTTTTAAAGCAGGAGTGATGGTGTGATAAATGAAAAGGGGCTGGGGGAGAATAGCTCCCTTTTATGGACCCAGTCAGCCAGTTAGCTAGAAAATCCCTCTTAGTAGCTGTTCTCTACTTGCTTTACCTGTAAAGAGTTAAAAAAGCCCATAGGTAAAAGGAAATGAGTGGGCACCTGGCCAAAAGAGCCAATGGGAAGGCTAGAACTTTTTGAAATTGAAACAAGACTCCCCTTTTGTCTGTCTGTTGTTGTTCTCGGGGAGAGGCAGACAGGGCTAGAACTATGCTCTAAGAAGCTTGGGGCCAGGTATGAAAAATAATCAGTATCATACCTACAAATTACTCATTTGAAACCCCCGATATGTAAGTAGATCAGGAAATGTCTAGGAAGACACAATCAGGTTTATCTCCTTTTATTTCTTTATGACTTGTGGACTCCTCTGTGCTAACCCCAGATGCTTTTGTTTTGCTTGTAACCTTTAAGCTGGACCTCAAGAAAGTTATTCTTGATGCTTAATTCTTGTAAGTGGTTTTTTTTTAATCTAGCAATAGCCTGAGTTTCCAGACGTATTTTCTTTCTTTTTGTTTTTAATAAAATTTATCTTTTTCAAGAACAAGATTGGATTTTTGTGTCCTAAGAGGTTTCTCTACATGCTGTTTAATGAGCTGGTGGCAACAGCTGATTTCTTTTGTTTTTCTTTCTCAGCTCTTCCCCAGGGTGGTGGTGAAAGGGCTTGAGGTCACCCCACAGGAAGAAATTTCTAAGTGCGCCTTCCTGGGTTCTCAAAGGAGTTTTGCACTTGGGTGGTGGCAGCATCTACCCATCCAAAGTCAGAGAAAAGCTGTAACCTTGGGAGTTTAATACAAGCCTGGAGCGGCCAGTATTACTTTTTAGAATCCTTGCAGGCCCCCGCCTTCTGCACTCGGAGGGCCAGAGTGGGGAATCAGCCTTAACAGATGGACTGTATACAACGCAGAATGCAAACATGCAGCAGCAGTTAAGAGCTTAGAATGTGTGTCTCCATAATCTTCTGAGTGGACAGTCCGGAGAAAGTTAACCAGCCCTTGACCCCTCGGTGGCATCAGTCCACCACTCTAATGAAACATTGTGAAGTCCAAGAAACCGAGGCATCTCCTCAGTAATTGCCAGAGAACAAAAGGCCACCCAAAGGTGCAGAGAGCACATATGTGTAACCTGGGTGGGGGATATTTCTACCTGGAAAACTGCTGATTTAATTATTTGTAAGGTTTTCAAAGGAAAAGAAGAAAAGTAGAGGAGAGTTCATTTTGAACCCAAACTAGCACAAAATAGCCCAACTATTCCATTTCTGAATCCCACATACACAGCTCTGCCCATGCACCACAATCCTGACTGACTACCTTCCCTGTACCCCAATCACCTCCCCATCAGCCAAGATCTGCCTATATACCATTGTCCTGACCTGCACCCCCCTACTATTCCTGACCGAGACGCTGTCCATGCACACATCTGTTAACTTCCCTCCACCCTGAGTGGCAGTGCTCGGTGCCCTTCTGCTCCATTGTGATCACACACTGCTGAATAGGGTAGTTGATCCTGCTGTAATGCCATAGACATCAGCACGGTTGTACCCTTATGCCACAGCTGAGCTTGCTCCAGTCTTAAAGAACCACACCAGCCTTGGAGAAGTCAATAACTTGTGTATCTCCCACTTGTGCTCCTCTGTGCAGCAACACAAAAGACTTCCCGCTAACTCCCAGGCAGCAAGGTGATAATGGGGCTCTGCTGGTGCAGTCTAACCCAACCTCTGTGGAAAGTCTCCATTTCCATCAAAGGCTGTCTGGTACATGGAGAGCATTAAGGTTATACAGTTAAGCAACACAAACTTAGCAAGTACCAGAGTTAAAATAGGGCACACTTCCCCTTAACTCTGCCCCCTTGTGCATGTATTTGGTAATGGTCTGATCACGTGACCATGCTCTCTGTCATATAATACAAAATATCGTACTATTTTGCTACACACACACACGGAAGGAGCCTTTATGCTGGAGCTAGAGCACAAGCAATGAACTGGGACACAGCAGATCTTGGCTCCTATAGCCATCTCTGTGGAACACAAATTAACTGATCATCCCCACTAACAGATGTTTACTCCTTCACATTATACATATGCAGAAAATGAGATTAAAACCTGGCCAGAAATGCTAGAACAAGCCATTTATTTAATCGTTCCTTTCTTTCCTAAGCTTTTAATAAACACACAGTCGTCACTGATGCAGTAGATACATTGCACGCTCTCACTTTGGTGGGTTGCATGAGGAGTGATTCTGCCTGCAGCTCATGGGGTGTGCTGTGAAGAGCAGGAACAGCTACTCAACCATCCCACCTATCCAAGAGAACAGCGCTGGGCTGGCCTGATAAAGCAGCTGTGTGTTGTGGAGCAGTTCGCAAGTGCACATCGGTTCCGGGTGGCTCATTCCTAATTACCTGCATCTTGATTAAGCAGTTGCAAACAGTACTGTTAAAAAAGGTTTTCCTAAGGAAGTGGATTTCAGAAGCACATGTTGCACACATGGCAAAATAAACCAATGGCCCACTTGCACCCCAGCCAGCTTTGTTTTGTGTATATTGAGGTTGTTGTTCACCTCTGAGTCACTGGTTCAAATCCGGCTCAAGATGGTACAGATATTGGTCATTCCCATCTGCAGGCTTTGTGACATGATGGAGGATGGCATCTAGAAGACCAGCATCCACAAACGTTACCCATCAGATTTGTCACTGACTGGCCCCCTTGTTGGGAGCAGAAGCACCAAGAGTTGAATGGAGCTGCGGGGACTCAACTTCCCTCTTGCGTGAGATGGCCCCTGCAGCTCTGAATCAAGGCACCACAGTGGGACAGGGTACAGGAAAGCTTGCCGTGCTGCACACTTCTATGGGACCTGTTCTGGGGATCGGGCTTCAGCCTCCAGGGCTGCTCATCTGGCACTGAATCCAGTCAAGTAACAGAGCAACACGTTACTCCTAGAATGGGACTCTGAGCCCACATGGTGATTGACATGTGAGAGCCATGCTGTCTGGGAGCGCTGTGGATGTGCCATGGAGGGAGGGGCTCTCTCAGCGGACTCCAGGGTGGATGAGAGCAGCTAGAGGACATGGTCTTTGTAATGCAAGATCTATGTGCGGGGGAGACTGGGGGATCCCAGCGATCCCCTTCAAAGAAAGTTAATGAGTGCCATTACTGCCAGTACCAGTGTGCAGCACATTTATGGACTGCTTCTGCCCCTACTACTGGGCTCTATAGGAACCAGCAGGCTCCGTCTGCGTCCCAGAGGAGCCTGGAGTCTGCGACTCCACGATCTACTTGCTGCCATCACTCAGTAAAAACCGGCTCGTGAGGCTGCAAGACAAGAGCTCAGAGACCAGGCTGCCACCAGAGTTCCTGAGGACAGGAGCAAAGCACTGATAAAAGCATTCGCAGCTCAGAAGAATAATGACCTGACAGGAGAAACAAGAGGAAACATGTCTTTTCCCATCCGGCACTACAAACAATATTGATTTTGAGTTGCGGCCATCTCTGTTCTTCCTCCTGGGGAAGGAGCTTTAAGAATGGTGGCCTAAAATTAAACCCCTTCCTGCACCAAGGAGAGCATGGCTGCTATCTGCCAAAGGGAGCGAACGTTCATCCAACTCAGCATGCAACCTTCATGGCAGCTGCCATGAGCAAGTGTCTTGGTAGTGGGTGAAATGGGGCCTAATCTGCATTAGAGCTACCCATAGCCAGCCACACCCCCTCCACTCCAGCTAGTTATACTTATCTATCAATATCTATACACACAAACAGGACTCTTTGCTGCTTATACACCCAAAGAGCATTGGAGCTGGCTATAGTCATGTATACAATCACACACAATTGGCAGGGTCCAGAGCATTGACAGGTGCCGTCTTTTCTCCCCACGGATTGGAGGGGGCCAGTAGAGGGAAGGAAAGGACACTGGAGCCATCCTAAATCTACTGCAAAAGCACTGGCCCCCTTGGGTGCTGACAGTAAGTCTGCTTATTGGTCCCACAGATTCATAGATGCCAAGGCCAGAAGGGTCCATCGTGATCGTCTAGTCTAATCTCCTGGATGAGACAGGCCAGAGACCTGTCCTGAACTCATTCCTGTCTGAAGTAGAGCAGATCATCTAGAACAGGGGTGGGCAAACTTTTTGGCCCGAGGGCCACATATCGGTATGGAAATTGTATGGTGGGCCATGAATGCTCACTAAATTGGGGGTTGGGTTGTGGAAGGTCTCCAACTGGGGGTGTGGGCTCTGGGGTGGGATTGGGGATGAGGGCTTGGGGGTTCAGGAGGGTGCTCCGGGCTGGGACTGAAGGGTTCAGAGGGTGGGAGTGGGGATCAGGGCTGGGGCAGGGGGTGGGGGTGGTGGGAAGAGGTCAGGGGGGCAGGCTCCGTGCAGCACTTACCTCAAGCAGCTCCCAGAAACAGCGGCATGTCCCCCTCTCTGGCTCCTACCCGGAGGTGCAGCCAGGTGGCTCTGTCCACAGACACCACCCCTGCAGCTCCCATTGGCTGTGGTTCCTGACCAATAGGAGCTGCACGGGTGGCACTTGGGGAGAGGGCAGCATATGGAGCCCCCTGGCTGCCCTTATGAGTAGGAGCAGTAAGGGGGACATGCTGCTGCTTCTGGGAGCCATGCAGAGTGGGGAAAGACCCCAACCCTGCTCCCCGGCTGGAGCACCAGAGCAGGACAAGCCCTAGACCCAATTTCCTGATAGGAGCTCGAGGACCGGATTAAAACGTCTGGAGGGCTGGATGTGGCCCCTGGGCTGTAGTTTGCCGACCCCTATCTAGAAACACATCCAGTCTCCCGGGATGGAGAATCTGCCATTCAACCCCTTTCCAATGGCAGACTGAGGTGCTCCAGAATGACTGGGAGAGGGGGGCAGGTCTCAGCCCTGGGATCCTGATTTCCCCTTCCGGTTCTCAGGGAAGGGCCCTCTCTCAGACTGTGACTGCAGCCCCTGTGGAGACAGCCCCACGTCCTTCAGGGAAAGGCAGCGCTGGCCCCCAGGACGTGGCTGGCAGATAGCGGGGCAGCACTAGCAGTAAGAGAATTTCACAATCACTGAAGCTAGTTAAAGATGGAGGCAGGAAGTAGTGGGAAGGCGGGGGGTAATGGAGGAAGCAAGAGGGAGACACGACACTGAAGAAGAGAAAGGAGCAGAGGGAAGTGGGGAGAGCATTAGCCCTGACAGATGGGAGATGAGCCTCAGCGGCCCAATCCCCCTTCCCTCCAGCCTCAAGGAAATCGCTCAGTTTTGGGGTTCCACAGATTTATGGGAGTCCTGGCTAGGAGCAGCTGCCGGGTGCTGCCTTGTGCTCTAGAAACACGGGTTGACCTTGTGCCTGTTAATCTCTCCAGATCCCCCATCCCTGAAAAGGGGGGAGGCAGAGGCCATGTATGGGCTGACAGGTAGGGGATGGAGGGCATAGGAAGCATTGAAGAGGGGCCTGTGCTTCATGAGAAATCCCAGCCCACTGAAGGTGCCCTTGGACTTCCCCCATGGATCCTGTGCTGTCTGCCACACCCCCTGCTCATGCCCAGGGCCGGTGAACCCCACCCCTTGTCCTCCAGCAGACGACTCACAAACTCTGCGGGGGTAAACTCACACGTCTTAGCCTTCCCAAAGCTCCTCTTTCTGTGCCAAGTTAGACATGGTTCTCTCCTCTCCATACCTACTTCCAGGGCCCAGACACCATCCCACTGTGTCTCTCGGCCCGGAGCTCCCATCCCCACGCACCAGGGGCCTTTCTTATAGATCCTTCCAAGGAGGGGGCAGTTGTGGGGGCGGAGGCCCCTTCCCTCCCTAGCAGCTGAGAAGGGCTGAGTGCAGAGAAGGGTTACTTTGCTCACCTCCCTTTCAGCTCCCCAGGAGAAGTAGCAGCCTGGTCACCCAGACACCTTGAAGTGCCTCCATCATGTTGTGGGAGCCAGAGAAGACAGGTTGGCCTCAGAGCCATGAGTCTCTCAGGTCCCTGAGCTGGCTAGATGGCAATTGGGAACCAGGGTGTGCTGGGCCAGGAGCATGCTCAGCCACAGGGGTGGGGAGATACCCCCTCCAGCCTGCAGTCAGGCAGGCATCAGTGGGACATCTGGAACATGGCAGAAAGAGGCACTAGAGACCCCATAGGGTTGGGGAGGAGTGGACAATGAAGACTCTGTCATAAACAGATAGCTAAGGGTTAATGTTCTTTTACCTGTAAAGGGTTAACAAAGGGAACCAAACACCTGACCAGAGGACCAATCAGAAAACAAGATTTTTCAAATGTCAAGAGAGGGAAGTTGTTGGGTGGGAGTTCTTTGTCTTGGTTCGGTGGCCCTCTCAGCTCTGAGAGTGATCTCTCTATCTTCTGTTTCCAAGTTGTAAGTACAAGGATAGTAAGACAATAGGTTTATATTTTTTTTTGTATTTACATGTGTGCAATTGCTGGAATGTTTTAAATTGTATTCTTTTTGGATAAGGCTGTTTATTCATTTTTTCTTTTAAGCAATTGACCCTGTATATTGTCACCTTGATACAGAGCCTATTTTTATGTCTTTTTCTTTCTTTTTATATAAAGCTTTCTTTTTAAGACTTGTTTGAGTTTTTCACTGGTTAATGCTAAGAAATGAAGGGAGGGGGAAAATCTCTTTGTGTTAGATTTACTAAGCCTGACTTTGCATACCCTCTGGGTGAGGGGAGGGAGAGATTTGATCTCTCGGTACTTGTGTTTCAAGGACTTGAAACAGGGAATATCCTAGAGTACCCAGGGCGGGGAAATCTGGGAGGAGGTAAAGAGGGAGAAGGGAAGTGGGTTATTTCCCTTGGTGGTGAGACTCAGGGCATCTGAGTCTTGGGGTCCCCCAGGGAAGGTTTTGGGGAGACCAGAGTGAGCCAGACACTGGAATTTTCTGGCTGGTGGCAGCGATATCAGATCCAAGCTGGTAATTAAGTTTGGAGGTTTCATGCTAGCTTCTCATGTTCTGAACTCTAAGGTTCAGGTCTGAGTAGGAAGTTATGACAGACCCCCCCCATATGAAGATACTCAAAGAAAACACAATGCACATGGGATCACCTGTTGAAAGGCATCTCCTGCGGTGCAGGGCAGACATGGCAGAAACAATGCACTGTAGCAGGGATTTCAATCCATTGCTCAGCAGGACACCTCTTAAACTAAGTCCGAGTGACAGCTTTTGTATTCCCCCTTCCTCTTCCCACCAATTGCTGCTGATTATGTCTGCCCCTGCCTAAGAGACTGGACTGAGTCTCAGAGATCTGACCTGATTCCAGAACAAAACTCCTCTGTGTCTCAGGAGTGTTCAGGTGCAGGTTTCCGGTTCTGTCTCCTCATCTCCAATCTCCAGGGAGACATGGTCCTGACAAGTCAGTGCATGGCTCCTCTGCTGGATTCAGGGGGTGGCCTCACAATCCTGCATTTATGGCATCACCCGCCAGCACAACTGAAATGACTGTGATGCAATGCACATTAAGTGATGGCATCAGAGAATGAAGCAGGTAGCAGGAGGTGAAGGGCTGTGCTTTGATGCAGGTATCTCAGCCATCTGCAGTGAGAATAGGAGCGGGATTGATAGAAAGACACAGGGCAATTTAACGGGGAACTGGAGAATTATGTATGCCAGTGTGAAGTTGGGGTGTCAGGGCTCTTTAAAAGCCTCAGCAAGCTGGTTTTACTGGGCCAGTGGCTATGCCAAGTGAAGCTGACAGCTGTGTGCTCTTCCTGTGACAGTATGTGCTGACTCAGTGCCATGGCATCTGAAGCTTTGTTACATCATTGCTGCCAAGCAAAGCCAGCCTCAGAGGTACCCCAATCCAGGGACAGATCAAGGTAGAAGGGGCAACCCCCTGTGCATCAGGGCTCATTTGCTTCCCGTGACACAAGTTTGCTGCTCACTGCCGTGCCCGCTGATGTGAGTCAGCCGCTGCCTGCTGGTGCTGCCTAAGAAGTAGTTCTGTTTCGCAGCACAAAATACCACCGCGGCTGGCCTCAGGGCTTCCAGCTCTCGTGCTCCAGTGACGTTAATGAAGGGAGCGGAGCTGCTCCTGCAGGAGCTGGAGCTCAGAGCAAGGCAATTCGGAGTCCTTGCTGGAGTGACCTTGGATCTCTGTGATGGTGCCTGCCTTCCAAAGAGACCAGGCAAGAACACGTGTCTATTGGCCTATCCCCTGTGGATTGAAAAGGTGACATCCTGACATTTTTGGTTGTTTAAGGCAGAGACTAGAGAGTAACTAAAAGCAGCCTCACTTGCACCTCCAACTCAAATGGAGGGCACTGTCTAAGCTTGCTCGAAGCACATGAAGCTCTAGGTACTCTTCGTTCCCAGTACATCCTAATTAGTCACTGACAGCTGCCACTGTATGTTTGCTGCAACTCAGTGAGATGCCAAAGCTACTACAGAAGGAGAATGCTGTGGCCTCTGCACCACAGCGGCTACTAGTCCAGCTGCAAACCTCCAAACAAGAGTTCCAGCAAGAGTGCAAATATCACCTGATTTGCTGCTGGATCCTGGGAGCATGGCAACCCCTGGGAGGCTGCAGGCATGCTACAGACACTGTGCTACAATCCTGGGGAAAAAAGTCCAGGGTGTCCAGATGGGGACAGATGTGCACAATACCTTACAGCATTTCCCCTTGGGCTTTAAGGAAAACAGAAGGGAATAGCATTTCAAGCAGGTTTGCTGAGTGTCCCAAAGAACAGGATAAGTATGAAACTGGAAAGGACAAAGCCAGCTAGCAAAGGGAAGAGGGAGCTATTACTCATTTGTGGCAAACCTTGCTTTATCAAGAGTGCCAACTTGGGTATCTCTGTAAGACAATATCTAATGTAGCAATTCAGAAATGAGAAATACACATGCTGCTTCCTAAACAGAAATGGGGCAGGAATAAACTCTACCTGTCCCTACAGTACTTGCTACACAGCTGCCTACAGTTTTCTGCTGTAACAGCCCTGAAACCCAGCAATTGGAGCTCCCCATTAGCAGGTCAGTGTGTGTTTGTGGGAGCACCAGTGGCTGACAAGTTCTGCTCATGGAAGCCAGGGAGGGCTCACACCTCACTTTTGTGCACTGCTCCTCTGAGCTGTTCTGCTGATCATTGGCCTGAGGTTGTGTTTTGTAACGCTGGTGTCCCGAGTTTTGTTAGAAGTGATGCAGCCAAACACGAGAGCATCCTCCCAGCTGCCTGCTTTAGAAGCAGCCTTCTCCCTGAATAACCTCAGCCCTGAGCACTGGTTACTGTAGG
The DNA here is from genome assembly GCF_025201925.1 of Gopherus flavomarginatus. NCBI lineage: Eukaryota > Metazoa > Chordata > Testudines > Testudinidae > Gopherus > Gopherus flavomarginatus. The sequence goes on along the minus strand of NC_066622.1, from coordinate 48,596,409 downwards.
CAGCAAGATCTCACCCATGAGGCAGTTGTGTGTTCTCTGGAAAGGCTTCAGAGGGGCCAGGTGCATGTCTCTGCTTGCTGCAGAGCTTCACTCCAATGTATTGTCCATCTCGGCTAAGGAGACGGGCTGAAGGAAAAATTAGAGCAGTATAGCCCATGAAGTTTTAGTGGAAAATAAACACAAGAGAACCTTCAAACCACAAGTAATGCATACGAGGAATTAAAGACTGCCCCTCCGCGGTTTATTTAATCTAGAAATGTCCTGCTCTCTAGGAGACAGATGCCTCCAACAACCACGTAAACCCGGAAACAGCTGCACATTAGGCACTGACCAGGGAACTATCTGGGGATGAAATGACAGGATTACTGTTAAGATTGGCTTCTTGGGATAGAAGAGGTATCAGATTCCTGGAGCGATGGGCCCAGCCTGTAGAGTACAGATCCAGATCTTCCACCCAAAGGGTGTTCAGAGCTGGGATTTTGGTTCAGATCATACTGCAGATCCATTCCCTACCGTCAGGAAGTCACTGGGATCTGACACTATGGAGAATAAACATCTTGTACATGAAGAGTAACTTTTCATTTAGATGAGGATGAAGAATGGGCTGTAAGGAAAACAAAAAAAGAAAACAGAGTAAGAGGCAGATGTGGGTAGATACAGAATGGCAGCCAAAGGTTCGTTCTTTCAAAAGATGACCGATCAGACAGGTGGTGCTTGACACACATGTTCATTTAAGTTTATATTACAGAACGCAGCATTTGTTATTTGAAATCACAACAGACTTTGGGAACTAAACCTCCTGCCAAAGGAAGAAGTGACCCACCCCCAGCCCAGCGACTTGGTAGAAAATTCCTTTTCACTGGATGGTCAGATCTGAGCTGGGATCGACTGTCTCATGACTGCAAGGTCTGATACAATATTGTGGTCTGTTCGTGTTTGCTCAATTGCTGATGCACAGCTAGAGATTCCTTCCCAAGACTGAAAATATTTACAACCCGAGAGACATGACAGCAGCCACCACAGATATAGAGGCCAATCCTACTCCTACCAAAGTCAGTGGCAAAGCCACCATCGGCTACAACCCCAGGAGAAGACCAGCCTCAGTGTTTCTAGGGCTAGTTCCCTAGTACTTTTGTTTTCAGATGTTAAGTTCCACTGGCAGCTCCTCCTCCACCACCTTTGCTAGGAATTTTCACTCCCTTACGGAGGCGGGAGGGGAGGGTTTCATGGTTAATTACATTACAGCTGTGCCTCCAAAGGGCAGCTGAGATCAGGGCCCCCTTCTGCCATGTGCTGCACCAGTCCAGAGACCGCCTATGCCTGAAAGAGCTGACCCTGTAGACAGGCAAAGTGAGGAAGGGGAAAGAGAGGGCTAGATAAAGGAAACAGCTTGCCCAAAGTCTCGCTGCAGGTTAGTGGCACAGTGCGGAACAGCACTCAGATCTCCTGACTCTCAGTCCAATTCCATATCCATTGAACACCCTGCCTGGGATGCTCCGGAGCTGAGATTCTGTGAGCAAGCAAGCATCCGTGCAGACTTTACTAAACCGGTGCGTGCTTCTTAACCAGGATGCAACTGTACTCAGACCGCTCACCTTCTATGACCCCACAGATGTTGATGTGAATGATTATTAGATCAAAAACACAGTTCAGATTTCCCGGGCTCTTGGGTTTGGTATCCCAGAATTCAGTGAGGCCTTCAGAGTGATGACATCTGCAACACATGACTAAGTAACAAATTCCAAGGCTGCTGCTCCTGCATATTTTATACACAGCTACAGAATGGCCTTATTTCTAATATTTATTTAAAGTCCTTATGACACCAGGGCTCATCTGTAGGGCCCTACCCAATTCACAGCCATGAAAAATACATCAGGGACCGTGAAATCAGCTCTACCACTGTGAAATCTGGTCTTTTGTGTGCTTTTACCCTATACTATAAAGATTTCATGGTGGAGACCAGCATTCCTCAAATTAGGGGTCCTGACTCAAAAGGGTGTTGCAGGAGGGGTCACAAGGTTATTTTAGGGGGTCGCGGGATTGCCACCCTTACTTCTGTGCTGCCTTCAAAGCTGAGTGGCCAGAGAGCAGTGGCTGTTGACCAGGCGCCCAGCTTTGAAGGTGGTGCCCTGCGAACAGCAGCGCAGAAGTAAGGGTGGCAGCTCTGCCTTTAGAGCTGGGCTCCCGGCCAGCAACCGCCGCTCTCCAGCTGCCCAGCTCTGAAGGCAGGGCCACTGCCACCAGTAGCGCAGTAGTTAAGGTAGCAGTACTGCAACCCCCCTACAATAACCTTGCAACCCCATCCACACAACTCCTTTTTGGGTCAGGACCCCTACAATTACAACACAGTAAAATTTCAGATTTAAATATCTGAAATCATGAAATTTACAATTTTTAAAATCCTATGACTGTAAAATTGACCAAAATGGATTGAATTTGGTAAGACCCTATTCATCTGGGATGGGTGGGGCCAGACAAGTGAAAGAGATCAATGCTATAGCATAGGCAGGACTCCTGGGGAATATGGAATGTAAGCAGATCACAATTTAAATGAAAACATTCTAACACAAAAGTTATAACCCATTCAAAAATATGGCCCCTTTGTCCTGCCCTATGGCCAAGTGCCTTGCACTGATTTTGCACTACTATGCTCAACAGCTGAGCACTGAGTATTGGTCATTCCACTGGCCTGTCCTGTCCCGGAGCTCACTTCCTGGCATTCTAATTCAGTCAACTTGGCAATGGGTCTCTCTCCCCAAAGCCACCATGTGCATCTCCAGATCTTCCTCTGCCAGGCAGCTGCAGCCGACAACATCCCCGATACTCTAGCTCAGCATTTCCTGAATGTCTGATGAGAGAAGTCCTGGTGCTATAAGAACCTGAGCAATACAGTGTAGGAGGATCATGGGAAGCAAGCAAATGAGGACAGACAGAGAGGCAGAAGCTATAGCCGCACAGATATCAGTTTCCATCTTGAGTTGGTCAAGTGGCAAACTGAACGCAGTTGTCTCCTCCCTCTTGCCTCATTCTTCTATTGCATGGGCCAAATTCTGCTCCTCAGAGGTCAACGAATGGACCACGAGGGGGGTATCTAAGAGCTAGATTTGGCCTCAGGTCTTACTCTCATCTACCCCACATCTTTTCAATTCCTTCCTTATTTCTGTCTCCAGGCCCAATCTTCACAATGGAGCTTTCGTCATGCCACAAAACATCTCCTCTGCACACACACCCATTCCACATCCCTCTTTGCAAACAGTACTCTAGCCACTTTCTCTTGCAAACAGCACACACTAGATCTCCTCAACACATACGTGCTGTGCTATGAGAGACTTTAACAATGCTCAGAGAGTGCGACCTCTGTTCCTTAGAAATAGAGATGGCCAGTTCATTCCATCGAGATAATACAAATACCAAGCAGGTCTTCTCTAGTGATTTTCATGCACAGATCTCAAAGTGCTCCCAAAGGAGGAGATCCTTATCCCCATTTTACAGATAGGAAGAGTTTGGCCACATCTGGCTGCTGGGCCACAAGTGACATGCATAAAAACACAGAGGGGCCAGGAACCTGCTGGAGAGACAGGCTGGGCCAATATCTTTTTGACAGTGCAAGAGGTGGTTTCTCTGGGCTGGCTTCTCATGTTAGCCTGGGGTTACTCATAGAGTAAGGTACTTCTCAAAGTGAGGAATGGTCATAAAATCTGGGGGTTGGTCTCAAGAGTTTTTTTTTCCCAGAATGCATTTGCACTGAAAGGAAAACCACCATTTCTTCCTTTTGTATTATTGTTATAATTTGAGAGCATTTCCAGGCAGAATCCTTCAGATTCCTGCTGCGCTTTATCACTGCCATAATTACAAAGTCAAATGCAATCATTAAAACAACATTTTCCCTGCACCAGCCTCAATTACTCCTTTCCCTAGAACCAACCCTGAATTGGAATTACTGTCAGGCAATAGAAAAACAGGCACACAACCTTGTGTGTCTGTGTGTCTGTCGTCATTTAACACAACACCCCCTACTGCACCGAGCACGCCCCTTCAAACAGGGTCCCTGATGACCATGCAGATGACTCGTCTATTGAGATGGTGAAGATGTAAATTCTCTAGGGAGCTCTCCACAGGAACTCAATACCAAAATGTTCAACCATTAGCTTGACCTTCACCTTCTGTCTTCTGACTGCTCTTATTACCTGCATGCACAGACAGAAGCAATGCTGGAAACAAGCTCAAAATTACTTCATTCACTTTCATTAGGGCTGGCAGGCAGCAGGGACAGAAGATGAGGAGCAGGGCAACTGTGTCTGAACTTGCAGAGATGAACAGAGTGTCAGACACAGCTTGCTTTAAAAATCACAGCGCGAGTGAGGGAGTGGGCAGAGAGAGAGAGGGAGAGAAAGTTGGGAATGAAAAGCTAGCAGATGGGAAGAAGGAGAGGGAGGAAAACCACAAAGACTGAGATAAAACCAAGAAAGAAAGAACTGGAAGGGCCAAATTCTGCCTCAATTGTTCCTACAGAACTTCAGTGGTTTCAGGGGTTACATGCTATGGGTGAGCTAAATTCTACCCTGGGAAACAAAAGTGCAAGACAGAGACATACCGAGACTAGCCCATTAAAAAAGATGCGAAACCTGTGGGGAGAATCAGAGCCTTACCCTGATGTTGTCCTGCCAGCGGTGGGCTTTCTGGAACTTCTCAGCAGCACCAGCAAGTCTCTGCAAATAAAACAAGAGAGAAGAAAACATGTTTTGCAACAACCAGGACACAGTTGATTTGAGCTCATCCCACTACCCCACGAGGGCATCGGTTCCTGTGGGGCCACCAACACCAGGAGTTGAGCTTGAGTCAAAGATCCAGCTCTCTAGATGGGGGCTAGAACAGGCTCACCTGCTCTATGGATCAGGCACAGTGGAAGATGCATTGCGTGCGCACACACTTTCTCTCTCTCTCTGTGGGAGAGTGTTTTCAGCAGCCTTTGTGACCGGACACTGCATCAGCATCAGGACAGCGCAGCTACGTAAATCAAACTATTAAAGATCTGTGGAGATCTTACAGCACAGGCTCCCTCCTCAGAGCTCCAGGCTGCAAGGGGCTTCCATTGCCCATCACTAACTCATGAGACAAGAAGCAGCAAGCAAGGGGCTGCAAAAGCCCTTGCAATGAGATCCCTCCCCTCACTTCCAGAGAATTTCTGAAAGGCGAGAGGGAAGGAGGAACCCACCCACTTAACCACAGCCCTTGTCTATATACACACACGTACGCTAACTAAAGCTTTGATATGAAACCGACTCCTTTAAACGGGTGCAAATGGCTGTCATTTCAGTTTAAAGCAGGCTTCTTGCTGTTTCGCCTCATCAATTCCTTACTGACTTAGCTGAGCTGAAATAAGCCACTCACAGTGAGATAAGCGTCTATATAGGGATCTGAACCAGTTTAACTAAATCCATACAGACACTGCTCACTTTGCATGTCGATAAGCCTAGCTTTTCAGTCGTGACTTAGGACAGGAATTGAACTCAGGTCTCCAGAGCAGACAGAGAGAGGCAGTTAGCCACAGTCAGCCCTAGCTGCTGCCACTCTGTGGACAGTCCATAACCCCTGTGATGGCGAGAGAGTTACTGTCTCTGTCCGGAGCTGATTCATCCTCTCACGTCACAACAGATTATTTTTACACCTCGAGTGCAAAAGCCCAGGAGAGTCAGTTGGGCAGCACTGAGCTGGTCTGCAACACACTAGCCATTCCCATGGGCTGCGGAACGGGGAGAGGAATCAAGGAAGATATCTTGGCAGCTCTGCCTTTAATCACTGACTGCAGTAGGGAGGCTCCCATATCGAGATGGCATTTAACAGCAACCTAACGAGGTTTACTGAAAGGACAGGTTAAGCACAGACAGAGGAGCCAGCTCCTTCCTTCAGAATGTACGAGATTTTAAAATATCATCTCTGTATCCAGAGTGAGAGGAGAGTCTTCAACACAAGTGAGCGCAGAGTCAGCATCATTCCTGGAAAGGGAAGCAAGAGGCAGGGCCTGGCACGACCGGAGGAGGACAAGGTGCACTGTCTTCCCACTCAGCTATGTTACCCCATACAACGTGGCTGGCCCGGCCCAGAATGTGAAAAGTGAGAGGAACAAGAGTTGCGGAAAAAGGGGGCGAGCAATTTCTTTGTTTACTGCAAGAAGATAGCATGCAGCTACTCCATTCACACTTTGGGTGGAACAGGCCCTACTTCACCAGGGGACATGGCTGAGGGATATCGCGTGGGGCTATCTAAAGAATGGTTAGGCCCAAATTTCCAAAGAGGTCTGGCAGCTCTAGTTTCCATCCTGAGACACCATGGGCCTGATTTTCAGAAGTGCTGTCCAGCCATTGCTCTAGTGGACACCCTGGGAGTTATTGGTTTTCAACACCTCTGACAGCCAGATCTTGTGCCTCAAGTGGGGCTCCCAACCAAGGCACATGAATTCGCTGGCCATCTGGGACACGTGAGTAAAAACGGAATGTGCAGCACTGCTGATGGGGACTAGGCAGCAAATCCCAGCACCCCAGAGAGAGCAGGGGCATCAGGCGGCTTTCCGCCCTTCTGCTGAGCAGCCAGCACTGGCCACTATCAGAGACAGCAAAGCGGGTTAGATAGACCATTGGCCTGCTCCTCAGCAATGCTGACTCAGAGAGGTCCCATCCCACTCTGGGCCTCTGGGTCCAGAGCCCTGAGATGTTCCCTAGGTCCTTCCCTCTATTCATTTGTGAATCTCCTCTCATTCCTCTGAAGCCTTCCCATTCCCTGTCGCTTGCTCAGCTCCATACGGGGTGTGGAAAGCAGGGTTCCTGAGGCAGCTGGCAGCAGGGCCGGTGCAAGGATGTTTCACGCCCTAGGCGAAACTTCCACCTTGCACCCTCCCTCCCGTGCCCCCTCCCTGAGGTGCCCCCCCACGGCAGCTCCTCCCCTCCAGCCTGAGGCACCCCCCTGCCCCAGCTCACCCCTGCTCCGCACACAAGCACGAGCACCCCAAGCACGCCGAAGTGAAGCAGCTCACCCCTGCGCCGCCTCCTCCTCGAGCACGCTGAGGCTGCTTCACTTCTCTCGCCTCCCAGGCTTGCGGCGCCAATCAGCTTAGGCACCGCAAGCCTGGGAGGTGGGAGAAGTGAAGCAGCCACGGTGTGCTTACGGAGGAGGTGGGGTAGGGGTGAGCTGGGGCGGGGAGTTCCCCTGCATGCGCCCCCCACCCCTTACTTGCTGCAGGCGGCCCACCCCGTGCTTCCCTGCCCCAGCTCCCTCCGCCTAAATGCTGGCGGTGACCGAGGTGGTTGAAGATCCGGCCACCATGGTTGCTGCCAAAGAAAATGGCGCCTCCTAAATGCCAGTGCCCTAGGCGACCGCCTAGGTCGCCTAAATGGTTGCACTGGCCCTGGCTGGCAGAGGACAGCAGCCTCAGATGTCATGGGCCCATCGTGCGATCCACAGCATGGCAGGGCAGGAAAAGAAAAAGAAATAAAGGAAAGAAAGCCAGGCAAATCGATTTGTATAATAAAGCACCAAGAAGTAGCTGTGGTCGGCTCTTTTAATTGAGCTGAAAGGCGCAAATGTCAAGAGCCCGGAGATATCCAAGGGGGATTAATTCTGCATTACTAAGTAAATTAAAAACAGAAAGCAAAATAAATTGCACAACCTCCCCCTACAGCCTGGTAGCCCAGATCCAAGAGCTGTGTGCCAGCAGGGCAGGTACACGGAGTGGCCACTTTCCAGATGTGCATGGTGAGTCCAGCCCGACCCTGCAGGGCCACAGGTCATATGACAAGGGCAAACACAACTGGCTTTGTAAAGGGTGTGTGTGTGTGTGTGTGTAGCACAGAGCCCATGTGGTTTCCAGCATGGGCCATCTTACTCTGGCAGAATGGGGTGTGGACTTCAGGATCTGCCCCTACTTGCCCTTAACAGCACCAAGGGAATGGATCTGACTTCTTACCATCCTCATCTGTCAGTATTACATTTGCACAAGACTGGCTTCCCCAGATAGACACTTCCTCCGCTCACAGTGGTGATACTTCCCAGGTGATGAGCATCCTAAGTCTGATCTCAGGTGCATTGTGCGTATTGCTGCAGCCTTGTAAAATCAGACACACCTCACTAGCAGCTGTTGGCTTTATGGGATTCTCAAGGAATATGTGCCATGCATGTCTAAGCTCAGATCCAGGGACTAAGTGGCTAATCTGTAAGGAGGTTAATTAGCCATGAGGCTACCACAACAAACAATACAAGAGTTAGTGAGATACATCAAGGCAAAGACATTGCTCATTGCAGGCCCTAATACCTACATACAATCCTTCTTGTGTTTACACTCAGGCAACTGTCTGATTGATTAGTCCTGATAACAGACAATGTCCATAATGCCTAGAATCTCAAACTCTCATGTGTACAAGAACTGTACAGCTGTCCCTGGCATGGTTTAACAGTGCACAGCCTACGCAGGGTTTAGGGCAGGGACTGAAGAACAATACCGTACCAGCCCACAAGGTGAAAGGTGCTGGGTAATCTTTAGTGATGACAAGTGGTAAAGGCCCCAGGCTGTTTTGCTGCTGTTATTCACGTGTTTTACTGAAAAATTATAAACAGACTAACAATGCTCAAGGAATCCTATAATGAAGGAAAAGCAAACAAAGTGACTTGAAGCCAACAGAACCTCTCACTGAAAAACCAGGAAGCTACTGAAATAGCTAGTCTGAGGAGAGTGATAAAATCATTGCATTAATAATTCATTGTAGTAACAAGCAAAGGAAGCTGTATTTATGCTCAAAATGGCCAGTGCAATAGCACCAGCTTCCCATATGTCTGTCAGTGTCTCTTTACATGCCCCATCAGCAACTATTTCACATTTGATCACTATACTCACAGGGCCAACTGTGCCCTTAGATACACTCTGGCACCCACACTGACTCATATGGGTTCTGAATCCAGATGGGAGATTTGGGCTTTGCTAATGGCTCTGTCTATTCTGCACATTCAGTTTAAAGACAAGGGAAAGGCACTTGTTCTCAAAGCCTTTGTAAGATGTTCCCAAGCTGCTACTTAAGGGCGCAAGAGTCAAGATACTAAGTGACTTGTCTCGTAATTTTTTGACTTCTTGTGCAAAAGATCCAGAGAACTGTGAACCAAAATCATTTCCTAGGGGACATTAACACAATAGGTGCACATGTGACTCTGTTTGCTATTATACGGCCAGTTGTTTTCTTTTAATGTTGCCTTCCACAACTTAATTGGGATCCAAATTGTTCCATGTAAAACCAAATAAGATGGCCAGGGGACTGCTGCAGATTACCAAGAGTGGGCTAACAGGCTAGGAGTCACTCCCAAGGAGCTCCTATTTTAGCCTCCTCCAGAGGGTAGGGAGACGTTTAGCTATTTTCAAGAAAGGAGAGAATGTCCCACAGCTAGATCTGAGGCATGTTTCAAATAAAAACAGAGGGCCAAATCCCAGTCTCATTTAAGTCAATAGGAGTTTTCCAATTGCGTGGAATAGGACCAGAGTTTCACCCATAAGTCATGCCACTGTTCCCGCTGGGTTTGGTGCCAAGGTGCTCAGTGATGGTTGCCAATATAGGAACCTAGGGCGATAGAAGAGCAACGGGTGCCTTAGAAATGCTCAGATCAATACAGGCAGAGACATGATATTGCACCTGGCTAGGAGGCATGTGATGGGAGAACTGGTGGTGCTGCAGAAACCAGAGATAAACACCTTGCGATGCTGTGGAAAGGAACTGGTGCCACCAAAATGTAAAGCCAGGGGAGATGCTTTAGCATGCAAGCAGGTGGGTGTTAATTGGGCCCTACCAGCCCCATCGCTGGTTTCTCTGCACCATCTCTACCTGTTGTGGCTTAGCAGCAATACAGATATATCCAGACAGCCGCACAAGAGAGAGAACAAACCTGAGAGGCAATGGCAGAAGCCAAGCAGATTAAGGAGATGTAACCCACCCACTTAAAAGAAAAGAAAGAAACTCAGCCAGTGAGTTTCTGCCACGGCATCAGGTCCCGATTCACCAATATAACAGGCCACAAATGTCCCATTGCCAGTGCAAACCCACACTGATCATGATAATGCACTGATGTGATAATTTTTATACCCTCCCATTAGGAATTCCTCTGACTCTCCTGTAAATTGATGTGTAATGCAGAACAATTCAGCCACTGTTAATGGCTGTGGTTCAGAGACACTGAATAGACTGGAAGATCAGGTAAAATGTGCCAACCTTATCCCTGCAAGCAAACAAAGAGGTGAGGAAGTGAAGGAGAATTCTCTTGCTCAACCCATGCTTCCTCCTCTCCAACCATTTCTCCCGGTTGGGCGAGGCTACATCTTTCCAGCAACAGATGGGGCGTGGGAGGTACACAGCACTGGTGGTAGTCGTGGGAGGCATTCTGCCAGCAGTGTACTGAAGACTCATGAGCACCATGCTTGGAAAGGGTACAGGTGCCCTTTCCCAAAGCTGGCCTCCAAGCAGTAGTGGATATGGAACAGGCACAGTCCTAACCATGCCCTTGGATTTATGGAGACAGAGCCACAATGCATGTCAGCAACAGCTTGTCCGCCTGTGTGCGGTCAGGGACTACATGCACGGACGCCCTGTATGAAGGCAGGCACTGGCTGCCTCCACATGAGCCAGTAAGGGAGGTAAGGGTCTCCTTGTGCCATCCCCCACTTTTCACAATTATAGCCATGATCTGACCCTATGTATCTTTGTAGGCCTGTAGGACGAATGGGTATAAACTGGATATTAGGAAGTTTAGACTTGAAATTAGACGAAGGTTTCTGACCATTAGGGGAGTGAAGTTCTGGAATAGCCTTCCGAGGGAAGTAGTAGGGGCAAAAGACTTTCCTGGCTTTAAGACAAAGCTTGATAAGTATATGGAGGGGATGTTATGATAGGATCGTTAATTTGGGCAATTGATCTTGAATTACCACCAGACAGGTCTGCTCAATGGTCTGCGGGGAGATGTTGCATGCGATGGGTACTGAGTTGCTGCGGAGAACTCCTTCTTGGGTGCTGGCTGGTGACTCTTGCCCACATGCTCAGGGTTTAGCTGATCGCCATATTTGGGGTCGGGAAGGAATTTTCCTCCAGGGCGGATTGGCAGGTGCCCTGGAGGTTTTTCGCCTTCCCCTGCAGCGTGGGGCACGGGTCGCTTGCTGGTGGTGTCTCTGCAGCTTGAGGTCTTCAAACCATTTTTGAGGATTTCAATAACTCGGTCCTGGGATAGGGGTTGTATAAAATTGGATGGGTGGGGTTCTGTGGCCTGCCTTGTGCAGGAGGTCAGACTAGATGATCAGATTGGTCCCTTCTGACCTATGAGTCTATGAGTCTATGAGATAACAGGAACACAGCTCGTCTGTTAGCCAACAGGATGGCTGACATGACAGTGAGATACTAGTCAACAGGGACCCAAGGGCAGCAGGTGGAGCGGAACATCATGGCCTGGCAGCAGCACACAGGTTAGGGCAGTCTTCTCCAGACTTTAAAAAGCTGTCCTTCCCACTCCTTTCCCAGCATTAGGATGAAAGCAATTATACCTCCCCTACATCCTGCCACATGTCAGGACTTGCCCATTCCATGCCCACCCCAGCTGGGCCTTTTTGTCCCCAAGGGGCATGTCTCACACACGGGGGAATGCTGGGCTGGCTAGTGAAACTCAGCATTGATAATGTACACAGGAAGTCACAGGAAATACAGGAATTCCCTGGATCAGACCGAGACCCATCCAGCCTCACACAGTGGTTGATTTCTGCTTCAAAGGAAGAAACAAGACCCCTTCAGTAGGCAGGTGTGGGATAACCTGCCTCCACAGAGGTCCTGTCCTAACCCCTACCAGTGACTGTAGGGTGACCAGATGGCAAGTGTGAAAAATCGGGACGGAGGGGGGGGGGTAATAGGAGCCCATACAAAAATAAGCCCCAAATATTGGGACTGTCCCTATAAAATTGGGACATCTGGTCACCCTAAGTGACAACCCCTTTTATAGCCTTCCAAAACACTCCTCTTTCAGCATTAACTACTCTAACTTCGGCTGCTTCTGTTATCCCTCTCCTTGCACTGCTGGCACAGAGTTCCTGGAATTAATTCCTGAAGCTGGGAGTTCTGCCCTTGACTTCAGTGGGGGGAGGATTTCACCCATTGTTTCAAACCCCAGTTAAGGTGACTGGAGCGGACTGACCACAGGGCACTGGTCTGGGTCTCTGGACACCTGGGTTCTATTCCTGGTTCTGCCATTGGCCGGTTGGGTGACCTTGGGCAAACCACTGCCTCTGGTCTGTGCCTCAGTTTTCCCATATGTAAAATGTGAATAATGATACTCAGTGGCGGATTAACAAATTTGGCGCCCCTAGGCCCTCAAAAAATTGCCACCCCCACCCCACTCACCTCTGCTCCCCTGCAGTAAGCCTGGAAGGGAGGGGGGAGAAGGGGAGTTATGGCGCACTTGGGGGATGGCAGCACTGGAGCAGAGGTGAACTGGGGTGGGGAATGGTTCCTGGCCCCTCTGGGGTTACTCCCCATGCCCATGGGCCACAGCTCACCTCTGCTCTGCCTCCTCCAAGTGTGCCGCTACTCGCTTCTCCCTCCCTCCCTCCCAGCGCTTTCACACGGCAAGCCTGAGAGGGAGGTGGGAGGAGGGAAGCGCAGCACGCCTGGGGGAGGGAGGAGGCGGGCCGGGGATTTGGGGAAGGGGTGGAGTTGGGGAGGGGTCACGAGCAAATTTGCCACCCCTCCAAATTTTCCGCCCTCGGCCTTGTTGGCCTAGGCGATAATACGCCGCTGATGATACTGCCCTCCTTTGTAAAATGCTTTGAGATCTAGAGTAGAGAACAGCAAGGAATTGTTAACAGCATTTCAATGCCTAGGCATTTAAAAGCAAGGCAACAAACAGCTAACATCATCATAAATCTTACACTATTCACATCAGAAACTTACTTTATTCTTGTCAAATATAAAGGAATGCATATTTCATCACAATACAACCCTCTCAGCTATAGACTTATAGCCTGTTTCTCTTGTATTGTTTCATTTTTATCTTGTTTTCGGAATCCAAACATTTTCTTTCAAGGGATACTATTAAAGGGGAAAGATCAGTTAATAGAGTTATCAACTGACAGTTGAATTTTGGGGGATAATGGGGGAACAGAATTCTATACAGTAGCTATTTTAATAGGAAAAGTGTGTAATATCTAATTCTGTATGAGGACTTGCATGTGAGGCTGATAAATGTGCATCATTAACGTGTGTGTATATCCAATTGTAGGACTGTGGCCATAGTTTCTGTGTTTCATTTTCCAGAAGGTTTTGTGCTGTGTTTTTATGCTGAGATTGCTGACGTAAGAAGAGCTGCTGATGAAAGAAAAGTATTTATTCTGAATCACAGTTAAAGCTGCAGTGCTGAAATATGCCTCTCTCTAGACTTGGTAAGAATACTGGGTTGTTTATAATTGTGGCCAGCGTAAGATTATAGATATCCCTAACTATTTACTGCCTTGTTTTAAGTACCTAGGTTCTGCAAACAATGCAATAGACAAATACTACAGCTGGTTGAATATATTCCAACAGAAATTATCGATTTGACAACATTTCGTTTAAAAAAATCAATACAAAGCATTTCAATAAATGAACCCATTCAATTCTTTTGTTTCAAAATAACTTTTTGTTTCAAAATGTATTTCGCATTATATTACCATGAAGTTTTAATAACAATTTTCAAATAATAAATAAAAAATAGTTGACAAATCTGACCTTAATTTCGTTGTGTCTGTTCTGTAAAATGGGGATATTATCACAGGAGTGTTGTGAAGATTGACTGATGAATTAATGTTTGTGAGACTCAGATACAATATTGATGAGTGCCACAGAAAAACCCTCAAGGAAATTAACAATTCTATCTTTTAGACAGGTATACCTGGAGCATGCCCAGTAGGGAGAAGAGGACGTGGCTTCCTCAGCCCACAAGGTCTGAATAGCATGCAATAAAATAGGGTCTAGGACCACACACTGAATGATGAGAAAACAAAATATTACATAGCTGGTCATTAACTAAGCACCATCCATCCTGTGCACCAAATGAAGCAGGGGCCCTATGAAAAAAAACAGTATGTGATCATGTAATTACAGACTGTATCATAATGTATATGCACAAGAAGGCTGGAATTCAGTTTCCACAGGCACCTTCATTCTGGAATTTCCTGCTATTTGGGTACTTAACTTTGCAACTTTAATAATGTTCTTTTAACATAACTTTTGTGTAAAATACATACATATACAAAAAAAGTCTGATTCTTGGAAAACGTGAGGTCTGATTTTCAGATATACTGCACCCACAACTCCTCCTGGCAGGTGGGGGGCGCCCGCAGGACCACGGAAACCCAGCCGTTGGCTCTGACATGTTGTCTGCTAATCAAATCCATCTTGGCTACACAATACTGCCTCCAACATATAGGCAATCAATCCTGGCTGGGTAAAGGTGATGGGAAATTATTTAGACATTAAAAAGCAGAATTAGATCCTGATTAATGTTGTAGCATTAGAGACAATTCAAAAGAAAACAAAACAGTTACTTATTGGCACACTTGAGAAATAGCCCAATAGACTCTTGTTTATAGCCCCCAAAGTGTGTAGTGAATTGATTGGCACTCTCACTTGAGAGACAGACCTGATCCATTACTTTATCTCCTCTCTATCCACATGTCTGTTATGGCCAGAAACAAATAGACAGGACAGCTAGCAGGAGTGACACAGCTCTGGGCTCCTTGGGGATAAGTAGCCAGATATAAATTGTAATGAAGGTGGATAAAGTGGACCAGTTGGTTCATCTGATCTGAAAGGAACCCGAGAAGCGAAGAGGAAAAAAGTCACTTCTCTGATCACTACAAAGCAGGATGTTTCTGCAGTCTGTACTGAGATTTGCTACCTAAGCCCTTCTAAATTTTTATCACAATAGGGGCTCCATCAGGGAGCCAGGGTGCTCAGTGCTGCACATAGAATAAGGTGGTTATCCTTCCTCCAGGAAGTTCACAATCTACATGGCAAGATGCAGCAAGAGACAGACAAATGGGCAGAGGAGGTGGGAGGATGATGTATCCATAATAGGATGCATCCGTCTCCACTCGCAATATCGCCAGTCTTAAGTGGAATCAAAACTCATGATTCCGGTCTCTAAAAATCTCATAATTTTTTAAGCCAGTTTGATTTATTTTTGAAGAATGATAAATGTAGGTTATTTTTCTTTGCCCTTTGGTTTTTGATTCTTTCTTATCTCCATAATGAAGGAAAAGCTAGAAATTTATTAAAAACCACCACCACCATCTTAAAATCAGATTTAATCACAGGACTCCAGGTGCTGGGACTTGAAGAACAAGAACAAATATTACGAGATGTACAAAATCACAAAACTTGGCACACTGACTTGGACGCTGCTATAGCTTCCTGTGGTGGGAAGCTCCACAGGCTCAGCAAGCACAGGTGAAAAATCCCCAGTATTTCCGTCAATCTATTTCAGATGTGTTTCCTTTTAATTGAATTAGCCATTGTCTTGTTCTTGTTCTAAAACACTAAATCAGAGAGCCCTAGTGACTGTCTCTGGACCACTCATTATTTTATATGCCTTTGTCCACCCTCTCCTTCCCTTTTTACCATTTCCTCTCAAAGGCTTATGCTTACGTTCCACTGATGGCAGTGCTCTAAACCGAGCACATTCTTAAATGATTTGCTGAACAGGGGCCTAAACTATTTGTGTTTTCTCCTCATATTAAAGGAGAAATGGCTGTGCCCCAGCCGTGTGTATGTGTGTGCATGTGCGTGTGTGAGAGATCATGTAATTAAAGACAGTCATAAGGCATATTCTGGCATTACCGAACTTTTGAGCACTTGACTTTGCAATCTTTATAATGTCCTTTCAGTGCAGTTTTGTTTATGTACTATGAAAATCATGGTGGCTAGTCTGCAGCTCCTACGGTGCGGTGTTTTCTCCTGAGTAGGGGAAGATACCATGGCCACTGCAAGTAACAGTAACTGTGGGCATTTAGTTTTTAATGGTGGCCAATATATTATATACATATATAATTTAAGGATGGGAGGTGCAGGTGTTGAGCCTTGTACAATTCAGGACAGCATTACAGATCTCTACAAATAGCTGCAGATTCACTAGCTAGGATAATTATCATAAGGGGCACCAGCTTCAGGACATATGACAACCAGGGTGAGTATGAAATTCCCCACCTTGGGCATGCTAGTGCATAACTGTGTAGTATGGGGCAGTCTATACTTTCCTTGGAGACATCTGGTATTGGCTCCAAACAGAGAAAAGGTGCCAGACTAGAGGGAGTGCTGATGTGTTCCATAATGGCAACTCCTATGCTCCTAAACAGAGTGTGTTTAAGGGAATCCTCCCTGATACTGAGGAATGGATACAGTGCTCATGAAGTGCAAAGCTGGTAGTAGTGGCTTGAACCAGAACCAACTGAAGGAAACCTTGGTCCAAGCTTTCCTCTGCAGTTCGGACAATGCACCTCATTCCCAATCTGCAAACTTCCACTACTCCAGCCCTAGGCATTCTCAGCACCCCACCCAACCTGCAATATCCGGCAACACCTTTGCTACCACAGCTCTGCTAATCCAGCCACCTCAGTCCTGACCTGCAGTTCCCCCTGCTATCCCAGGCCCAGGCCCAGATTACCTATACACTTATGCTGATGCCTCTCAGTCTTGACCTGCAGCCCGGCCCCTCGCCAGCTATACCTGCCCGTGATGGGAGCACTCGCTCCGCAAGGGGTTAATGCCACATTGTGGGCTGAGGAAGCCACGCCTTCTCCCTACTGGGCATGCTCCAGGTGTACCAGTATAAAAGAGAGCAGCCCAGCTCAGTCAGCGAGGGCTCCAGGAGCTCCTGTTGAGGACAGGCTCCAGCCTGTGCCAGAGGGGAGCAAAGATGTGGACCATAGCCTCGGACCTCATGGAGCCCCAGGGTGCTGGGGAACTAAGAGATCCCAACATCTCCCGGACTACAACACCGGAGACTGCGGTAGGAAGTGACCAGGGGTGATGTCGGAGTGGTATCTCCCACGAGGTAAGCTCAGCATGTGTCATGGGACTCCTCGCTGAGCTGGTAACTGATTGTTCCACCGCTGGGTCAGTGGCCCCTGTGAATTCTGGCCATTGGGTCACACCGCCCTGACAGTAGGGGCATGTTTCATGGACTCCAGCAGCTAGGGCATACTGCCCCAAATGAATCACAGACTTTAAGGTCAGAAGGGATCATTATGATCATCTAGTCTGACCTCCGGCACAACGCAGGCCACAGAATCTCACCCACTCATTCCTGTAACAAACCCCTAACCTATGTCTGAGTTACTGAAGTCCTCAAATTGCGGTTTAAAGACTTCAAGGTGCAGAGAATCCTCCAGCAAGTGACCCGTGCTCCACACTGCAGAGGAAGGCAAAAAAACCCCAAGGCCTCTGCCAATCTGCCTTGGGGGAAAATTTCTTCCCAACCCCAAATATGGCAATCAGCTAAACCCTGAGCATGTGGGCAAGACTCACCAGCCAGACACCCAGGGCATATTTACCACTAATAGTCAAAGATAAATTAATTGCCAAAATTAGGCTGTCCCATCATACAATCCCCTCCATAAACTTATCAAGCTTAGTCTTGAAGCCAGATATGTCTTTTGCCTCCACCACTCCCCTTGGCAGACTGTTTCAGAACTTCACTCCTCTAATAGTTAGAAACCTTAGTCTAACTTCAAGTCTAAACTTCCTGATGGCCAGTTTATATCCATTTGTTCTTGTGTCCACATTGGTACTGATCTTAAATAATCCCTCTCCCCCCTGGTATTTATCCCTCTGATGTATTTATAGAGGGCAATCATCTCTCTCATATAGCCCCAACACCTAGGATCCCCCTAAGGCTCACAAAGATGGGGCCTGGTGACAATCCTGAGGCCTACCTCATCACATCTGAGTGAGTGGCCACCATTGCACAATGATTGGCAGGACACTGAGCTACCCTGCTAGCCCCTTATTTAATGGGGCCAGCCCAGGCAGCCTACTGTAACCTGGACCCCCAAGACACCCTGGACTATGAAACAACGAAGGCTGCCATACTAGACCAGGCCGGCATCAGTCCAGAGACTTATCGGCAGCACTTTCATCAGGGATGGTATCTGATGGGGGCCAGGCCATGGGCAGTGGCTCAACATCTCCGGGACTACACTTGGCGATGGCTAGAGCCCAACAAACAGTCTGGGGCACAGGTGGCAGAGATGGTCATCCTTGAACAGTTCACTCAAATCCTCCCAGCCGGAGGGAAGGAGTGAGTGCATAAACACCGCCCCACGACGCTTATGGAGGCAGTAACCCTGATGGAGGATTACCTGTCAGTGGAGATTACAGAACCCCAATCCCGCAAGGCAAGCGAACCTGTGGGGAGAGACCCAGTAACCACGGGAAGGCCCCAGCTGACACCCACAGGAGGGCAAGGACGCCTGTGGGGAACCCCAAACCAAATCAGAAATCACCTTCCTCCCGAGGCCCTATATGGCAGGAAGACGTGCCCCTAGGAGGAGTCAAGCCAAATCGGATAGGCATGCCACCCAGAAGACTGCAAGTGTGGTAAAGCAGGGCATTTTTGTCAGGATTGCCCATACATGGACTGTAATTATGGGCAAGTCTGGGTTGCCAGCCCCCAGGCTCGGAAGAGGGGCCCAGGGAAACTAGGGGTCCTGCTGCTCATCGAAGGGGTTTCTATAACAGAATTGACTGACTTGTGTTGTAGTCAAACCCTCATCTGGGGTGACCCTGTGCCTAATTTGGAGCTAGACAGAACCCCTATTTATGTCCAATGTATCCATGGTGACCTACATTCATATCCCACGGCCCGGGTAATGCTAATACGCAACCAAAGTGCCGACCACCTGGTGGGTTGTCATAAACAGATAAGAAAAGTTAATAGCACAGAAGTACTTTATATCTCTTTGATTGTAAAGGGTTAACAAGTTCAGTAAGCCTGGCTGTCACTTGACCAGAGGACCAATCAGAGGACAGGATACTTTCAAATCTTGAGGGAGGGAAGTTTTTGTGCTGTGCTGTTAGTTTTGGTTGTTGTTCACTCTGGGGGCTCAGAGGGACCAGACGCACAACCAGGTTTCTCTCCAGTCTCCCTAATACAGGTTCTTATAGATTCAAAATAGTGAGTACTAGGTAGATAAAGCGAGTTAGGCTTATGTTTGTTTTCTTTATTTGCAAATGTGCATTTGGTTGGAAGAAGTTCAAATGTGTATTTGGCTGAAAGGAGGTCAAATTGGTATTTCGCTGAAAAGATTTTAATTTGTACTTGTATACTTAGGCTGGGAGGGTGTTCCCAGTGTCTATAGCTGAAAGACCCTGTACCTATTCCATTTTTTTTAAATTTACAAAGATCATTTTTACTGTTTTTTCTTTCTTTAATTAAAAGCTTTTCTTGTTTAAGAACCTAATTGTTTTTTATTCTGGTGAGACCCCAGGGGACTGGTCTGGATTCACCAGGGAATTGGTGGGGA
Source organism: Gopherus flavomarginatus (assembly GCF_025201925.1). Taxonomy (NCBI): domain Eukaryota; kingdom Metazoa; phylum Chordata; order Testudines; family Testudinidae; genus Gopherus; species Gopherus flavomarginatus. The sequence goes on along the minus strand of NC_066622.1, from coordinate 48,576,845 downwards.
GAAAGGAGGGAAGAGGGAGAGAGAAGCTGATTTCTCTCTGTGCCAGGATTACTTTCTCTCAGGAAGAGTCTGGGAGGGGGAAAGAGAAGGAGGGAGGAAGGTGAATTGTCCTCTCTGTTTTGTGATTCAAGGAGTTTGAATCACACAGTGATCTTCCAGGGTAACCCAGGGAGGGGAAGCCTGGGAGAGGCAACGGTGAGGGAAAGGATTTACTTTCCTTGTGTTTAGATCCAGAGGGACTGGGTCTTAGGGGTCCCTGGGCAAGGTTTTGGGGGGACCAGAGTGTACTAGGCACTGGAATTCCTGGTTGGTGGCAGCGCTACATAGACTCATAGACTTATAGGTCAGAAGGGACCAATCTGATCATCTAGTCTGACCTACTGCACAAGGCAGGCCACAGAACCCCACCCATCCAATTTTATAACAACCTCCATCCCAGGACCGAGTTATTGAAATCCTCAAAAATGGTTTGAAGACCTCAAGCTGCAGAGAAACCACCAGCAAGCGACCTGTGCCCCACGCTGCAGAGGAAGGCGAAAAACCTCCAGGGCACCTGCCAATCCGCCCTGGAGGAAAATTCCTTCCCGACCCCAAATATGGCGATCAGCTAAACACTGAGCATGTGGGCAAGAGTCACCAGCTAGCACCCAAGAAGGAATTCTCTGCAGCAACTCAGTACCCATCGCATCCAACATCTCCCCGCAGACCATTGAGCAGACCTGTCTGGTAGTAATTCAAGATCAATTGCCCAAATTAACGATCCTGTCATAACATCCCCTCCATATACTTATCAAGCTTTGTCTTAAAGCCAGGAAAGTCTTTTGCCCCTACTACTTCCCTCGGAAGGCTATTCCAGAACTTCACTCCCCTAATGGTCAGAAACCTTCGTCTAATTTCAAGTCTAAACTTCCTAATATCCAGTTTATACCCATTCTTCCTCGTGTCTACATTAGTACTAAACTTAAATAATTCCTCTCCCTCCCTAACGTTAACCCCCTTGATATATTTATATAGAGCGAGCATATCCCCCCTCAGCCTTCTTTTGGCCAGGCTAAACAAGCCAAGCTCTTTGAGTCTCCTTTCATAAGGCAGTTTTTCCATTCCTCGGATCATCCTTGTAGCCCGTCTCTGAACCTGTTCCAGTTTGAATTCATCCTTCTTGAACATGGGACACCAGAACTGCACACAGTATTCCAGATGGGGTCTCACCAACGCCTTATATAACGGTACTAACACATCCTTATCCTTGCAGGAAATACCCCGCCTGATGCATCCCAAAATCGCATTTGCTTTTTTAACAGCCGTATCACATTGGCGACTCATAGTCATCCTGCTATCAACCAGTACCCCAAGGTCCTTCTCCTCCTCCGTCGCTTCCAACTGATGCGCCCCCAACGTATATCCAAAATTCTTATTATTAATTCCTAAATGCATGACCTTGCACTTTTCACTATTGTATTTCATCCTATTTCTATTACTCCAGTTTACAAGGTGGTTCAGATCTTCCTGAATAGTATCCCTGTCCTTCTCCGTGTTAGCAATACCCCCCAGCTTTGTGTCATCCACAAACTTTATTAGCACATTCCCGCTTTTTGTGCCAAGGTCAGTAATAAAAAGGTTAAATAAGATCGGTCCCAAAACCGATCCTTGAGGGACTCCACTGGTGACCTCCTTCCAGCCCGACAGTTCACCTTTCAATACGACCCTCTGGAGTCTCCCCTTTAACCAGTTCCTTATCCACCTTACAACTTTCATATTCACTCCCATCTTTTCCAATTTAACTAACAGCTCCCTGTGCGGAACCATGTCGAACGCCTTACTGAAATCTAGGTAAATTATATCTACCGCATTTCCTTTATCTAAGTAATCCGTCACCTTCTCAAAGAAGGAGATCAGGTTCTAAGCTGGTGATTAAGCTTAGAGGAATTCATGCTGGTACCCCATCTTTTGGACGCTAAGGTTCAGAGTGGGGGAATTGTACCATGACATGAGTATAACCCCGAGGCTAGCCTACCCAGTGATCCTAGGGCAAGACTGGCCGTAGTTCCGAGAACTGTTACAGGAGGCCGCCCTGGACCCTTGGGCGTGATCATGAGGATGAGGTTCCGGGGAAGGGACCTCTAGAACCACCGAGACCCCAGTACCCCAACCAACGTTGATAGATTCCTCTCTTGAGGAGGCACAGGGAGAGCTGGAACGGGATGCTGATTTTATCCAGGAAAAGACGGTTACTCACCTTTGTAACTGTTGTTCGTCGAGATGTGTTGCTCATATCCATTCCAATTAGGTGTGCGCGCGCCACGTGCATGTTTGTCAGAGATTGTTACCCGAGCAACACCCGGCGGGTCGGCTGGGCGCCTCCTGGCGTGGCACCACTATGGCACCGAATATATACCCCTGCCGACCCGTCCGCTCCTCAGTTCCTTCTTGCTGGCTACTCCAACAGTGGGGAAGGAGGGCGGGTTTTGGAATGGATATGAGCAACACATCTCGAAGAACAACAGCTACAAAGGTGAGTAACCATCTTTTCTTCTTCGAGTGCTTGCTCATATCCATTTCAATTAGGTGAATCCCAAGCCTTACCTAGGCGGTGGGGTCGGAGTGAGAAACTGCAGAATGCAAAACTGCTAAGCCGAAGGCTGCATCGTCTCTGGATTGCTGCACTAGGGCATAATGGGAAGCAAAGGTGTGTACCGAAGACCACGTAGCAGCCCGACATATCTCCTGAATAGGTACTCGGGCTAAGAAGGCAGTCGACGAGGCCTGGGCCCTGGTAGAATGTGCGGTAATATGACCGGGAGAGGTATGCGCTAGATCATAGCAAGTCCGGATGCATGCTGTTACCCAGGACGAAATCCTCTGAGAAGAGACGGGCTGGCCTTTCATCCGGTCCGCCACTGCAATAAAGAGTTGGGGCGTTTTGCGGAAGGGTCTCGTACGGTCAATATAGAAGGCGAGCACCCTACGGACGTCAAGCGAATGTAACTGCTGCTCCCTACGAGATGTATGCGGTTTGGGGAAGAAGACTGGGAGGAATATGTCCTGGTTGAGGTGAAAGGCCGAGACTACTTTCGGGAGGAACGCTGGATGTGGGCGTAGCTGCACCTTGTCTTTGTGGAACACCGTGCACGGTGGGTCCACCATCAGAGCCCGAAGCTCAGAGACTCTCCTAGCCGATGTAATGGCCACAAGGAAGGCTGTTTTCCATGATAAGTATAGGAGTGAGCAGGTTGCTAATGGCTCAAACGGGGGGGGACATAAGTCTCGTCAGGACTAAATTGAGGTCCCAAGAAGGGGCGGGGCGACGTACTAAAGGGTATAGACGCTCCAGGCCTTTGAGGAACCTCAAGACCATAGGGTGGGAGAAGACGGAGTAAGCTCCTTCTCCAGGGTGGAAAGTAGAAATAGCCGCCAAGGGCACTCGCAAAGATGAGATAGCGAGGCCTTGTTGTTTAAGATACCAGAGGTAGTCCAAAATAGTGGGGATGGGAACCTCTGCAGGTGTGACATTTCGCGTTTGGCACCAGCAAGAAAACCGCTTCCACTTGGCTAAGTAAGTAGACCGAGTAGGTTTCCTGCTATCCAGGAGTATCTCTTGCACCGGTGCAGAGCAGCGTAATTCCGATTGGGTTAACCAGGCAGGAGCCACGCCGTTAGATGGAGGGATTGCAGTTCTGGGTGGAGAAGCCTGCCATGCTCCTGCATTATCAGATCCTGATGAAGGGGCAGGGGGATCGGGTTGGCTATCGAGTGGTCCAGCAATGTGGTATACCAGTGTTGTCGGGGCCATGCAGGGGAGATCAGGATCAGTCAAGCCCTGTCCCTGCGAAGCTTTACGAGAACCCTGTGCACCATCGGGAAGGGTGGAAAGGCGTAAAGCAGGTGGTTCGCCTAAGAGATTAGGAAGGCGTCCGATACTGAGCCTGGGGTGAGACCCCGGAAGGAGCAGAACCTCTGACACTTCCTGTTGTTGCGGGAAGCGAAGAGGTCTATGTGGGGAAAGCCCTACTTCTGGAAGATGGAATGTGCAATGTCTGGGTGAAGTGACTACTCGTGGGAGAGAAAGGATCTGCTGAGATGGTCTGCCAGAGTGTTCCGGACCCCTGGGAGGAAAGACGCTACAAGGTCTATGGAGTGGGCTATACAAAACTCCCACAGTTGGATAGCCTCCTGACAAAGGGGGGAGGATCGAGTCCCTCCCTGCTTGTTTATGTAGTGCATTGCTGTTGTCTTGTTCGTGAGTACTAGAACACAATGGCCCTGCAGATGATGTTGGAACGTCTGGCAGGCGAGACGAACTGCTCTCAGCTCCCGGACGTTTATGTGCAACGCTAGCTCTTGAGAAGACCAGAGACCTTGCGTGCGACGATGGCCTAGGTATGCTCCCCAGCTGAGAGACGAGGCATCCATCATTAGGGATACTGAGGGCTGTCTCGTTTGGAACGGCATTCCTGCACACACCAGGGGAGATATTAGCCACCAGTTGAGGGAGCCTAAGACGCTCTGAGGAACGGTGACGACCATGTCTATGGCGTCCCTGCCTGGACGGTAAACCAAAGCGAGCCAGGTTTGAAGGGGACGCAGGCGTAATTTGGCGTGCTTGGTTACAAAAGTGCATATGGCCATGTGACCGAGAAGGCTGAGGCAGGTGCGGGCCGAGGTCGTCGGAAAAGTTTGGAGGCTCTCTATGACCGAGGCTATTGCCTGAAACCGGGGTAGTGGAAGGCAGGCTGTTGCGAGTTTTGAGTCTAGCACAGCCCCAATGAATTCTATTCTTTGAGTGGGCACTAGAGTAGACTTCTCTAGATTGATCATCAGGCCCAACCGCTCGAATAGGTCCATGATGATGGCAACATGCCTGGTAACTTGGGCTTCGGAGGTCCTGCGAATAAGCCAGTCGTCTAGGTAAGGAAAGACGTGTATTCACCAACGACGGAGGAAGGCGGCCACTACAGCCATGCACTTTGTAAATACGCGCGGGGCAGTAGAGAGGCCAAACGGAAGGACCGCAAATTGAAAATGTTTATGGTGCACCATAAACCGTAGGTACCGTCTGTGTGGAGGGTAAATGGTGATGTGAAAGTATGCATCCTTCATGTTGAGAGCAGCGAACTAGTCTCCGGGATCCAAGGATGGGATGATGGTCCCCAGGGACACCATGCGGAACTTCAACTTTTTCAGAAAGACGTTGAGACTGCGCAGGTCCAAGATAGGTCAAAGACCTCCTTTTGCCTTGGGGATTAGGAAATATCGGGAGTAAAATCCCTTGCCCCTGAACTCCTCCGGCACCTCCTCTATAGCTCCAATAGAGAGGAGCGTACGAACCTCTTGCCAGAGGAATTGCTCGTGAGAGGGGTCCCTGAAGAGGGATAGGGAGGGAGGGTGGGCGGGAGGGGGTGATATAAATTGGAGGTGGTATCCAGACTCCACCGTGCGTAGGACCCAACAATCTGAGGTTGACTGGGCCCACGCAGGGAGGAAGGAGGAAAGGCGGCTGGAAAACTGGAGGGGATCCTGGGGAAGGACTGGTGCTCTGCTCTCGGGCGCACCTTCAAAAGTTCCGTTTTGGTCCCACTGATGGTTTGGCAGAACCGTTATTCTGGCCCCCTTGGGAACCCGATTGCTGTCTGCGGTTCCCGCGACCACGCCTCCTGCTAAAATCTTGTCGTGGTCTGGGTGGTGGGTAAGGGCGCTGAGGTTGGGTACGGAAGGACCTCCGTTGGGTTTGCGGGGTATGCATCCCGAGGGAACGCATGATGACGCGATTGTCTTTGAGACTCTGGAGTCTAGGGTCTGTTTTCTGAGAGAAAAGGTCCTGTCCATCAAACGGAAGGTCCTGAATAGTGTGTTGCAGTTCAGGAGGTAGACCTGAGACCTGTAACCACAATATTCTCCGCATTGTAATCCCCAAGGCCACGGTTCTGGCCGCCAAGTCAGCAGCGTCAAGGGAGGCTTGCAGGGAAGTCCGTGCCACTTTCTTCCCTTCCTCCAGAAGGGCTTGAAATTCCAGGCGGGAGTCCTGTGGGACCAGTTCAGCGAACTTACCCACCGATTGCCAGGTATTATAATTATACCTGCTGAGCAGGGCCTGTTGGTTGGCTACCCGTAGCTGGAGGCCCCCGGCAGAGTAGACTTTACGCCCCAGCAGATCAATCCGTCTAGCCTCCTGCAATTTTGGGGCAGGGGCTGCTGTCCATGGCGCTCTCACTCACTCATGGATTGAACGACCAGAGAGCATGCAGGAGGATGGGTATATAAGTATTCATACTCTTTAGAGGGTACCATGTATTTCCTTTCCACGCCTCTGGCCATAGGAGGGATAGACGCCAGAGATTGCCAAATGGTGTCCGCTTTGGCTTGGATGGAATGGATGAATGGCAGAGCCACGCGACTTGGGGCATCTGCCGAGAGTAATTCAATGACCGGGTCTTCCACTTCCGGGACCTCCTCCACCTGGATGTTGATATTTAGGGCGACTCGCTGACGAAGGTCCTGGTGGGCTCGGAGGTCGATCGGGGGTGAGCCAGATGACGAAGTGCCGGCTACTGCCTCGTCCGGTGAAGAGGACGATGACAGACCCGGCATGGTTGGCTAATTTAGTAACTCCTGTTCCGGAGGAGCATCAGGGTCTGGGAACACCTTAGGGTCCGGCGCCAGAGCCGACTCATCTGTACCCATTGGAGGAGGGCAGCTAACTGGCCTCTGGTGCACGATGTTCCGACGGGACGGAATGAGGTGGAACCATGGGTTCGCCTGGGGGCTGGTGATATGCCCAAGGCATCCAGAAGGACCACTGAGGTGCTTGTCCCAAGCCCTGAGCCTCCTGGAGGACACGGCTCTGCATTTCTGCATCCCCATATGCGGCACTATCCATGTGCAAAGACTCAGATGGGTGCCGTGATGGCCATGGCAGAGCAGAGAGTGCGTGAGGAGGAGCCCTGTGAGCATGGTACCGGACGTAGTGCCGTGCCGGAGAGCGGTACCGGGAGTCGTACCGGTGCCGAGAGGTTGACCGGGACCTGCGGCCGGTACGGTGCGAGGAGGTCGACCGGGATCATGAAGCTCTATGGTGAGAGCAGCTGCAGCGCGAATGGTGGCGGGAGCTGGACTGCTGTTTGGAGTACCGGTCCGGAGAGCGGGACCTTGAGCGGTGCCGCGAGTATGACCGGTACCGAGAAGGAGAACGGTACCGGGACTGCGAGCGGCGTCTAGATCGGGATCAGCGACGAGATCGGGAACGCTGTCGAGACCTCCATCTGAGTGGTGCCTGCCTGCGGCGTTGATGGAAGGTGGCCTGATGAGGGCAGGCTTCCCTGTTGATGCAATAACCCACACCGGCGGTGCTGGGGGTTGAGGCAGGGAGGGCTCCGTTAGGGCAATCAGTTCCTTTGCCGTCGAAAAGGTCTCTGGCATGGTGGGAACGATAAGCTCTACCGAGGCATGTGCCGGGGAGCTATCCTGCACCGGACTCGACGGCTCTTGCATGGACGGAATCAACGGTGCTGAACCTGCCAGTGCCGCGGCAGTTGTTGGTGCCGGGCGACTTGGCTTTGGCTGGTGCTCAGACTGCGGTGCAGATATCAGAGCCAAAGGAGCTTTAACCTTTTTGGCACGCAGGGAGAGGAAGCGGTGCCGGGCTGGCTTCTGGGCCGGTGACGGCTGGTGCTGGGGCATCTTGGCGGTGCCGGCGCTCTCCGGTGCCGATGAGGCACTTCTCCCCGGCGCGGACTGTGAGGTACTCGGTGCTGAAGATGGAGGGGTGAGGGCCACCTCCATTAGGAGCTGCTTAAGACGAAAGTCCCGCTCCTTTTTAGTCCGCGGCTTACACAACTTGCAAATCCAGCACTTATCTGTGAGATGGGATTCCCCCAGGCACTTTAGGCAGGTGCCGTGGGGGTCTCCTGTTGGCATCGGCCGCTGGCAGGCCGAGCACGGTTTGAAGCCCGGTGAACCAGGCATGGGCCTGGGCACCGGGAGAGGGGAAGGGCTAATCCCCAACCCTCTGAACTATATACACTAACTACATTAACAAAAGGTTATGAAAAATATTAATTACAACTATGAACTATAAAACTATATACACAATAAGAACTAGAATGAATGAATAGCTAGGGAAGTGGAGATCAGCTAAGCCGTGCTCCACTGTTCCAACGACCGACACGGGCGGTAAGAAGGAACTGAGGAGCGGACGGGTCGGCAGGGGTATATATTCGGTGCCATAGCGGCGCCACGCCAGGGGGCGCCCAGCCGACCCGCCGGGTATTGCTAGGGTAAAAATCTCCGACGAACATGCACTCGGCGCATGCACACCTAATTGAAATGGATATGAGCAAGCACTCGAAGAAGAACAGTGCCAGTACCCCACACTTAAGCATGCCTGGGAACAGGCTACCACTGGGGACCGAGAAGGGGAGGAGGCTTCCTGAAGACCCCAAGGCTCACGCTCTGAGGTATGATGGGATTGCCTCTATCGTCTGGTGGAGGAGCTCCAAACTCTGGAAATACTCTGTCAATTGCTGGTTCCTTGAAGGCTGCGCCAGGGACTTTTGTACCTTTCCCATTCGGTGCCCTGGGCAGGGCACCTGGGAAGAGAAAAGACCCTCCAGTGGGTGGTGCGGCAATTCTTCTGGCCAGGGATTCACCAAGAGGGAGAAATTACTGCGCGTCATGCCCAGAATGCCAACAGTCGGGTCTGAAAGGAGTACCCAAGGCACCCCTTTTACCTCTTCCAGTAGTTGGAACTCCCTTTGAACAAATAGGACTCGACATGGTGGGCCCCTAGAAAAGAGTGCTGCAGGCCACCAATGTATCCTTGTGATCATAGATAACGCTACCCAGTACCTAGAAGTGGTCCCATTACGGACAGCCACCAAGATAGCTGCTGAACTCATCAAAGTCTTTTCCCAGGTAGGAATACCCCGGGAGATCTTGACAGACCAGGGAACTAATATGACTTCCCATTTGATGGCTGACCTTTGCCATGTTTTAGGCATACAAGCCTTGAGGACATCCCTATACCACCCCCAGATGGATGGGTTGGTGAAGCGTTTTAATAAGACTTTGAAGAGCATGCTACACAAATTGGTGGACGAGGATCCGCAACAGTGGGATACATTACTCTCAAACTTGTTGTTTGCTGTACAGGAGGCACCCCAAGCTTCCACGGGATTCTCTCCATTTGAACTCCTATATGGAAGACAACCCTGAGGTATCCTTGACCTCCTGAAGGAGGTCTGGGAAGAACAAGAGACCCAGGGAAAGGGGGTCATCCATCATGTTCTACAGTTATGGGAGAGGTTGCAGAGATTGGGAACCTTTGCTAGAGAGAACTCTGAGTAGGCACAGCAGAATTAGGCCCAACATTACAACAAGGGAGCCAGGTTGCGGAGCTTTGAACCGAAAGACCGGGTCCTGATCCTGTTGCCCTCATCCGAGTCCAAATTGTTGGCTAAGTGGCAAGGCCCTTTTGAAGTCATCCGGCAGATCAGCCTGGTTGACTATGAGGTTAAGCTGCCTGGCGAGCAGCACGAAACACGCACATACCATGTAAATTTATTGAAGGCATGGTGCAGTAGGGAGACGTTACTGATTACTCCCTACACTCCCAAACCAGAGCTGGGACCCCCGGCAGATGAGTCCTTTGAAGATGGGCCAGTAATCATCAGAGCAGACCTTAATCTGAACCAGAAGGAACAACTCCAAAGACTACTGCAGTTTTACCCAGTGGTCTTGTCAGCACGGCCCGGGTGGACGTCTGTCACGAATCATCATATCATCACCCTGCCAGGACAGAAGGTACACAACCCTCACCGGCCCCGACTAAGAAGATGTGGGAGGCCATTCGGAAGGAACTGGAGGTTATGTTAGACATGGGCGTGATAGAAGAATCCCACAGCGAGTCGCGAAGCCCAACAGTCCTAGTCCCGAAACCAAATGGCTCCCTCCGATTCTGCATTGATTTTAGAAAGGTGAACGATATATCTTGGTTTGACGCCTACCGAATGCCCCAGATTGACGAACTCCTAGAGAGGCTGGGGGCGGGAGGGTGAGCCAAATTCCTATCAAAGCTAGATCTTACTAAGGGATATTGGCAGATCCCCCTGACTCCAACCTCACGCCCAAAGACGGCCTTCTCAACCTCTTTTTGCCTATACCAATTTGTGACCATGCCATTCAGTTTACATGAAGTGGCGGCCACCTTTCAGAGACTTATGGCCCAGATATTGCAACCTCATGGACAGTACATGGTGGCATACATTGAGGACATTGTCATAAACAGCACTAGCTGGGACGACCACCTGGAACATCTTTCTAAGGTCCTACAGGCCTTAAAGGAGACAAGACTGACAGTCAACCCAACAAAATATCATTTTGGGCAAGAGAAAGTAACCGATCTCAGTTATACTGTCGGGGGTGGCGAGCTATGGCCCTTGGTCGACAAGCTACAAGCACTACAGGACTGGCCTGCGCCAATGACCAAGAAGCAGGTACGGCAATTTCTTGGCCTTGCTGGATATTACCGGCAGTTAATGTTGCAGTTTTGCAACTTTGGCAGCCCCCTTGACTGACCTAACAAAGAAGGCACCACCTCAGAAAGTCCAGTGGTCAAAGGAATGTGAGGCGGCCTTCCAGGCCTTAAAAGAGTGACTGACACAAGAACTCGTCTTGGCCCATCCCAAATTCCAGAAACCTTTCATCCTACAGGCGGATGCCTCTGAAGTAGGGATCGGCACGGTGCTGTCTCAAGGTGAGGCTAGAGAAGAACACCCTATATTATATTTGAGTCAGAAATTATTCCCCAGAGAAACTTGTTACTCAACTATTGAGAAAGAGGCATTAGCTGTCAAGTCGGGCATAGACTCTCTAAGATATTCCTGCTAGGAAACGCATTCTGGCTGGTTACTGACCATGAGCCTCTATGTTGGTGGCATAATATGAAAGAGACCAACCCTCGGATAATGCGATGGTGCCTATCCCTACAGCCATATAACTTCCAAGTGGTGCATCGCCCAGGTAAGGCACATGCTAATGCTGATTTCTTTTCTTGGCCAGAGGGGGAGGTAAGAGGCCCCATCCGGTCCACTATTAAAGAGTAGGATGTGTGACGTGGTGCAACTGCCCCACACCAGATGGGAAGGGGTTAATGCCACATTGTGGGCTGAGGAAGCCATGTCCCCTTCTCCCTACTGGACATGCTCTAGGTGTACCAGTATAAAAGAGAGCAGCCCAGCTCCGTCAGAGAGGGCACCAGGAGCTCCTGCTGAAGAAAGGCTCCAGCCTGTGCCAGAGGGGAGAAGAGACAGAGGGCGGGTAGCCATGAGCTCGAAGGGGGGCCCCCATGAGTGAGGACAGGACCAGGTTGAGGTCCCCCTGGGGAACGGGGCGACGTACTGGGGGATAAAATCTGTCCAGGTCCTTAAGAAACATGCTCACCATGGGGTCACCAAACACTGACCCTCCCCCCGTCGCCGTTCCTGCGTGAAAAGCCGAAATGGCTGTGAGGTGTACCCTCAGGGATGATATCCCTAACCCTTGGTGCTTGAGATACAAAAGATAATCCAAAATAAGGGGAGTTGGGGCTGATAGTGGCTCAGTTCCCCTTTGTCAAAGCCAAATGGAGAAACGCTTCCACTTAGCCAGGTACATGGCTCGAGTGGAGGGTTTCCTACTTCACTGAGTGCAAGCACTGAAGCTCAAGAGGTTCAGCCATGGAGTTTCCATGCCATGAGGTGGAGGGACTCCAGGCTGGGGGGTTGCAGATGGCCTGTGTGATTAGAGTCGGACAGAAAGGACTGGTTTGTCCACTGAGAGGTTCAGTAACACGGTGAACCAGTGCTGGTGAGGCCACACTGGCGCTATGAGGATCAAAGAAGCCCTGTCCTGATGAGTCTTGAGGAGCACTCTGTGTATGAGGGGGAATGGTGGGAACAAATACAGCAGGTGATCCGTCCATGACAAGTGAAAGGCATCTGCAGTGGAGCCTGGGCTGTGGTTCAGGAAAGAGCAGAACCTCTGGCACTTCCTGTTGCTCTGCATTGCGAACAGGTCCCTGTGGGGCAAGCCCCACCTCTGGAAAATCGAGTGAGCGATGTCCGGTCTGAGGAACCACTCATGTCCATGGAATGAGTGACTGAGGCGGTCAGTCAGCTCATTTTGGGCGCCCGGAAGGTACGACGACTGTAGGCGTATAGAGTGGGCGATGCAAAAGTCCCACAGCGTGAAGGCTTCCCAACACAGGCAAGAGGAGCGAGCACCACCCTGTTTATATAGAACATCGCTGCACTATTGTCCGTGACCACTGATACGCCCATACCCTGAAGGTAGGCCTGGAACGCTTGGCATGCCAGACGAATCTCCCTCAGCTCCCTTATGTTGATGTGCAGCGATAGCTCTGCATGGGACCAGAGGCCCTGGGTTCTGATATTGCCCAGATGTGCTCCCCAATCGAGCGCCGAGGCATCTGTGACCAGGGAGAGCGTAGGCTGGGGTTTGGCAAAGGGTACTCCCACATAAACCAGCTGTGGTTGCAGCCACCAGTGGGGAGAGTCGAGAATCCGAGGCGGAGTTCAATGGGTCCTTTCCCAGTCTGTGCATTTGCCCTAACCACGCCTGGAGGGGCCGAAGGCACAGCCTGGCTCACTGTACCACGTATGTAAGGCTGCCATGTGTCCCAATAGTTTCATACAATTTCTGGCTGTGGTTGTGGGAAAGCAGAGTCAGGTCTCGATAATGTCCATGAGCGCTTTGAAATGCAGTTCCAGAAGGAACGCCTTTGCGTGCGTGGAGTCCAAGAGAGCGCCGATGAACTCTGTTCTTTGTGTGGGGGTCAATGTGGACTTGGGCTCGTTCAATACAAGTCCCAGTCTGCGTAATGTAGCCCAGGCCAGGGACATATGTTCTGCCACTCATGCTTGGGACTTGGCCTTGATGAGCCAGTCATTCAGATACGGGAATACCTGCACCTGGCACCTGCAGAGGAAGGCTGCCACAACCACCACACACTTGGTGAATGCCTGGGGGGGCGGGCATTGAGAGGCCAAGTGGGAGCACCCTGAACTGGTAGTGCTGGCCACTGACAATGAATCTGAGAAAGCGTCTGTGGGCTGGGATAACAGCAATGTGAAAGTATGCATCAAGCTGAGGGCGGTGTACCAGTCTCCCAGATCCAGCGAGGGAATGATGGCAGCCAGAGAGACTATGCAAAACTTTATCTTCTTTATGAATGTGTTGAGGTCTCATAGGTCCAAGATAGGCCGAAGCCCGCCCTTGGCCTTGGAGATGAGGAAATAGTGAGTCGAACCCCTTGCCCCTGAGGAACCTCCTTTATTTCCCCTAGAGTTAGGACCGATTGCACCTCTTGCAAAAGGAGTTGCTCGTGAGAGGGGTCCCTGAAGAGGGATGGGGAAGGGGAGGTGAGAGGGCGGGAGGGAACAGAATTGGACAGAATATCCCACCCCTACCATGCTGAGGACACAGCGGTCTGACGTGATCTGAGACCAAGCATGGTAGAAGTGGGAGAGTCGATTCGCAAAATAGGGGAAAGGATCCAAGATGGGGACTGGTGCGCCATCCTCAGGCACATCTTTGAAAGTTAGGCTTAGGGCAGGGGGCTATTTGGTTGAACCCTGGCCTTGGCCCGAGGAGGACTGCGGTGGGTGCCTCCTATTATTCCTGCCCCTTCTCCTTGATGGATCTCATCTAGGAGGCCCAGGGTAGAAGTGGGACAGAGGCTGAGGTCTAAAGGGCTTTCTCTGAGGCGCTGGAGTGTATAGCCCCAGAGACTTCAGAGTCACGCGAGAGTCCTTTAGGCTATGCAGGTGCGTGCCGTGTTTTGCGCGAACAGGCCCTCGCAGTCAAAGGGGAGGTCCTGTATGGTGTTCTGGACCTCCAGTGGGATACCTGAAACCTGGAGCCACACACTGCGTGGCCATAGTTTGAACCGCAGAGTCCAAAGCATCCAGTGCTGCCTGGAGGGCGGTCCTAGACACCACTCTACCCTCCTCAAGGAGTGCACCAAACTCCTTGCAAGAGTCAGCCGAGATTAACTCCTGAACTTAGCCAACGAGCTCCAGAAATTAAAAAGTGTATCGGCTAAGCACTGCCTGCTGATTTGCTGCTTGAAGCTGGAGCCCACCAGTCAAATAGACTTTACGGCCAACGAGATCCAGCTTCTTGGCGTCCCGTGACTTAGGTGCAGGGCCTGGCTGTCTTTGCCACTCCTTTTGGTTTGCCGCATCAACCACCAGAGTCCCCGGCTGGGGGTGGGTAAAAAGATGCTCATAGCCCTTTTTTGGCACAAAGTAGTGTCTCTCAACCCCTTTAGCTGTTGGTGGTATAGAGGCCAGGGTTTGTCAGAGCACCTTCGTGGTGTTTTGAATTGTCCTTATGAGGGGCAATGCCACTCTAGAAGGACCCTCAGGAGTGAGGATATTCACCATCGGATCCGAGTCCTCCATAAACTCCTCTGCCTGGAGATTAAGGTTAACTGCCACCCTCCTAAGCAGGTCTTGGTGGCATCTGGTGTCCGTTGGTGGTAGACTGGTAGAGGTGCCCGCCATCGCCTCGTCCGGTGAGGAGGAGGGAGAACTTCCCGGGGGACGGGATCTTCCTGCCCCTTCAGTTCTCTGGAGATCGGGTTAGGTACCTTGGAGCTCCCGACGTCGGTGGAGGAAGGGATGCGCTTGTCTGTCCCATACGGGGTCCTCAGGGGCCCTAGGGGTGTAGCGTGCCAGCGACGTCGCTGATGGAGGGGCACGTGGGGACGACACTACCAATACCGGCCTGGATCCCTGATCCTGAGCCTGGTGGTATGCCCAAGGGGTATAAAACAGCCATTGTACTGGGCCCTGCCACTGGGGTGGCCAAGTGATGGCTTGTGCTGGTCTACAGTGCCGGGATTGGTGCCAGGACCAAGACCGGTGGTGGCTGCCTTGGGAGATGGAAGATTCGGCGTCCGACTCTGAGGAGTATTTTGTACCCGACCACAGGGGAGTGGAGCCCGACGGTGCCAGTGAGCAGTACTGGGGAGAAGGAGATTGGTGCTTCCCCAGATGATGAATCAATGGCAGTGCAGCCGTCGGTGACATGACGGATGTCAGAGCTGTCCATGGTGCTGGGCTCAATGCTGCAGTTGGTGCCATCACCAGTGCTACTGGCAGTACCTGAGCTTGCGAAGCTGGGCCCTGCACCTGTGGGGCCGGCTATTGTGCTGTCATGGCAATGAGGTCTTGAGCTGCCTCATATGTGTACAGAGTTGAGTGGAGGTCAAGCTCTTCCTCCAAATCATCCCGGGTAGGGGAGTCCATTCTTGCCAGACTCAATGGCTCTGCCACTGGGGCCAGAGTCAACGGCACCAGTTCTTGAGGACCAGACCGAGGGTGTCCAGCCACAGGACACACCCCACTGGAATCCCTTCTTCTTGACAGGGGAACGTCCCTTGTCTAGTTTCTTTTTCTTATGGGCTGCGAACGGTGCCACCTGATGGCACTGGCCTTGCAGGTCGGGGATCAGTGCAGGTGATCCCTGGCAGAGTCCTTCCTCAGTGCCGGGATCCCGCATCAAGGATGCTGGTGTCAGCTCTGGCAGTGGCTGAAGGGCCGACTCCATCAGGAAGAGCTTCAGACAATAGTCCCGCTCTCTCTTAGTCCTGGGTATGAAGCTCCTGCAAATTGGGCACTTATCTGATGGCCCTCTCTGAGGCACTTGAGACAGGTGGTGCATGGATCACTTGTGGGAATGGGTTTCGCGCACCTCTCGCATGCCTTAAACCCTGCAACCGAGGCATGCTCCGGTGCCAGAGTGAGAACAGCGGGAAGCCTCCCAAAGTAAGCTAAACTGATCTACAACTATTAACAACTAACTAACTAATGATTATTTACACAAAAACAAGGGAACCACTAGGTAAGGCACTTGCATATGCAAGATTCTGCGCTGTTCCAACGACCGACATGGGTGCTAAAAAGGAACTGAGCAGGTAGCAGATCGGCAGGGACATATATACACTGCCATAAAGGTGCCACTCCAGGGGTCTCCACAGCCGACCCAACACGTACCGCTAGGGAAAAAGCTTTCCAGCGATTGTGCACGTGACATGCGCACACACATATTGGGATGCACATGAGCAATCAATCAAAGAACTAAGAGATCCCAACATCTCCTGGACAACAATGCCTGAGACTGTGTTAGGAAATGACCTGGGGCACTATTGGAGTGTATCTCCCACCAAGGTAAGCTTGGCGTGTTTTGGTGGGTCTCCCTGCTGAGCTAGCAGTTGGTCGTTCCACTGCTACTAGGGCTCCCCTGCTAGCGGACCCCGTGAACTCTGGCCATTGGGCCACACCACCCTGACAATAGGGGCGTGTTTCATGGACTGCGGCTGCTAGGCCGTACTACCCTTAACAGGCGGGTGCTTGCATAGACTCTGGCCATTGGGCTGCACTGCCCTGGTAGTAGGGGTGTGTTTCATGGACTCTGGACGGTAGGCTGTACTACCTCCAGAAGGGGGGAAGATTGGAGTAGTGGGCACTGCTGGAGGGCAGTGTCCTGAAGAGGACACCATGGTACAGAGAACGATGTGTGTCCTGGTGGTGGAGACAATACAGCCGAGCAGACAAGAGGCAAGACACGACCCGCAGAGGGCACCCCACAGCTGAATGAGCTAATTCCTGGAGCAACCAGCAGGAGGTGCCACGGTGGTGAGCACAACCCGTTACACTGCCCTTATACTGTCGTGAGCAGTGTCTGCCAATAATGGTGTACTGGTGGTGGGTTATTCCTTTCATCTGTCCCAATGGGGACAAGGATAAACCAATCACATTCATTTTTACCTGCAACTGAAATCCAGGATTTGAATTCAAGTCTCCAGAGGCTGGGAGAGGGGCCAGCTCATCTGCGGTGCCACCTCGCTTCCTCTTAACTCTCTTCTCCGAAGAGCAGATGAATGATGATGAGAACAGGATTCCCATGGTGCTATATGTGGCTATACAGAACATCCACACTAATGCCAAATGAGTTCATCAGGAATAATATTATCGCGATCAATACAGCTACAGGATTATTGGTAATCCTTAAAAATGATTAGACCATTATTTTTAAAGCATTATGGATCAATCAGTCCATCTCAAGGGGCACCCCCTGCACAGACTTCAAGACATCTGGGAAGCAAGCGGTGAGCTAGAGAGACCAGGGAATGAGGCTGGCACTGGTGACAGCCATGCAGAGAGAGATCTAGCGCTGGGCAGATGACACACATGAGGGGGACCGGGGCAGGAAGGGGAGAGGGATTGTCAGTGCCACAGAGCTGATCTGCAGAGAGAGCAGACACAATTTATGGAGAGTGACACATAGCACCTTCCAAGACTGTAGGTGGAGAAGGAACAGCACAGGGTAGAAAGGAACAAAAGCAGGGAGAATTAAAAAAGAAAGCACATTGCTCAGGGACATAGGGCCCCAGACCCTGCACCCACCAGAGCCCAGTCCAGGTGGCAGAGAAATCCAGTTCAGGTTTCCTCCATACAATGGCTGCAGTCGGAAACCATCGACGGTACTATAAGAATCCAGTTCCAATCTCCCCCACAGTGGCACTCTATCCAGAGCCCATATATGAGGAACCTGGAGCCACACACTGCGTGGCCATAGTTTGAACCGCAGAGTCCAAAGCATCCAGTGCTGCCTGGAGGGCGGTCCTAGACACCACTCTACCCTCCTCAAGGAGTGCACCAAACTCCTTGCAAGAGTCAGCCGAGATTAACTCCTGAACTTAGCCAACGAGCTCCAGAAATTAAAAAGTGTATCGGCTAAGCACTGCCTGCTGATTTGCTGCTTGAAGCTGGAGCCCACCAGTCAAATAGACTTTACGGCCAACGAGATCCAGCTTCTTGGCGTCCCGTGACTTAGGTGCAGGGCCTGGCTGTCTTTGCCACTCCTTTTGGTTTGCCGCATCAACCACCAGAGTCCCCGGCTGGGGGTGGGTAAAAAGATGCTCATAGCCCTTTTTTGGCACAAAGTAGTGTCTCTCAACCCCTTTAGCTATTGAACAGGAATCCAGGTTAAGTTTTTTCCTTGCCTGGGGCAGCACCCAGAGTCCAGTCCAGGAGGCGCAGTGAACAAAGCCAGGTTCCTCTACTCATGGGGGGCTGCACACAGGTTGCACTCCAGATACATCACAAAAATACACCCTAACACCTCCTGCTTTCCAGTGTAAACAGAGCCAGCCTGTGCCAGAAGGATGCATACACAGACAATAGGTTGAGGCTAATACAAACATCTCTGGATTGCTCTGGGACATACCTAACAAATAGCACTGTCACATGTATAAAGCGCCTATCATTTGGCTGTATCCCCAAAGGCTTGACAAAGTACAAGCCCAAGAAGGAAGAGAATTTCCTTCCTTGTCTCAGGACCGAGGACGCCCTGGGAAATGTTTAGCTTTAGGGGTATGTGGCAGAGCTCTGACCTTGCTCCCGTGGGTCCTGCACTTCTAGGCGGTTTATGCTAGCCTCAGTGGCTCACTGTGACCCTCCACGTAGCCCTTCTCTCTCCAGGGCCAGGGTTACAGTCTACTGAGCCCTTTTCATCATAGGCCTGCAAGGAAGTTGAGGAGAGAACTCCCACAGTCTCTGTTCAGCCTCCTGTCCTGACAGGGGCCTGATTTCCCTTTCCAGGAGATGTTTCTGTAGTGGTAGGTTGGGGGGAACCCAGGCCCACCCTCTACTCCGGGTTCCGGCCCAGGGACCCTAATGGTAGCAGTTGTTGGCAGCCAACCTTTCACTGCCAGAGTTGCTACATTTCCCTGGGCCACTTCCCCACAGCTCTCCTGCTTCTCCCTTCTTCACCCTTACCTTAGGGCTCCCTTTAACGATGGTTTGAGGGTGTCTTCATTCACCAGCCCTTCAGCCGTACTTCCTCTCCTCTGCATCCCTGGCTCTCCCCTGCCTGACTGGAGTGAGCCCTTTTTATAGTATCAGCAGGGCCTGAATTAGAGTCAGGTGGTCACATTAACTGAATGGCCTCACCTGACTCTTTGCAGGTTAATTAGAGTCAGGTGTTCTCATTAGCCTGGAGCAGCCCCTGCTCTGGTCAGTCAGGGAACAGAAAACTGTTAATCCAGTGGCCAGTATATCTGCCTTCTGCTATTCCGCTGTACCCAACTGGCCTGGGTCTATCACAGGTATGAACATCTTGGCCATTGTTCACACAGGTAAATGGCTTGATTTGCTTGTATGTACAATATGGAGGCAAACACTAACCCAAGTCAGACGTGGCTATTCCCTTCGCAAAATGCTTCCTCACTACAGTGAACACAAACAGCCAAAGCCCATACACTTGGATTTTCAGAGGTGTCCAAATCCCACTGACACCATAGGAGTTGGGCACTGTCAGGTGACCCACGGGAAGAGTTGCACTGGGGAAGCCATCTGCAGCATACATACGTTTCATTGCTCCTGCAAAACCCAGGAACTCTGCTACCTATTCCTGTGCACCATCTCCTGGCACTTAACTACTCACATATGTACAGGCACCTAATTCCCTTACGCTCCTTTGAAAATCTAACTATTGTCTACAGAGAGGTTTATGCCCTCCACATACAGACCAGAGGAGATCACAGCTAATGGGACAGGCAAATGGAACTGCCCTATAAAAATGGATCAAAATTCCCTTAGAAATAGCACTTGGTGCACAGGAAACAACTGGTTCCTAGCAGAGCGGAGGGTGTAGAATTGCATGGGATGCTCACTTCCTTCCTCACACCACTAAGAGCCTTCGAAGAGATGGCCAAGACTGAGTTGCCCACTGTCCTCCCAGTGGCCAGCCCCAAGCACTGCCCCAAGTCGTGGTAGGTGCTCTCATTAGCACCACCATGATGTCCTGGCAGGTCCGGCACACGTAGAGAGTAAAACTGTCAATTGCAATGATTAAACAACAATGAAAAGAATATTAGAGGCTTTAAAAATGGGAACATGCTGGCATGAAATATCTCTCAATTCACCCAAATGAAAGGGCTCAATTTTCAGCATGCTAATATGCATAGCCTTCCCTGACCTCTGTGCTGGAAGGAGCAGAATTCATTTTTTCCCAAGACAGTTGCTAAAGGACTAAGTATTGGAGATTTAGAAACTAAAAATCTTGAATTTAAATGAGTCCTGCAGGTCATAAAAGGTCAATAATAGACTTGGGATTTAGTGGTCTTTCCACTTCCCCGTGGCTACAGGTAGCTGGATGCTAAAGAACCTATGGGTCAGATCTGGGAGGCTGGAGGGACCACATAGTGATTTACTGCCTTCTTTTTTATTCTGCACACTCCTCCTCTCATCACCTGGGCAAACCCAGCCTGAGCTTTCTATTCAGAGACAGAGCTCCAAGTCAGGCCAGGATTAGGGCACATCAGGGAAAGCAGTGACTCAGAACTTTCAGACAATGACAAATGGAAGCCGCTAAGTTTCTAGAATTGCATAGAAGCTCTACTGGAGCTGAGAAGGCTCTCTCGTTGGAAGGCCCAGAAAGGAAAGGAGGGTCAAAACAAAACAAAACAAAAGGGTCTAAGACCAAACAGGGAAAAGCATTTTAGGGATGACAGCTGGATCGCTGATGTTAGGCAAGATGGCAGCCCCTCACCACACAAGTCCAGTGCTATACTAGTGTTTGCTGGGAGTGGACACGTGCTCTGATTCTAATGCAATTGACCCAAGATGAGAATCCAAGCCAGCTGCAGAGCCCCAGTTGCCCTCTTCCTCTTCTCACCCTGTGATGATGCATCTGTCTTGCTTAGGAATTACCCCTGACAGAATTCTGTGCTCTTGTGGGGGAACAGAATTCATAAGGTCTACATATTTCTGTGCCCCCCCTCCCATGCACAAAAATGCAAAAGAAATCTTTGGGAGCACACGCACCTCTTCCCTGGCAGCCCAGGCAGAGTGCATCTGTTCCAGTGTGCCTGGAACAGTCTCAGAGAGGCAAATCACTGTGGGGGGAGGGGTCTGGGCCTGCAGGAGAGATAAGGGAGCAGGGCAAGGCAGGGCTGGGCATGTGTGTGTGCCAACAAGCGAGAGAGACTCTGTCCCTCTCACTTGCTACTGTGACTCACTGGAGTGTGGTGGGGTAGGTCTTTTTATTATGAAGGAGGCAGGCTCTGTCCCTGAGGCAGAAATGTAGCAGCCTACCTGCATAGTAACATTGTTATATGCCCCTATTGTTATTTAACTGTTCCCATTCTCAGTCAATTCCCTCAACAACATAAAACCTGTAAAAGTTTTAAGGCCCCTAGATTGCCAGAGTGATGTAAAGCCTTATAAATGACAGTAAGGGTATGGCTACACTTGACATTTCAAAGCGCTGCCGCGGCAGCACTTTGAAGTGTGAGTGTGGTCGGAGCGCCAGTGCTGGGAGAGAGCTCTCCCAGCGCTGCACGTAAACCACATCCCTTGCGGGTGTAGCTTGCAGTGCTGGGAGCCGCGCTCCGAGCGCTGCGGCACTGATTACACTGAGGCTTTACAGCGCTGTATCTTGCAGCGCTCGGGGGGTGTTTTTTTCACACCCCTGAGCGCGAAAGTTGCAGCGCTGTAAAGCGCCAGTGTAGCCATGGCCTAAGGGAATCAGCTAGGAAGATCTATGTGCTCTCTCACTTTTTTCCTGTGCCAAAGTAGCACAATGGGGTTAGATTACAGGTCAGGATTTATTTTACTTACACATTAAAAGAAAAGACTTTGAGGGCAAATAAAACATTTACCAAGCAATCAATAAAATATCAAGACAATCAAAAGCAAGCACTTCCCAAAGTACCCAGCCAGGTCCAGGACAATGATTAGCAAAACAGTCTGACTTTCATGTGTGAAAGTCTGAGCAATTTAAAATGACATTTTGTTTTGTTTTGTTTTGGGTTTTTTTGCTGTTTGATGTTCTGTAATGTAATTTAAATTAAAATCCAGGATCATAATTAGAATGCAGCGTATTAATTATCAAGTGTTTGTACCTTAACTTTCATGCATCTAGGAAATGCTGAATTGTCATTGTAGTTTGAAGAAATTACCAAAACAACTGAAACAGGTGTGATTATATGACATTATTTTGACCAATAAAATATGCAGAATTTTGAATTTTTCAGTGCAGAATCCCCCCAGGTGTAAGGAATACAGCTCTTACCCCAGGCTAGGTGGGGAGAACACCAAAGGGATCACAATGTCCCCATGTAATGCACAAATATTGTTGCATGAGGGCTGCAAGGAAGCCACCATCGCTTCTGTGGTGAGGCTTATTGTCACACTGAGCTGATGGGTCTCTTGCCCCAACCCAGCTCCTTTGCAGTCAAGGCTAAAACGCCTTAGTGTGAGCTGTGCCAGCCTCTCAACCAGTGGTTAGTTCCCATACGAAGGGAAGAGGGGAGGGTCTTTCCCACTTGCTTTCTCTGCAGGGGGAGGTCACAAGTTCTAGGTGAAAATGTTTTTAACAAGTTGCTTTCTTTCCAGCCTCATGTCCACATGACAGCAGTGTGACTTCTCTATGTCTCTGCTGCCTTCTCTCTCCCTGCCACGTGCTGGCAGTGCAAATTAAGAGGCTGGGCAAGACAGCCATCTGGACCATCTGGTACAGCCAGCGTTTCCTTGTGGCCCCAGACATTGAATGGTCTCAATCAGAAACATGGCTGTCAATTCACAGAGCAGCCAGGTGCTGTCTCGGGCCCCAGTCCAGCCTCGTCAGCAAGCACTTCAGCACATGCTTAAGACTCAAGGGAACTTAAGTGTATGTTTAAGTGCTTTGCTGATCGTAAGAACTAGCTGAACTGGAGCCCTGGTGAGAGTTACAAGCAAGAGGGATTTAAAACGGGGAAAGGGCAGTGCAGAGAGAGGGGCAAAAACTCTCCTGTTCTGCTTGGATTAACCCTGGTGACTTTCATATGCTCAGAGAGTATGGTTGGCTCCTCTGCAACTTGTCCTGTGAGACGAACAACCACAACACATATACAATGCTTTGACTCTCACCACCCCTCCAGTGTCCCGTGCTTTAGGAATGGGCACCACACACACCTTCTTCCACAGGCATGTCCCACTCTAACTGGGGCACGGCCCCCCATCACTTTGCCTGCCTCACAGTCAACTGGGAGGTCTCCTAGCCACACAGTGACAAGACCCAGGCCTGCTTTGCCTGGCCGAGTTCCCAACCTGAAGACGGAGGATTGGGGTTTATAACCTATGATTCTTGGCCTGCTGGGAGTATCTGCAGCCTCACTGAAAAGGGACGCCACAGGGCAGCCTCTGTAGTCAGCAGCCATGGAGCAGGGGTACGTTGGTTTCAGGACTCTGACGATGAAAGTTATTGCTGAATATTTAAACAGTGACTTCCTTCCAATGGCTCACCTGGGCACTGGGCATCGGGGAAGCTCCAGTTCTCAGCACATGGAGCTACCAAGCTGATTTTAATCAACAGCCTCCTGCTTCCATTGAGGGTGGCATTTACAAAGCACTGCTTGGTAGCTCCTGAGCAAAACCTTGAAGCCAATAGGAGCTGAGGCCCTTTAGTCCCAGTGCTGAGCACTTGGCAGGATTGGGTCCTTGGGCAGCTTTCAGGATGGTGTGCAAAGCAGAAGAGATAGTGGCCCTTTTCCTGCCTCCTCTCCCCATGACTCTGCACGGACAAGAACCTTCCTTCCAGCTCCAGAAGGCTGCAACTTCCCGCAGCGCTTACCAAAGTTACTGTGATGGAGACACACTAAGGGTATGTCTACACCGCATTTGGGAGAGGTGACTGCAACATGGACTACAGCCACTTGAATATGTATCCAGGGCCCCGGGTGGCTGGCCTGTGCAGTCCTGGCTCTTGTTACTCAAGCGAGCTTTGATCTAGCTCCACGTACATGCGCTGCAATCACACCTCCCAACTGCAGCGTATAGATCCTAAGCTGCTCTGTTTCCTGTGGGCACAGGAGCATGGGGAAGCATACTGTGCCCATGTGTGTCAGGCTGTGCGTCACCACACCCAGGTGACTTTACCACAAAAGAGACCAATGTGCAGACAACCAGCTCTGGGATGGGACAAATTCACCCCTGGTAGAACCCCCCGGCCAGAGCTACACCCCGCTGCCTCCAGGACCCCTGAGCAGCCAATGCCAACTCATTTAAACTCTGGCTCTCATATTAAAATCAAGACAGTTGATCATTACAATCCCAATTCCCTCCC
This sequence comes from Gopherus flavomarginatus, assembly GCF_025201925.1. Classification (NCBI taxonomy): domain Eukaryota; kingdom Metazoa; phylum Chordata; order Testudines; family Testudinidae; genus Gopherus; species Gopherus flavomarginatus. Next base: position 48,552,677 of record NC_066622.1, on the reverse strand, counting down.
ATTACCTCACTGGCAATTTAAGGCATCAGGAACTGCTGAGAAGTCGGAATTAAGGTTGACCCAGAAGACAGAGACATTTACATCATCGTCAGCAGAAGCCATTAGGGATGGCTGTACCCTGACAAGTTCAGCCTGGCTGACTTAGCTAACAGCAGCAATCTGCCTGGGAATTGATGAAGCTCGGGCTTAGTTCTGCTAAAGCAGCAGCGTAACTAACTTCACTGGGCTGGCGCGAGGGAGGCAGGAGTGAAGGGAGATCTAGGCTGGGCTGGCATTATTTCTTGCCAACCTGCTGATGCACACCCTAGACCTGCCTTTACATACAAATTGCTGCTGTCTCACTTTAGAGCCTCTCATTGTCTTTGGGGAAAAAAACCATTCTTCTCTGTTCATTTCAGTACAGATTGGAGGCCTCTATGCCTCCTTTGAACCCTCTTCCCCCATGCACCTATTGCCTGAGATCTCTCCCAGGTTCTTTCCCCTACCTGTGAATGTTACCTTCATTATTTCCTCCCCAGACATCTCAATTTACTTCCCCCTTTTCCTTTCCTCCTCCCTTCTTCATATGCTGCTTTCTCCTCAGTGCCCCTTCCCCATCCCATCCACTCTCTCTTCTCCAAGACCACTGTGCGGCGACCTTTGAAACTGGCTCAAAGCTTTCCCAAGTTTCCCTTTACTGCTCACAGGTGGCTGATGAGAATGAGGTAGATCCAATGTGCTCTCAGATGTTCATAAGTTTCACTGTGAAGGCCGCTGAGCAGGCGGCACTAAGATACTTGAGCAGGGTGCAGGCAGGCAGAATGCCATGGGTGGACTTATAAGTACGGCAAACAGGCAGGTTCAGGGCAAATAACCTGTCACAGGAAGCCAGGCCAATGAGAGTAACAGCAGAAATATCATCTCCTCTGGCTCCAGCCCCTTTTCAATAAGCTACAGGAAGCAAAGAGGCTGCACCTGTAACAACGGCAATCAGAAAATCCTGCGTATGCAGCCTGATGCAGGGAGGGAAAAATGGAAGGATTTAGAAAAAGCAGAGGGTGGTGGTGGAAGGAATTGCTCTAGAAAGAACAGATGCACCCTGGGGCCAGAAGAGGAGCTGTTCCATATAGAAACACGTGCCAGAAGGTCTCAGACCACAGTGCTGCACTCTCAGATCAGGCTTAGGCTAGACAGGAGCAGGCATCTAGGTTAGGCTTTCCATTCAAAGCACAGCAGGAAAACTGATGGGAAAGCAACGACTGAACTCAGGGCTGCTGAATCTAAAAGTAAGAGCCAATCACAGCTGCTTGAGCTAACAGACCAGCTTCATTAACTGGAAGGCAACTGTGGACTCATAACCCTTACACACAGCCCGACTGCTAAAGGGGAAAAGAGACTCACACCCCATTCTGGGCTCCATCCTTCTTCCTTGGAGCCAACACATCATGACATTGACGCAGAAACACCATGGATCATCTCAGGCCGGGATCTGACTTGGGTCTGGCTCTTGGTCCCTAGGTCAAGCAGGGCCAGGTTGCGGGCAGGATGGTTTTCATCTGATCTAAACGTGTGGGACACCCTCCTGGAAGGGGCTCTCTCACCTCCTGCTTCAGGGATTGAGGCCTGTCCTGTGCCCTTGGACAGGCTTCCCTTCCTCAGATTTCCACATCCACATGCACTTCCACCTGCTCCTGTGGTTTCCCCATCCCCTTTCATCCCTACTCTGGAATTAAATTGAGATTGGGTCCCTTCCATCTGCGTGCACTCACAAGGCTGGGGTATGGCAACTGACCTGAGGACTACTGAGTTTGGTCTTGTGGGCTAGGTTCCTCGTGTAGACTGGCTGCCTCCGTCTGAATTGCGACGTTTTGTGTTGGCTTTACTGTGCGGCACTTTGATGTTCATTGGCCAGAGCCTTTTCAATGTGCTAAAAAAATGTATTCATAACCTCCTAAAACCAAGATCTGAAACCCGTGGGAAGAAAAAAGGAAATACGGCCCAGGCCTGATTTAAAGGAGACCTGAAAACTGGAGTACATGGCTTTGTGCTCTTCCCTATTTCTTTAGGAGGCCTGAAAGAGTTTGTTCTACTTGCTGTTTTACATTGGAAATCAGGTCTCTTCTTCCTGGAAGACTTTACAGAGAGCTGGAGAGCAGGGATGGCACCATCACAGCTACCAAGGAAATGAAACCCCAGACTGTGCGTAGAGGGGATATTTGTTTCGACTGTGTCAACTGCTGATACTTGTTTTTGCAAAGCTGTAACGTAACTCTGTTCTAATTCCGATTCCTTTATCGCCCTGATGAGCGCCTTCCAGAGGTGCACTACACTCAAGTGCCTGAGCGAACCATTGGATGAAAAGGTCATTGCTGAAGATTAAATACCTCTTCAAATAAAGGGCCAAGTCGGCTGCCAGCGCACATGTCCGAGTCCGCCACCAAAACCAGGCAGCAGATATGAGATTTCTGATGTGGCCGACATAAAATAAAAAGAACAAGCAGGAAAAATGAATTGGGACATGTGGGGAGAACCCAGAACTTTGCTGCACTTCCTTTTCCATCATAAAGAACTGAACAGGACACAAAACCTACCCCCTTCCCTGTACAGGTCACCTTTAAGTCAGGGCCTTTCCCAGCAGCTTGGGAAAGAAAAAGCACTTCCACAGCAAGCTTGGCTGGCCAGCCTGTGTGAGCCCTGCTTTGCAGTTAGGGCAGATGGATTCACCTGGATAAAGAGCTTTTCCTCCTCCCAGTCCAGAATCTGCCTCTGCAGTGATGCCAGTGAGTCAGAGTCTCAGTTAATGGAAGTTGGTGCAATTCCCCTGAAGCCAGTGCAGCAACACTGATTTACAGCAGCTGATGATCTGGCCATACTCCTCTGCCTGCAACATCACAGCCTGTTGCCATGTGAGCAACTGTGATGTCACAACTCCACTGTTACTGATCCCAGCAGCACCCTTCCTTCCTAGCAGGCTTGGGCGGAGAGTCTTCCGCTTTTTGGACAGCCACAAATGTTTTTGGATAATTAGAGAACATCGTAAGAGTATGTATCACAAAGCGAGTTTCTGGTTAATTGATTTCTGTTCAAGTCAGAGGAATCTCGTCCTCAGCAAGCAGGAAAGTCCCTCTTCAAAAGAACCCAAACTGATCACTGACATATACACAACAAGAATCAGACTCTCTTAAGAGGGCATTATGGGGGATTACAGACCAGTCTGGCACAACATCCCAGCTCCTCCAGAGAGGGTATTACCAGGTGTTACAGAGTTTAGCAAGTAATACACCTTTGCCGTTCCTTGCCAAACCAGTCCACAATCCCCAATAACGCCCTCTCTGGAGGGGCTGGCACCGCTTGCCAAGCTGGTCTGTAATCCCCCATAATGACCTCGCTAGAGACTCTGGCTTTACAGAATTCCTGATGATGTTCTTGCAATCAGTAAGTCCCTGTGTGGTCCTGGACATTGTGGGAAACAGCTCATGGCCTCAGGACAGATACTGAGCATCCTATGTCTCCTGCTTGTGCCACTGAATACACTCTGGGGACCAGGGCAGGGAGCCGTAGTGCCCTAAGGCCCTCGCTCTCCACCTCTTGGGAGACAGCTCCAAATATCAGGTGCTTAGGAAAAGGCAATTGGTGCCTTTGAGACATGTGATGGGGGGGGGGAGGAGGGGAAATAGCTCAGTAGTTTGAGCATTAGCCTGCTAAACCCAGGGTTGTGAGCTCAATCCTTGAGGGGGCCATTTAGGGAACTGGGGTAAAAATCTGGGGATTGGTCCTGCTTTGAGCAGGGGTTTGGACTAGATGACCTCCTGAGGTCCCTTCCAACCCTGATATTCTATGAGTCTAAGACTGGGACTCTCCGCTGAGGCCAAGTCCTGTGGCTGGGAGTCCTGGAAGGAGATGGCTCTGAGGGCTGTGCTGCCATGGCTGGGGGGGAAGGGACTTGCTGCACTACAATGATAGCAACTGATACTTTCAGTCCCTGATCACAAGATGCTTTAGTAACAATAATTCAGAAAGCCTGTGAGGTAGTTAGTGGGTAAACTGAGGCAAAGGGTATGGGTCTACTGCAGTTGGGAGTTGTGACTGAAGCACATGTAGACACAACTGAGCTAGCTATGATCCACCTAGCTCGAGTAACAATAGCAGCGAAGCCCCGGGAAGCATGGGTGGCTTCATGGGCTAGCCGTGACAGCCCAGGACCCTGGATAAATATTCAAATATCCATTGCCCATGCTGCTGTGGCATCACTGCTATTGTTACTCAAGCTAGCTTTGATCTAGCTAGTGAAGCAATCACACTTCCCAAGTGCAGTGTAGACTTACCCCAAGAGGGGGATAACTGCCTAAACCAAGATCACACCACAAGTCATCAGCACAGACAAGGGCAGATGCCACAGGTCTTACTCCAGCCACTAGATACTGGCCTCGCCTTCACTCACAGTATCAAATTCAGCTTGGAGATCTAGAGAGAACCTTGTCCATCCCAAACCACTCACCCACTTCCCCGCCAACTCTGTCTGCAGAGGCATCCCAGCATTGCACCATCACAGGCACTAAAACTCATCCAGCAAATTCGGAAAGAAAGAGAAGGAAAGAGCAGAACAGCGTTAGATGACACTCTGAAGCACATGTGTCAAGCACTGAAAGGGTTAACCAATCCCCCCCACCCCCAATACCAGGGTAGCTCCACGGCCTAAGGTAGACTGTGTCATAACATTTTTTCCCAGATCTGGACCTTAGTGTCCAAAAATATGGGTGTTAGCATGAAAACCTCCAAGCTTAGTTACCAGCTTGGACCTGGTAAAGCTGCCACCAGCCAGGAATTATACAGTGCCTAGCTCACTGTGGTCTCCCCAAAACCTTCCCTGGGGGACCCCCAGACTCAAATGCCTTGAGTCTTACAACAAAGGGAAATAACCCCCTCCCCTTATTTCCTGGTTACTTCCTCCCAGGCTCCCCTCCCTGGACGACCCTAGGAGATTCCCTGCTTCCAGTCCTGGAAACACAAGTACTGAGAGAGCAAATCTTTCTTCCCCCCCTCACCCAGAGGGTATGCAAAGTCAGGCTTAGTAAATCTAACACAGAGATTTTCCCCCTGACTTCTTCCTCCCACCAATTCCCTGGTGAGCTGCAGACTCAATTCCCTGGAGTCCCCACTAAAGAAAAACTCCAACAGGTCTTAAAAAGAAAGCTTTATATAAAAAGAGTGAAAAAGGACATAATATATAGTCTCTGTATTAAGGTGGCAATATACAGGGTCAATTGCTTAAAGGGAAAAAAATGAATAAACAGCCTTATCCAAAAAGAATACAATTCAAAACACTCCAGCAACTACACACATGTAAATACAAAAGAAAACAATATAAACCTATTGTCTTACTATCTTTGTATTTACAACTTGGAAACAGAAAATTAGAAAGCCAGGAGATAGAAAAATCACTCTCAGAGCCAAGAGGGTCAGACCCAAGACAAAGAACAAAAACTCACACCCCAAAACTTCCCTCCACCCAGATTTGAAAAAGTCTTGTTTCCTGATTGGTCCTTTGGTTAGGTGTTTCAGGTTCCCTGTGTTAACCCTTTTACAATTAAAAGAACATTAACCCTTAGCTATCTGTTTATGACACGCCCCCCAAATTGCAGACAGTAGGGAACCTCACTGGCGGCGATTTCCTCCTAGAACTTTAAAATAAACAGATTAATACAACACATGCACCTTACATATACCACTAAGTATATAACTAACAGACTTTCACCCTTGAAGAACACTTTTTAACTACTGGATTTTGGGAAACTATCACGGGAGAGAGCATCAGCTGCGATGTAGGTGATGGGGTTGTTTCCGCTGCTGGTGAACCGCTCTCTGCTGGTGCACCTGAGGGTATTTCAGGCTCTGGCTGAGCCTCTTGGGTATGGTTGTCTGCTGCTTCTGCCAGTTCAGGCTCGCTGGTGCCCTCTGGCATTGGGGTTGAAGATGGATTTGCAAGCACAGTCGCCAGTGCTGGCAACGGTTCTTGTGCTGGCTGCTTTTCCAGTTCCTGGTCTGGGACTGGAAGCACTGTGGCTGTGTCCGTTGTTGGCATGGGATCCAGATCCACTACCTCTGTCTGGGTTTCTGGTAACACAGACGGGGTGTCTGTGGACAGCTCAGGAACAGGAATGGGTCTGGAAGCTTGCCTGATTTGGCTACGTGTAACCATTCCCACTCTCTTGGCCCGCTTCACCTGGTTGGCCAAGTCTTCCCCCAGTAGCATGGGGATGGAATAATTGTCATAGACTGCAAAAGTCCACATTCCTGACCAGCCTTTGTACTGGACAGGCAGTTCAGCTGTAGGCAAGTCTACAGCTTGTGACATGAAGGGGTAAAGTGTCACTTGGGCCTTTGGGTTGATGAATTTGGGGTCTACGACGGATTGGTGGATAGCTGACACTTGTGCCCCCGTGTCTCTCCACGCAGTAACCTTTTTTCCGCCCACTCTCAAATTTTCCCTTCGCTCCAAGGGTATTTGAGAGGCATCTGGGCCTGGGGATCTTTTGGGTGATGGTGGTGTAATGAACTGCACTCGGTTGGCGTTCTTTGGGCAGTTGGCCTTTATATGTCCCAGGTCATTACACTTAAAGCATGTTCCAGCTGACTGGTCACTAGGTCGAAGTGAGTTACTGGAGACTGGTGAGGTGGAAGAATAGGGTGTCTGTGGCTTTCCTTGGGTTGTAGGTGGGGTCCTTGGCTGCCCTCGGTTGTAGGGTTTATTGTCGGTGTGCCCTCTGGGGTATTCATTCCCCTTGACAGTAGCTTTCTTGCTTTTTGCCACTTCCATCCATCTGGCTCCAATATCCCCCGCCTCGGTGAGATTTTTGGGTTTTCCATCTTGTATGTACCATGTTAAGTCCTCAGGAACACCATCCAAGAACTGCTCCATTTGTATGAGGAGGTGCAGTTCGTCTATGGATTTAACATTGTTTCCTGATATCCAGGCCTCATAATTTTTCCCAACGTAGTAGGCGTGTTTGGGAAATGACACATCTGGTTTCCACTTTTGGGTTCTGAAATGCCGACGGGCATGATCCGGGGTTATCCCCATTTTGTATCTGGCCTTGGTTTGAAAAAGTTTATAGTCATTCATTTTCTCCTTAGGCATTTCAGCCGCCACCTCTGCTAAAGGTCCACTGAGCTGTGGCCTCAATTCTACCACGTACTGGTCTTCAGGGATGCTGTACTCAAGGCAGGCTCTTTCAAAATTTTCCAAGAAGGCCTCAGTGTCATCACCTGCCTTGTAGGTGGGAAATTTCTTGGGATGTGGAACAATCATTGGTGCAGGGTTGTTAGGATTGGTTGCGTTTTGTTGCTTAGCCTTTCCTAATTCCATGGCCTGTCGGTGGGTCTCCCTCTGGAGTTCTGTCTGTCTTCTGTAGGCTGCCTCTTCTTCTTCTTGTTTCCTTTTGTGGGCTGCCTCTTCGGCTGCTTGTTCTCTTTTGTAGGCTGCCAGTTTGATGTTTTCTTCCTTTTCTTTCAGTCCACTTCTTTTTCTCTTTTTTCCAGTTGTCGCCTGTGGTTTGCTTCTTTGATTTGTCCTTCAGCCTCCATTTTTGCCTTAGAAGTCATGGTTCCTGTTTTCTTGTGTTGGGGTGCCCTCCGGTGTTTAGTGTCTGAACTGCTGGCTCTGTTGTCTCCTGGGGTCTGCCTAGTAACAGTGCCTTTTTCCCTGTCTTCCTCTAGCTAATCTTTTAAATGTAAAGTAAACCAGAAAAACCACTTTATTTGCATGTGTATTGTGCTGGGTACTTGACTGTCAATCGGAGTGCTATAGTATGACAAAAGACCCTTAATAGTTCCTTAATGGTTCCTTGCTTAATATGCAAGCTACTGCCAGGAGAGAACAGAAAAAAAAATTCTCTCTGGTTTCTTTTAAAACCAAACCCTCTCTGCTTAAAAGCCCCTAGCAGAGAAAAGAAAAACATAATATTCCTACTGGCTTCTGGACTCTATCTATCCCACAACGCTGCACACCATGTCATAACATTTTTTCCCAGATCTGGACCTTAGCGTCCAAAATATGGGTGTTAGCATGAAAACCTCCAAGTTTAGTTACCAGCTTGGACCTGATAACGCTGCCACCAGCCAGGGATTTATACAGTGCCTAGCTCACTGTGGACTCCCCAAAACCTTCCCTGGGGGACCCCCAGACTCAGATGCCTTGAGTCTTACAACAAAGGGAAATAACCCCCTCCCCTTATTTCCTGGTTACTTCCTCCCAGGCTCCCCTCCCTGGACGACCCTAGGAGATTCCCTGCTTCCAGTCCTGGAAACACAAGTACCGAGAGAGCTAATCTCTCTTCCCCCCCTCACCCAGAGGGTATGCAAAGTCAGGCTTAGTAAATCTAACACAAAGAGATTTTCCCCCTGACTTCTTCCTCCCACCAATTCCCTGGTGAGCTGCAGACTCAATTCCCTGGAGTCCCCACTAAAGAAAAACTCCAACAGGTCTTAAAAAGAAAGCTTTATATAAAAAGAGTGAAAAAGAACGTAATATACAGTCTCTGTATTAAGGTGGCAATATACAGGGTCAATTGCTTAAAGAGAAAAAATGAATAAACAGCCTTATTCAAAAAGAATACAATTCAAAACACTGCAGCAACTACACACATGTAAATACAAAAGAAAACAATATAAACCTATTGTCTTACTATCTTTGTACTTACAACTTGGAAACAGAAGATTAGAAAGCCAGGAGATAGAAAAATCACTCTCAGAGCCGAGAGGGTCAGACCCAAGACAAAGAACAAAAACTCACACCCCAAAACTTCCCTCCACCCAGATTTGAAAAAGTCTTGTTTCCTGATTGGTCCTCTGGTCAGGTGCTTCAGGTTCCCTGTGTTAACCCTTTTACAGGTAAAAGAACATTAACCCTTAGCTATCTGTTTATAACAGGTTGGCCAGAGAGACAAAGGCCTGTGGTGCTTTCAAAGGGGAGAGCAGCTGGCACCTAACAACTCCCTGTGCTAATGACCAGTTTTCAAAAGGTCTGAACAGGCTCCAAAGTCCAAAGACGAGACTGATTCTATCAGCCGAGGGACTGGGAAAGGCAGCTCCTACAGCCAGGAGAGCTCAGTGTCTGTTGGAGGCTATACATCCAAGCCAGCAGGGTTATTCTTTGCCAGCAACGTGGGTATACTCCATTGCAGCTCCCTAGCCAAACGGGAGGGGATGAAATTCTCAGGTAAAGCATAGAGCCCTCACCCTGCGGCTTCAGATGCAGCCTTGCGTCTCTAGCCAGGTCCTTTGAGAATCATCCCATGGTCCTCCAGAAGAAGGAGAGAAGTGAGAACTGTGTCCAGTTCTGGTGAGCACAATTCAAGAAGGATGTTGATAAACTGGAGGGGGTTCAGAGAAGAGGCATGAAAATTATTAAAGAACTAGGAAACCTGTCTTATAATGATAGACTCAATGAGCTCAATCTAATTAGCTTAACTAAAGGTAGGTTAAGGAGTGACTTGATTTCAGTTTGTACATATCTGCCTGGGGAACAAATATTTAATAATGGGGTAGAGAAAAGTATAACCTGATCCATTGGCTGGAAGATGAAGCTAGACAAATTCAAACTGGCAATAAGGTGTGTATTTTTTACAGTGAAAGTAATTAACCACTGGAACAACTTTCCAAGGGCTGTGGAAGATTCTTCATCCCTGAAAATTTTAAAATTCAGATTGGAAGTTTTTCCTAAAAGCTCTGCTCCAGGAATGATTTGGGGGCAGTTCTCTGGCCTGTGCTATACAGGGGGTCAGACTAGCTGATCACAATTGTGCCTTCTGGCCTCGGAATCTATGAGGGCCTGAGATTTCAAATGGAAAAAGTCAGCAGAACAAAAACTATTAAAATTCCTTTTGAGGAAGCCGTTGTAAAGTGCAACCACTTTTCTTTCTTTCTTTGCCTCACAGTACACCTTTAGTTGTACCTCCTGGAAGAAGAGGAATTCTTTTGGGTGGTGCAAGGGTAGCATCTAACTGAAATAGCAGCAAAGAATCCTGTGGCACCTTATAGACTAACAGACATTTTGGAGCATGAGCTTTCGTGGGTGAATACCCACTTCGTCGGACGCATGACTAACGTCTGTTAGTCTATAAGGTGCCACAGGATTCTTTGCTGCTTTTACAGATCCAGACTAACACGGCTACCCCTCTGATATCTAACTGAAATGAAATTTAGACTGATACATTTCCTAACTGAGTGAGATGCAGCTGCCTGTGGAATCATCTCTTGGGGGATGGCAGCCCATGCCCCATCATTTGTTCATTTGAAACTGGAGAACAGACTACAGGGTACAGTCCTGTACTGAGTACAGAGTGGAACAGTTACCCTTGCAGAGTTGCCTCTACTTTGTAAGGGTATGTCTACACTGGAGCGGGGCTGTTATTCCCAGCACAAGGAGACATATCCCCCCGAGCTCTGATCAAACCGGTGCACTAAAACCAGAGGCTAACCACAGTGGCACGAGTGGCTAGCTGCCCAAGTACATATCTAGGGTTCCAGATGGGATCAGCCGGTACTGCAGCTTGGGCTGCTGTGACTACACTGCTATTGTTACCATGTTAATTCCATCAGAGCTAGCATGGGCATTGTCCCCTCAGGCTGGAATTTACATCTCCAGCTCCGGTGTAGGTGCACCCTGTAATCATACGCTAACCACTTTTATAAAGTGCCGGAGCTGAGATATTTTCAGAAAGGGGCTTCTAAGTCACACATCTATCTGCCTCCCATCTCTCAGGGCCTGTCTACACTTAACATGCTACAGTGGCACAGATGCACTGCTGCAGTGCTTCAGTGTAGACGCTACCTATGCTGACAAGAAGGGTTCTCCCATCAGCGTGGTAAACCACCTCCCCGAGAAGTGGTAGCTAGTTAACAGAAGAATTCTTCTCTCAATCTAGCACCATCTGCATGGAGACTTAAGTCAGCTTCAAAACATCACTCAGAGGTGTGTATTTTTCACACACCCTGACCAAAGTAGTTAAACTGACCTAATTTTCTAGTGTAGACCAGGCCTCACCACTTCCAGCCTGTTGGTTTGTTTGCCTGTTCTCCTTTTTCATCCCAACTGTTTCAACTTGGTGTTTGTCACACTGGCTGCAGGAGGACGGGGGAAGAAAGCACCCAACCCCAAACAAACAGTAATGATACTGTAAGTACAAGACCATCAAAAAATTATCAACCAGAGACAAGAAAAGACAACCCCTTATATACACACACGGAATATAAATCTTTAGTAAACACTGTAAAGCAGCCAAGCATCTCATCCTGTAATAATCTCTGAGACAGTTGGTTCCAGGGCTCTTATTACCCCAGCAGCCCGCATCTGAAATCCACTAGACAGCAGGCTTAGCCACCACTGAGTATTGATCAATGAGGCAGCTTCACAAAATGCTGTGGCATTTTTCTTTCAAAGCACTAACTTGTTTGTCAATAACGCTCTCTTTGGCACAGCGAGGGTTGAGCAGGAAGGGATGAGGGGGAAGGGGGATCTTTTCTTCTCTTCACATGCAGTCAGTGTCTTGTCTTTTTCTGTTTTCCTCAATGGGGAGGGGGAAGCAATGTGAGGCAGCAATGGTTTGCTAATGTTCTCCTGCCAGTCAGAGAACAAACGAAACCATATTCCTGACGGTGGAATTCATAGATTTTCAAGGATTCATCACACTACCTGGATGGACAGCAACAGTTATTAATGTCCACCTGCATTGATAGTGGCAGTGCACCATGTCAACCAGATGTGGACCGCACTCCTGATACACTGGCAGCAGGAGGGGCAGGCATTAGTCAGAATGTAAATGCCCTCATACATACCTGGTGCCATTGCAGAGCAGGGAATGGAACCGGGGTGAACTGAGGGCTCCTCGTGTCTCGACATTAAGGGAAATCTCAGTATACTTCAGGCTTGAAAGACATCCATCGCCTAGAATCGACCACAGATCAAACTCCTCCGCCCTCCCAGGGCGGTAGCCTGCTCAGGATTCGACCTGTGAGTTGCCAGCTCACTGTGCAGAGGAAGCAGGAGTCAGCGAAAAAAGAGGAGACAATGGGCAATTCTGCAACCTAGCTAGTTTGAAACAGAGCTAGTTTGAATGAGATTAGATGATGGAGTTGTCTGGGACAGCCAGAGCCTGGACTCCAGGACCTAGGAGGTCCCTTCCATCCTATGTACTTATTACAGCCCAATACATCACTGAAGTTAGACAATCCTCTTTGATCCCAGAGGGACATCCCAGAGGGCTTGTACCGGGCTGCTGTATGGCCAGTACACCACATTAGCACCTCTCTGAAGCTGCTATCTAATTCTCCAGAACATTGACTTTCACTTCAAAACACCACCAAGTTTCCAGCTGTAACAGCTGCAAAGAAACCCCCACAAAAAGGAACCGAGTGTAATGGATGCAGAGAGATCAGAGTCTGCATGGAGTTCACAGCAATGGTTCACTCATAAGTGTGCTGCCTTATCCATCCCGGTGTGGCATTAACGCAGCTGCCCAGGGATGATCACTGGAATGTCAATGGAGAAGGAGGACCAGAGATCTGCACAAGCCAAGTCTCCTTTGAGTGCCACGACTGGGTGGTGTTTGGGACATTTTTCTCCCCCAGTCAAGGAGCAGAACCTAGAGGGCACATTCCCATCCCAGTGGGGGGCCCAGTGGAGCTGCACAATCGTATTTGGAATCTACTGTGGACAGCATCTCAGTCTGGTAGCCAACACAGATGACATTTATTTTGTGGGAGGAGCACTCCCCAAGGTCCCCTGATCCTGACCCCTGGCTGTAGACCTGTGCTCCTTTGAATGGAATGATGCTTTTAGCAGGTGGGAGAACAGCAACAGGCAAGCGAGTGCCCCAGGCAGAGTGTGAGGAAATCACTCCAGCTCAAAGCGAACAAAAGGGACTGAAGGGGTCTCACTTGGCCTGTCCCACCACACCCCCTGGAGGATTTTGGATTTTGTCCCCACTTAGCATGTTAGATCTTCGCCCCATCCACCCAAATCCTTGGCCTTTACAGATCCTTGCTACCGTCAGAAAGCTATAAACAGGGGCACTCAGGAGGAAAAACAGGGTCCCAGCTTCCAGATCCATAGCACTATGAGAGCTGTGCAGCAGCACAGAGCAAGTAATACTAACTGCTCTACTGAAATCAGAGTGCCTGTCTGAGCCGGGGCATTTGGCACATATGGGGCCGCGTGGGACTCCGTGGCAGGCCTGGATATCGGCACGTTTAAACACAGATGAAAGGGACAGACTTTTCTTCTGCTCTAAAATCCCTTTCAGGCCTCTAGAATGGACCTTAAATCATACAAAATGGAAAAGTACCCAAGGTCAAAAGGACAGCACTGGCTGCCTGCGTTTCCAGGGAGTCTGAAGCTTGTCTGGGTTCCTCTTTAACTCAGCCTCCTTCAGAAAAGTCTGGAAATCTGTATTTTCTCTCCTCTTGGTTTTGCCCTTCACCAAGGCAGAATTCTGCTCCTGAGTGACACCGAAGGGCTCAGCTCCAATCATCCAGCCTCCCTTGATAAGGGAAGTTCTGTGCTTGTGAGAAGGAGCATGGACAGTGTCGCTCTGAGATCACCACCTGCCCCATATCATCCCATTTGTGCTCTATGACACTCTGCTGTTTGAGCTGTCAGCAGTACCCACAAGGGCAATGATCTTAGCGAATCACCATCCTTCAAAGCTGCCTGGGGGGAGAAAAATGTTTCCACGTAGCACTGATGTGCACAGGATTCCACTCGCCTCCCAACTGGGCATCCAGGGAGAAGTGTAGTTGTCCCAAGAGCAGGACAGACTTTGTGGCAGGGCACTGCTGGGCAAGCCCCATCAGCTCCTGCCACTCCAGCCCCAATCAGGGGAAATGGATTGGGCCTGGGTGAGTAGCTTAGGTTTGCCTAATCACTGACAGTACCTGCCAGCCTCATTAGGCAGGAGCTATAAGGCTGGGAGGGGACGACCAGGAGAGAAGGGAGAAGAAGGAGTCTGCTGCTCTGTTTTGACCAGGCCTGTGTTAGGCCAAGCCATTGTAAATAGCCTGCATATAGTAGGAAACTGGTGGTGGGAAACAGACATCAATAAAGAGCATGGGAGTTGCACCAGCTTGGAGTATCCCTGAATCTGTGAGGAGCAGGGCCAAGGGGCCGGATACGTAGGGGCATGATGGGCACCCCGTTATAGACTTGTAGAAAACGAGGCCTGCGAAAGCTTGGGGTGGATTTCATCCTACTTCACTTTTGTTACTTCACTGCTAAGTCAGCAAGGGGAGCTCACAACATTGCATTTTGCTGTTCCTGCAAAAATAGCAGCTGCTGTTCCACGCTGCTTTCCCTATCACAAATTTGACACCCATTTGCCCAGAAAAGGCCAGCAACATGCTGCCCTATAGAACAGAGCTGTGATATGGAAAAAGAGACAAGACCAATATAAGGGACTTTCAATTGAACTGGCTGAAAACCAGCACAAGAGGAGAATGAACCTGGCAAATCACCCCAGCCTTTAGTTTCCACTGGGCAACACTGCTCCCCCTCTTCTAGCAAAGTTCAAAATTCTTCCTTTTTGCTCTGAGCATCACAGTGCTGGGACCAATCTCTAATGCTACCCCAAAAGTGGAGAGACATGGGGGTAGGAAGGCCTGACCCCAACCCAGCACACTGTGGTTCCTTGAGATGTAGAGAGCTGCTGGGCACAGTGGCTAACCTTCCCACTTGGCACTGGGAGCACTGACACCCTGCTTTGCATTGCTCCTGCATGGATTCTCTTGGAGAACCCTGCAGAAGATATGGCACAATCCTGCTTTTCATCTAGTGAAGGAAACAGTACGGAAAACAGAGACTGTGAAGCTGAAACACAAGATTCCCACCTCATGGCTTGCAAACATCCTGCCCCCTTCCCACAGTGCTAAATGGGGAAGGAGAAAGATCCCTAAGGGGTCCCAGCATGGAAAAGATTAAAAATCACTAGGTTGCAAGACAGAAGAATAGGAACTGTTGGCAGGAAGCACCTCTGGAAACAGCAATGTCTGCATTCTTTCATTTGACCACTTGACTATTGGCTAGAAAGCCTCATTTTGCAGAAGTTGGAAGAAGTAGCTCTGGCTACATCCCCAATCTCCTGGAGTTCTGCAGGCTAGGATAAGGGCATTTTGGCACACCATGGGTGAGCTCAGATCTGCGGGTGAAACACGAGCACCTCCATACTCCTTTAGTCCTTAACACGGGGCTTATGTGGTGCAGGTGGCCTCGTGAGATGAGTAGTCAGGTAGATTTCCCTCCAGAATAGTCATATCCACTCAAATCCCCTGGCGTGGATGCAGATCAGAGATTCCAAGGCCAGAAGGGACTAACTAGTCTGACCTCCTGTATAACACAAAACAGAGAACATCCCCAAAACAATCCCTTATATCAGTGAATAGGTGCCTTCCCAGAACAGCTTATTCCTTTTCCTATATGGTGAAAAGCTGTACTGGTCTAAACCATCCTTATCCCACTGTAATTACATCCACACTCTGGGGATAGCACCACTTCGATTAGATCACAATTTTTGTGTGTAGACAAGGACTTCGGAGGGCAACACACAACCTTGCTTATTTCATTACAAAATAAAATGCTCCCCCGCGATGCCCATTGCATTGGTATATGAGCACCTTACCCATTACTGAAGTGAAGACAAAATGCTCTCCCCCCACCTCACTTTGCTGGGCTCAAAGAGAATGAAAATAAGCCACCGTCCCAGTTGAAGAGGGACGGCTTTGAGATTTGTGCACGGCAGGCAGCAGAGAAAAGTGGGGGATGGGGTCCTGGTGGATGACTGGGCTCCCAGATGCTACAGTAATACAAATAATGAATAATCATTATCCCCCCAAGATCTGCCCACTATCCCTATAGATTTGCAAACACTTCCTCCATCCCTGTCCAGCACCTTGTGCCTGGAGGTAGGCTGGGGAGCTGGTACACAAAGGGCAAATCCAGGGCAGAAGGGAAAGCTAGTTTGGCTTATTCATCAGCTGTGTGGTAGGTTTTCCCCACAGACATCTCGGAGCAGATTTTTCAGAGAGTCCCATGGGTAAAATCTGCCGTATGGCATTGGAAAACGGAGGGTTGAGATGCTAGAGGACATTCTCCATCTGAATGGAACAGGATGATGTGAGCATCTTACCAACTCCTTACAAACAGCCTGTGGGTTTAGCGCTGGATGAAGCCAGCCAAAAGCCACCGTGCCTCTGAGAAGGAATAATGCTCAGAAAACACCCCTGGGCATCCCACTGGCCGCTCCATGTTTTAAAATTTGGAATTAGTTTAATACTTATAAAGAAAGGACCTAACAAGCACTGGTTTCATTTAGGCATAAAGCAGGCAGGCACAGTGGAGATTACTGCCTAATCCTGACCCATAGCCCCCGCTATTCCAGCCT
The DNA here is from genome assembly GCF_025201925.1 of Gopherus flavomarginatus. NCBI lineage: Eukaryota > Metazoa > Chordata > Testudines > Testudinidae > Gopherus > Gopherus flavomarginatus. The sequence continues at coordinate 48,536,268 of NC_066622.1, read as the reverse complement.
TGGGTTCGCCCCCTAACTCTGCCAACCCCTTTCACTCCTGATCTGCAGCCCACCTTGCTACGCCAGTCCTGCCCCAGCTCTGCTGTTGTCCCTCACTCCTCATCTACCCCATCATCACAGGATTGTTCTCTTCATTTAAGAAACTATCTCTGTTCCAGAAACGCAATTTGCTCTTGCTTTCCAGGACCAATATATCTTCTTTTTGCCAAGAAGCAGCTCATGGCTGTTTTTTCTAGGAGGCATTTAGACTCTTTGGGCTTGGCTACACTCGAAACTTGGGAGCGCTGCCGCAGCAGCGCTTTGAAGTGTGAGTGTGGTCGCAGCGCCAGCGCTGGGAGAGAGCTCTCCCAGCGCTGCACGTACTCCACCTCCACATGGGGATTAGCTTGCAGCGCTGCGGCACTGTTTACACTGGCGCTTTACAGCGCTGTATCTTGCAGCTCTCAGGGGTGTGTTTTTTTCACACCCCTGAGCGAGAAAGTTGCAGCGCTGTAAAACGCCAGTGTAGCCAAGGCCTGAGTAAGAACTGGTTACATTTCAGCAGGTTTGCACCAACCTCCCGATATCAGCCACAAAAAAAGGCCATCCCAGCAAGAATTCCAGGCATGAAAGTCAAGGTAATGCAGGCAAACAACGGAGCGGCTGTCACCCTGACAACCTGGGATCCCCTAAGCAGGTTTCTACCATGTAGACAGCTGGAAACTTCATTCCGGGATGTCTCATAAGAAGAGGACCCAGCTCCCAGAATAAGCAGTTCTTGAGCGACGTGCCAAAGGCAAGAGCCAGTCACCCGTTGAGCCTTGCTCCTTCACACCAGCTGCTTCTCTGGCCCCCACAGTGTCCCTGGAGCACTGCCTCAGGAAGCTGGGGAGGGGGAGGCATTTAATGCAGATGATGGAGTGAGTATTAACTCATGGCGGAAATCCCAGCAGGGCTTGTGGGGAAGGAAGAGCCAATGGAGCCGGCTATCACCTCCTGCCCTTGGCCCGGGTCCTTCCCCTTTACTCAGCCCCATTCCCACCACCTATGACTATTTGTATTTCCTGAGGTGAGGCAGAGACCTATTACACCTTCAACTTATTATTTAAAGAATACGTGATGGGGAAAAAAAAAGCTGCCTGCTAGGAAAACTGCCCTGTGCATCGTAGATATCCATGGAAGATAAAGCTGTGGCTACTCTTCCTTTTTTCTTGCTTTCACTCTCCCTCCCTCCCTTCTTCTGATGCATGAAAAATGTAATTTCTGGGCGTGGCAGGAGCGTTAATGTCAGTGGTAGAATGTCAATGGATTTTCAAAGGCTGCCCTGGGTGATGAATTCCACCACAGCAGTTTCAAATTGTTCTCATTTCACCCAACTTGCAATGTTCTGGCACGTCGATTGCAGCAATGCATTCTTTACAACTGTCTTACCCCCACAGATCTGAGAAACATTTTTCTCTGTAGATTTTATGGTATTTATAGCACATGGAATGCTGTCCACCTGTCTGCAGAGGCGGGTAGGTTGTGTGGGAACTGGCCACAAGGTAAACATTCAGATTTCATATATCTGGATGGACATATCTTGCTTGTGGATATTTAGGAACTAAAGCATTACATATATATATTTTGCTAAAACATAAATAATGGCTCAGGGTGGAGGGGAGAAGTTGCAGCTAACCCTAACCCTAACTTGTGATGTTATGAGTGTGATATAATATCTCATTGAAAGATGACAGGGCCAGAAAGAGGTAATTAACTCATCCACTCACCTGAGTCTTAAGGAAGACTTAAGGTGAATCTTAAGGACTGGTTAGGAAGATCTGTAAATGAATAGAGCTTTGAAATGCAAGTCTGCATTATTAGAGATCTCAAGAGTAGATGTTTGCTCAGGTCTTATGATGTAAGCAAACAAGTCTTGTCTATTGCTATAACTTTAATTCAAAGATCATAAAAGGAATATTAACATTTATGATAATACTTGAGTAAAATAGTATTATTGTCTATATGTCTCTTTGAAGGTTGTGGTAACCTGTATCTGAACTATTTAATGGATAAATTATCCTGTGGTAATTGCCAGGATGTTTGGAAGGAGAATTAAGCCTATTGTTTTCTCAGGCCAAAAGGCTGCTGGAAATGTATAAGAACCTTGGGACACGATCCTACTTCATCTCAGAGCTGCTTTGGGTTTCAAGAAGGGGAAACTTTAAGCCATAAGGATTGAGATCCCCAGTCACTGACTGGAGTCATCCTGAATATGGACATTGGACTATAATCTCTGGACTATTTCTAAAAGGACTTTTGGCAACCACAAGCGCACCTCTACTATGTATCTGAGCCTCAAGAATTGAATTCAAATCTGCATGTATATTGATCTTTTAACCAACACTCTCTCTCTCTCTCTCTTCTTTTTAAATAAATTTTAGCTTAGTTAATAAGAATTGGCTATAGCGTGTATTTTGGGTAAAATCTAAGTTATAATTGGACCTGGGTACGTGGCTGATCCTTTGGGATTGGAAGAACCTTTTATTTTATATGATGAGATAAGATTCTCAGTAATCATCATCATATCTGACAGGTGTGTCTGGACGGAGACCTGAGGCTGGGCACTTTAAGGGAACTGCATTGTTTGGACTTCTGAGTAAACAGTGAGGTACTACAGAAGCTGTTTTGTGCTGGCTCGGTAAATCTAAGTATTGGAATATCCTCCAACATTTGGAGTTTGTCTGCCCCGTTTGGGTTGCAGTTCATCCTGATTGAGTGACCTCAGCTGGCTCCCACGGGCAGCACCGTCACAGCTCTTCTATTTTTCAAACTCTGGATGTGGGAGAAACCAAAGGCAGCCTAAGAGCTTAAAGTCCAGAAGGTAGCTACAAAATCCAGCTGGCCCAAAGCCCAGGAATGATTTGATCCCTTGCGGCTCCTGGCCTGTAATGTCCATGCAAAATGTCTAGTTAGATGTTTGATATACAGCAAGTGACCACCTCTTGGTGTGGTAGAATGGTTTAACAGCACGAGTCTGGAATGCTTATCAGCAGTGAACCTACAAGTCAGTTATGCGAGCTTCGATGCCATCCCAAACTCATGGGCAATAAAACATCTACACCACCCTACAGGCAATCCTTTCTCAGAAATGATTTCTAAATGTTCTGGGTACTAGAGCTTGTGTCCTTCCATCCAGTAAGCTGCTTCGATCCCAGCTGCACAGAGACTGTAATTCATTCTTTATAGAAGTTTCCAAAAAATGATTTCAAACTGATTCATTGTGCATTATGTCACCATGCAAAGGTCTCATAATTTATGCTCTAGCAGACAGCTCCCATTGGAAAGGGAAGATTCCTCACTGGGACTTAAACCAGAATATTTCAGGATTTAGGCCAGGGTAACTTGGGGAAAGAGGAGGGAATATTTTGTGGCTGGTAATTACTTACTTAAAATAGCTGGCAGCTCCTGGCAGGTGCTCAGAAGTCTGGAAATATCGGCAGCAGTCTCAGAGAAGCAGAGTGCAGCCATGATAAATCACCTAGCCTCTGCAGTTTACTGCATGGGCATTAGTGCCACCCAAGAGGTAGAACTATTTACCCATGGAATAAATGGTACAGATGCCATTCTCTAAGAAGCATATGTGCTCTGCATAGGAAACAATGCAAGTCTGTTTCCATTGATCATGCCTGTTTGTCCCTGTGACTGCAGTGACCTAGTCGGGCAGTCCTGTTCTCAGGAATAAGTCTTGCTATCCCTCTTGCATGGGACCTGCTCTCCTGTTCTCAGCACTACATTGGTTCTGTTCTTAGTGAACTCAGAGCTGGTGAAAGCTGCCAGCTTGGCAGCCCTGGTGACTGAATTCTATTCTGATTTCTTACACTGTTCCCAGCACTGTGGTATGCTTGCACTTCAGTCTTCGCTCTATCCACAGAGAGAGTAGTAATAACAACATCACCACCACCACCAAGTTTTTAGCTAGCGCTTTTCATCCATGGTACTGAAAGCACTTTACAAAGATCATCAATATCCGCATTTTACAGATAGGGAAACTGAGGCCCAGGCAAGGGAAATGTCTTGCTCAAGGTCATCCAGCTGACCCCGATATATAGATATCAGCTGAACACAGTATTTATTGATATATTTACAATTTATAAGCTGATATCCCCTGGCAGTGGGACTCAGGCTAACAGCCCAAGCCCTGCCACCGGGAGCTGACAGCCTGGAGCCCTGCCCATACTCTCTTGCCACAGTCCCAAGAAGATCAGATAATCGGCGTTCCAATGTATAAGGTTTTTATTTTTTCACAAAATATAGAAACTAAAGATTCTCTGTAAAAATGTAGATTCCACATTTCTCCATAGCAAACGGATTTCTAGGATCCTCTCTGAGGGGACTCCAGCGTGACCTGCATCACTGTATCCAGCAGCCTCAGGTCATGCCTGTGAAGGTTTTACAAAAGCTGAGGAGAGACAGGTGGGCTGGAGCTGACATTCTATGGAGAAGCCTCCGCCAAGTCTTCTCCTGGAGCCTGGTGGTGGGGGTGACAAAAGGGTGGTGATTTCCTGGGGTAGGGTTCTTGTTAGAAACACTAACCCGGCCCCCCCCAGGAAGAGCAAGAGGAGATCCGGGTTCCCACTGTTCCTAGTCTCCCGAAAGACCTCAGCACTACGCAAGGGGAGGAAGAAACTCAGCTAACGTTAACTCCTTCTTTGCCGGAAAGTGCCCCTGACCCACAGCTGCACTGTGGGCTCCAGGGAGGCAGGGCTCTTCAGGCTAGGGCACAGACCAGGGTAGTCAAAGGCCAGCACCCATTTGACACAGGAGGAGGATGTGGGCTACAAAAGGTTTCTTTGGAATCGTATGAACTTCAGGCTCCCGCCTCATCCCCATTCTGCTTCCCCTGTAACTGCAACCCCTCTGCTGAAAAGAGCCCTGCTGAACCCGTGCCCAGGCAGCAACTGTGCGCTACAAAATTTGGGGCGTGCTCCTGCGCTGAAGCGCTCATTACAAAACACTTTAGGGAGCAAGTGTCACCTCTGCCCCACAGAATGCCATGTCTCCTGGCAGGGAGGGAGGCGGGCAGCAGGATGAGGCTGCTCCCAGGAGCTTCTTATTCACACTCCCCCAGCTGAGTGACAGCTGCATTTCTTGACACTCCTTAATCTCCTTGTCTCTTCCCTGGCAGGCTGCACTGGCTCCTTCGTTTATTACTTTCAGAGCGGTAGCCGTGTTAGTCTGTATCAGCAAATAGAACCAGGAGTACTTGTGGCACCTTAGAAACTAACAAATTTATCTGGGCATAAGCTTTTGAAAGCTTATGCCCAAATAAATTTGTTAGTCTTTAAGGTGCCACAAGTAATCTTGTTCTTTTTGTTTATTACTGTTATTACTCATACTCCTGGGGAGTTAGTGCCTATGTGCTGCCACTGACATGCCAGCCACACCCTACCTGAACTCCCTTGCCAGCCCTGGGCTATTGTTCTTCAGCCCTACTCCTGTGGCACTGCAATTAGCGACTGTGAGCTGGTTAGTCAAGTCAGCCGTTTCAGTTACCGCCGCTGCCATCCAGCGCTGGGGAATTTTCACAAAACAGTATCCCCTCTTTTCGAGGCTAATGACTGCAACCAGTTCCATGCTGACACAACCATGCAATGACCTCTCTGCAAAGCTCACCTCTTCTGCAACTCAGGATGGTCTGGGTTTCGGTCACTGATGGAGCTGGGCAGGTGCAGTTTGCTCCCTCCAAGGCAAGCAGCTGGGAGTTCTGAAGTGGCGCAATGCTTCCCTCGGCGTAAGCTCAGGCAGTGCTGGAGTTTCTGTCATCAACCCTAACTGCAAAGACTGATGACCCTGACACGAAGACAGGACCTTGGCTGAATTCTGGCTTAGAGCCGGGGCACGTTTCACCACTCTCACCCTGCACAATACGTCTAAGGAGAAGATCGGTTGAGCTATGGAGCAGGTCTCTTGGCTTCTAGGCTTACCTTGGGGAGGCAGCATGTCTAGTGACTAAAACAGTGACCTGGGAGTCAGGACTCCTGAGTTCTATTCCTAGCTTCACTGTGGACTCACTGTGTTCTTTTGGACACATCCCTTAACCTCAGATTTCCCATCTGTAAACCAGTGTGAACTGTTCCCAGCTTTGCAGGAGGCAGGCTTAATTATGGCTTACAAAGCATTTGGAGTTCTGCAGGTGTGAAGATGCAAATATCAAAGGCAGAGTTAAAAAACCCCAAACGAAACCGGAACGAAATGTTTACAAAAAGTGTCTCGTACTCATTAGGCCAAATTAAGCCCTCGTGTGAACCCTATTCAGCTTTTTATACTGTGCCCATCACCATGGTGTCTGAGTAGTTGAAAACAGTGATTGCAGTGCAGTTGTATATGCTTTAAATTTAAGGCTCCATTTGGCCCCTACAGATGAGGAATTAAACAGGTGGTTCATCCCTAATGAGCATCAGTGTCTTGCTATTTTACCGGCATGCACAACAACAGTGTAAGAGAATAGGGGAGACAGCATTTGTTTAAAGCTGCTTCTGCTGGGTGCATTTTCACTGCAACCCCACTAAGCTTTTCAGCCACTGAATTTCCCCAAGCATGGATGACACCTGCACTGGCCCCTAATGACCCCCATGTCAAAGCTGTTACCATTTGTCAGGGGTTACTGAGCCACAAACCAACATTTCTCAAAAGTGGCCTTGCTCTGAAATGTGCTTTGTGCCCGCTGATCCAGGGCTTTCTGTCAACACCCCTGGAATCCATGTCTTAATAGCTTTTTGCTCACAGCAGCTGGTGAGGGAAAGCCAGGACACAGTTTGCGTTAGCAGGGAATAGATTGCAGAAGCTGCCTTGTCCTTCCCATCCCTGTCTTCTACGATCCTGCACATCTCCAAACTTTCTTCACTCTAGAACAGCTGCTGAGCAAATAAACAAACAATACTTAGGAGCTCCCTTCAGTTGACTAAGTCTTAACACTCCAGTGAAACAGGCAAGGGAACAGACATGCGTTCCGGTAATATGAATGGAAACATCATGGCTCATTCTTTACTCATTAATGGAGAGTCTTCTTTTCCTGTGAGGGGCAGGCCCTGCCTGTAATAGCTCACACTCTAAAGAGACAAGACAGACAAAGATGGAGAGGGCAATCCTTAAGTACCAAGAGAGGAAGGATGTGCTTAAATTCACACAGGTTGCGGAGGCGGGGTGGTCCAAGTCTCCTGACTCCCAGTCCAGTGCCCTACCCACTAGACCTCAGCATTAAAACCTTGTCCTGCAGCATCCAAACTTATATTCTAGCAGCAGAGATCAAAATCTCCTCAACTCAATAAATTTGGCAACACTAATTATCACGCCAATATACTGGGCGGTGGACAGTCAAAAGACAGACCAAAAAACCCACTAGACAATCTTTAACTAAAAAACCTCCTGATTTTTGGGCCTAGGCCCTGATTTTTGAGGGGCCTGATTCATGATGTTTGGCCTTTTGGATGAGCAATACTGTATCTAGGCTGCCCTTCACCAGAGTTAGGTCCCAAAGGCCACAGGCAGGGTATACACGAAAGGATTGATAATGAAACCCAGGTAGTGAAGAGAGCTACAAACCTGATTCACCTCTCAGCAGGGACAGCTGCAAACTGGACCAGAACCACCGGACAGAGGTCGAATTAAGGACATCACTAATGAACCCAATGGTAGAGACATAATCCATGGCGTGAATTAATACCATTCTGAACATATTTCTATTTTGCATTCCAGTAGCATCTGAAACAGGGCTCCATTGCGCTCGGCGCTGTACATGTATATCACAAATATTCACTGCACCAGAGAACTCGCAGTCTAGGAGAACAATGAGCTGCAATGGATGGAAGACACAGAGAAAAGGGGGGGGGGTGGGAATGGAAGGATGAGGGAACAGTAAAAGGAGCACGTTTTGCATGCAAATGGGTGGTATCAGCTTGCCACCTAGCTAAACATGGTCAGATGGCAATGTTCAGCAGACAATGCAGAGGTGAAGCTAGAGGAGGAGTCTGATGGCCAGCAAGACAGTGGCACTTTTCTTCCATAGATCTCAAAGAACTTTTACAGAGGTGGCTGGGTATCATTGTTCCTGTTGGATGGATGGAGAAAGCGAGGTAGGGTCCTGCCCCAAGCCACACAGAGTGTTAGGGACAGAGTTAAGAATACAACCCAGGTGTCCTGGTTCTCAGTCCAGTGATCCAGGATTTATGAGTTTGTCTAAAGCTGGACAGTGAGAAACAAGCTGTCCCTAAATGGGTTCCACAGGCTGAAGGAAGATAATCAGAGTGGCACTGCTGTACCATGCACCATGACAGGAATCGTTTTCCCATCAGGAGTGAACTCAACCTGCTGCAAGGAGAAGGATGGAGCTGGACTTGGGGGGACATGAAGAAGAGAATCCCAGCCCATAGGCAAAGAAAGACCTGAACTAGGCTCAGGGTTTACTCATACGTATACCAGAGTTTCTTTGCCAATCCTAGACCCTCCTCATCTTTCCTCAGCTGCTAGGCATCATATCTATGTCCAAAAGGCCTCAGCAGGGAAATGGGGTGGAGGACTGTGCTGTACAGCACAGGACCTGTTGGACAGGCTAATGGAGCACTTTTAAGGAAAGGGCAGGGCTTGGGGCACCAGATCTCTGAAGCAGTCTCAGCTTCTGGAGCCCTGCGGTTGCGAGAACAGGCAGGAAATGTATTAGTCAGCATTTTGAGCCACTGCTCCTGCCTTCATCTTCTCCTTATTCACACAAAACGCTCGGCTAAGCTCAAATCATTCAATCCAACAAGGTTCCCTAAATCACATTCAAATAATCTGCGGCGCTCCAGTTATGATCATCAAGTAGGCCTCGTCACAGTTCAAAATCCATTACAATAACCACAAGGCATTTCAGAGGCAATTATAAGAGATAGTTTCACTTAAAAATCAATTTTACTTAGAGCTCGAGGGAACAGTTCTTTAAATAAATAAATAAATAAATAAACAAACAAACAAACAAACCAATGAAGTGATAGAGCCTGCCATTCGGGCAGGAGAATAAGGAATTTGCCCGGGTGGCTCTTATTAGAGCACAATGCATTGTCTTAGCAGATAGGGCATCAAATGGAAAAAAATTATTCCTTTCGTTTTGCAAAATATATATATATATTTTAATAACAAAAAGTTCAAAAAGTGATTTTCTTCTTCTTCATATAACACTAGACGTTAATACAACAAGACTAACAGATAAGCTCCAAAAGGGAACTCTGGATACATTGCACACAAAAGAAAATGGAGCTGGGGTGACAACTGCCACTTTCCCTAGGAAATTCCAGCTTTGGAAACACTTGGAGTGGAGATTGTCAAAGGCAGACTCCAGTTGGGGGTCTAACTCCCATGGAAAGTCAATGGGAATTGGATGACTAAAATTTTCAGCCAACTTTTGTTTTTTTTTGGGGGGGAGGGAAGAGGGCAGTTGGAGAATGCAGATTTAGGACACCAAAACATTTCTCAAATTTCTGTTGGTTTCACTGAATTGTTTTGGTAAAAAAAAATCATTTTAAAAACATTTTGACATTTCATTTTGAAACGACGTTTTGTTTCAAAATTTCCTTTAGGTTTTTTTTTTTTTAATTAAAAACATTTTTAAATGGCAAAAATCAAAAGGAAATGTTTTGATGTGAAACATTTAGTTTTACTTTTCAATCTGAAAAATGTAGTTTTTGGTTCATGCTGTAACAATTTTCCCCCAGCCCCCAATGTTTCAGAATTGCCAAAGAACCAAAAAACCCATTGTTCATCTAGCTCTATGCCTTATGCCATTTGTGCTTTTGAAAACTGTCTCTTTGATTCTCACTATTTTGTTCAATAGGAGACCATTATAACCTTTGCATTGGAAACTGCGGACAATCAATATATTTTCAAAAGGTATCACCTCTTGCTGTGTTGTGATGTGTGAGCAATAACATGACCTTTTACACTGTTTAGTGCTGCATGGGGATTTCTATACAGTAGACTATGGAGCAATAATAGTTACTCCAAGATTAAAGTTGCTCTGAGTTTCAATTATAAGGCCGATTTTACACCCCTCTAAAATCTACAAAAAAGTCATACTGACCTGAAAATTAATAGGGGTTTATCTACACGGAGACAAATAAATCTGTGCCCAAATAAATCTGTTAGTCTTTAAGGTGCCACCGGACTCCTTGTTGTTTTTCTACACAGAGAGTTATTCTGGAATAGCTATTGCTGATTAACTCCATGTGCAGAAGATTTCTAACCATTAGAGGAGTGAAGTTCTGGAACAGTCTGCCAAGGGGAGTGGTGGAGGCTTCAAGACTAAGCTTGATAAGTTTATGGAGGGGATGGTATGATGGGATAGCCTAATTTTGGCAATTAATTGATCTTTGACTATTAGCGGTAAATATGCCCAATGGCCTGTGATGGGATGGTAGATGGGGTGGGATCTGAGTTACTACAAAGAACTCTTTCCTGAGTGCTGGCTGGTGAGTCTTGCCCACGTGCTCAGGGTTTAGCTGATCACCATATTTGGGGTCGGGAAGGAACTTTCCCACATGGCAGATTGGCAGAGGCCCTGGTTTTTTTTTGCCTTCCTCTGTAGCGTGGGGCACGGGTCACTTGCTGAAGGATTCTCTGTACCCTGAAGTCTTTAAACCAGGGTTTGGCAACCTTTCAGAAGTGGCGTGCCAAATCTTCATTTATTCATTCAAATTTAAGGTTTCACATGCCAGTAATACATTTTAACATTTTTAGAAGGTCTCTCTCTCTCTCAGTCTATAATATATAACTAAACTACTGTATGTAAAGCAAATAAGGCTTTTAAAATGTTTAAGAAGCTTCATTTAAAATTAAATTAAAATGCAGAGCCACCCCTGGACCGGTGGGCAGGACCCAGGCAGTGTGAGTGCCAATGAAAATCAGCTCGTGTGCTGCCTTCAGCACCCGTGCCATAGGTTGCCTACCCATTCTTTAAACCATGATTTGAGGACTTCAGTGGCTCAGATATAGGTTAGGGGTTTGTTTTTGGAGTGAGTGGATGAGGTTCTGTGGCCTGCGTTGTGCAGGAGGTCAGACTAGATGATCATAATGGTCCCTTCTGACCTTAAAGTCTATGATTCTATGATTCCATTACACTAGAAGTTAATACAATCCGACTAACAGATAAGCTCCAACAGAATCCAGGGAGTTCTGGGTTCATCGCACACAAGGAAAGCAGAGCTGGGGTGACAAGCTGCCACTTTCCCAAGCTGGAATTTCCTTGGATAACACCTGGAGAGGAGATGGTCAAAGTCATAGACTCCAGCCGGTGGTCTAACCATGGAGTTAATCAGGAAAAATTACTCTGTTTAAATTCTTACCCCTACCTTATTCCAGGTTACTTTTGGTGTGTAGACAAGCTCTCAGTTAAGCGTGGAGTTGAGCGAGAACATTTTCTGCCACATTTGAGTTCTATGAATCCCTGTCTCTCCATCAACCCCCATTTCCAGGCCCTGGGCCCTATAGGCTTTAGGCTCCCCATTGGCCTTCCCCATCTAACATGCATCCTGGTTCATCAGACTGGGACTGCCCACCAGCAAACCACAGGGAGATTGCCATATGAGGATGCTGCCAGGTTTGTAACAGCTTCAGCGACCCGTATGAAAAATGCTGCCCTAGTACTTGTGATCAAGAGGAGCCTGCCCTAGGGAGTCGCCGGCATTCCATCATGTTGGCTCCAGCCTGTGTGTTCTTGGGGAAGAGGCAAAGACCACCGGTATAGAGGCAATGATCATCCATCAGCAGTTCCACTGGACTGGTCATGTTGTCCGGATGCCAGACGATTGCCTCCCAAAACAGGTCCTGTTCTCTCAGCTGAAAGGATACCATAACGCGGGTGGACAATGGAAGCATTATAAGGAGTTATTAAAGAAAAACCTAAAAACATGTAATACTGACATTGACACTTGGAAGACACTTGCCCAGAATTGCTTAAAATGGATTGAAGTCCTACATGATGGTCCCCTGCATTTTGAATTTGCTTGCTGACAAGCTGAAGAGGGCAAGAGGCACAGAAGGAAGGAGAGATTGGCTTCCCGTTATGGTCAACAGCCTCCTGCTGAGCCTGAAAATATCTGCTCTCATTGCAATAGAATTTGTGGTTCAAGGATTGGCCTTATTAGCCACCCGAGGACCCATAACTCCATGGAAGATAATCATACTCAGTAACGAGTGATTGCCCATCCTCTTCATCTTCACCTTCTCTTGGGGAACCCACATAAGGGTTCAGAGCACATTTCAATGCTGCGGTGTTATTTCTTCTCATTCTCTCCGGAATCTCTGCTGACATCAGGGGTCAAAGAAAGATGTGCCCTCATTTTGATGCAGCAGGTTTCCAACTCAACTGCTGCCAAAGGAAGAACGGCTGAGAACGGTTTCTGAAAATTAAGTACATCCAGTGGGACCCACCAACATGCAAGTCTCACATGAGACACACATAAGCTACCTCTGATTTCACTGGCAACTGTCATTACATTGCGACAGCTTCAAACATGCCTCTGAGCTGGCAGTGTCCTATGGACAAGGAGCTCCAGAAGAGCAAACTAGCATGCATTTGTCGGGCTACGAGAGTAGTCTTAAAATTTACCAAGGTTACTCTAGACTCCTGCAGTGCCAGAGCAGGGAGGGTGATGCAGGAACCAGTTATGGCTGTGCCCAAGACAGAAGGGAATGGTGCGAAGAGCAGGTCAGCTGCAGCCAGGCAAGGTCAGCTGCAAGTTGTGCGAAATGTCTCAGCGTCCAAGTGACCAGGCCTGATTGGCTGTCTGGGGTAGCCTGGGAAATGTGGACAGTGATGTCTCTGAGGTTAGTAGCAAAGGGTTAGTTCCTTGCCAGAGCATAAGCATGTGGTTTATCTTGGCACCATGCAAGCAGTGAAGAGCTTTATGTTGACGTGGCTAGGCTGCTAATGGTATCTCTTGTGATATATATCCCCAAGCATTGAGGAGTCCAGTGCTTCGCTGGGGCTAACTGAACCCATCAGAGCTGGACTCCCACTGTATTTCTTTCATTCCTTATGGCCTCTCTTTCTCTGAACAAAATTAAGCTTCGTTTAAGGAAACCCAAACAAGAGCAAGAGATTCTACCTAATTCATGGATATCTGCACCTCTTTAGAAGAAGCTGCTCCAAACCATAGGCCAGTTCTCAGTCCAGTTTCTGGTTTTAGTGGACAGATCCCACCAAGTTATGTGGAGAACAAGTTCAACTATTTTTCCTGATGGAAAAAGCACAATCAACAAACCATTTGTAGCTACCACCAGACTGTTGATATCTTACATCTGTTTAAACTGTGCTGCAGAATATTTTGAGACATTTTCAAAATAATTGCAAGAGTTTTCTGTCTTAGCAGCTAATTAAGCAGATTCTAAACAAAGCGAAATGACAAAAATCTTTCATTTTTCTGCTACACTTCTCATGCCATTAAAACCAAGCTGGTGGCCGCCTCTTACTGGCCAAACGAGAAATTACGCTCATGTGGAAATACCTGCCAAGCCTGGAGAAAGGATTTTTCCAGAAGATCCGTCCTATTAGAATAATAAAGTCATAGAATATTAGGGTTGGAAGAGACCTCAGGGTCATCTAGTCCAATCCCCTGCTCAAACAGGACCAACACCAACTAAATCATCCCGGCCAGGGCTTTGACAAGCTAGGCCTTAAAAACCTAAGGTGGAAGTTCCACCACCTCCCTAGATAACCCATTCCAGCGCTTCACCACCCTCCTAGTGAAATAATGTTTCCTAATATCCAACCCAGACCTCTCCCATTGCAACTTGAGACCACTGCTTCTTGTTCTGTCATCTGCCACCTCTGAGAATAGCCGAGCTCCATCCTCTTTGGAACCCCCCTTCAGGTACTTGAAGGCTGCTATCAAATCCCCCCTCCTTCTTCTCTTCTGCAGACTAAATAATCCCAGTTCCCTCAACCTCTCCTATTACTCTGCTAAAGAAGATGAAGCCCAGTTCAAGCAAGCATGGCACCCAGTTTACTGATTGTGGAATTCAACTAACATAAAATTACCATATGAAAAAATACACTGATAAGTTACTTGGGTATTCCTTCCATAATCTCCATAGCAAATCTGACCTGCACAGGATATTTCAATTCTGCCCTGTATTAATAAAACACTGTAGACCCCATCTGTATAGCTCTGTGGATTTGCCAGCACCTATCACGCTCTGTGCCTGTAATCAGTAACATCCCTACCCTCCCTGCTTTACAGTAGTGGATCCTTCTCATTTCCCTCTTTGTTAGGTTATTGAAAATAAACACTAATGTGCATAAGAGTTCACTCTTCTGCTGGCCAACAATGGCAAATGCTGCTCTGACAGAAATGATCCATTCCTGTCGACATCCACCGGGTGGACAAGGAAGTAAACAAGAGGCCACCCAGAACGGTTTCTGCTTTACAAGAAACATCAGGATGGTGCATCTAATGCCTGCCTGGCACCTGGAAGGTCAATGACAAATCACACAGAAGTACTCTGTGAAGGGCTGCAGGCTGGCCAACCCCAACCGTTCAAAAATCATGAGTCAGGCCTCCAAAGACCATGAGCTTGACTTACAAATCATGAGATATAAACAATGATAAATTCCTCAGGTTGAAATGCTTCAGGGTGGGTCATGTTTTCAAGCTTTTCTCTGCAACCAGGAGGTCTAGAAACTTGCTTCTTTTTCTAAATGCAAGCTGAGATTCTTAGGCAATAACCTCATTTGAGCAGCTGGAGCTTTAAGAAAAACACCATGAGTTGATAATATTGGCCGACTGACCCATTCCTGGGCCACCCAGGTCTATAACTCGGACAGGAACTCACAAGCAGTTCAGGTCCACTTGCACATTGTCAACACCTGCTTTAGCATCAGGCTGTGCTTTTCCTACTGGGATCAGATTCTTTGCATCAGGCCCCAGCCCCTTTGTTTGGATGGCAGCTGTTCACTTATCACATTTTTTGCTTCCAATAGAATTCCCAAGGCCCCACTGAGAGAACAGAATTTCCAGGAATACGTAATCCTGCCTCAGCACGAGGGGATAGGCTAGATGGCCTCTTGAGGTTCCTTCCAGCCCTATATTTCTGCGATTGTCATAATATGGACCCCACCTTGAACCACTCTATCCTCATGCATCTTCTTGGAGCCCCCTCTCCTGTGCACCCTGGCAAAAAGGCAGCTATTACCCTTTCAGATGCAGCTGATGCTCCAGTGGAGCCATGCCTCTAAACTAAGCCTGCACAGTGTGGCATTCCTGAATTGGGCATCTTATGAGCTTAGCAAGGAAATCCTGCACTAAAGGTGGAATTCACCCATGCGCAGATAGCCAGCCCAAGGCATAGGCACCATTTCCGTCTTCAGAATAGCGCTGACGTGGTGCATTGGACTTGTGTTGGCCTCCTCTGCCAGAGGGTGAATTTCACTCCATCTGCACAGAGTCAGGGTAGCAGTGGGGGATAAATGCAGTCAAATCAAATCCAGTTTTCAGGGGATGTTTTAAACAAGGTACTTCTCCATAACAACTAGTTCCTGCTAAATTTTAGCTCGCTATCTACAGCCATTTGGGTGCAATAGCTGTTACCATTTATATCTATATATCTATACATATAAATATATAGATATATATTGCAATTGCTTCTCTTCTAATGACTAAGTCATTTTTCATAACCACACTCAAAAATGGCAGAACCAATTTGGCTCAGACTTTCAGAAGAATGAAAATAAAATCATTCCCCTCTAGGCAGCAGCCAAGCCTGGGAAATGAGAGGGGAAAGTTTCATAGAGTTGTAAGTGGCTGGTTACAGGGGACTAAAACAAAAGCCGTTATATAACTAATGCCAGCAGTCGCTGCCTCTCCAGCTACGATCAGGATTATTACTACTCCATGCTCATTTCTCTTTAGCCATAAAATCATTTCTTGTTCTCATCGCAGAGTCAGCTTCAATTACTGTCCAGGCTAGCTAAGCCTTAGCATGCTTGCACCCACAGGCAGTTGCGTAGAAGGAACGATCATGCTACTATACACATGGCTGGAAGGGGAAACCCAGTCATCCCCCAATAAATGTTAACAGGGATGACACATAAGGGCATCCCATTATCTTCTAAGCACTTCAACAGGCCTGTGTCCTGCAGTCGCTACTCCACCTGGTTTGTGTTAAGTGCTGTTGGAGAGATGAATGGTATCAGCTTACAGCTTCCAACAGGAGGGGAGTGACACGACTGACCTGCCATAAGCAAGAGCTGCCTGGTGCCGGGGCTGAGAATTGTGTTTTGACTTTCACAAGAGCACGGTAATTGCTCTAATTGAGGAGAACAAATAAATCTGCTTCGTGCCTTTCCGAGTGTTATTTTAATACCACTGGCAACATGACATCAGCTGTTTGGAGCATCTATGCTTTCACGTTCTCAACAGCTAGGGTTCCTCATTGCATCACCAGCCAGCATTACACTTCAGAGCCAGATCCCATGCGCCTTGTTCCTGGGACCAACTGCACTGACTTCAATGGGACTACTAGAGGCAGGCCAGCAGAGTTTGACCGTGCAGATCTACCCGTGGCTCTGCTTGTGAGCTTTTGTTTCCAGGGATCTGGAACTTGGCCTGAGCCATTTGTTCTGCGAATCAGAGTGCTGGTACTCAGTACTTGACAGGCAGCTGTATAGACTGAATTCCTCCATCTATACCTACAGCAGGTACTGCACGGCCAAGCTTCCTCTCCCTACACAGCCCCACTCTAGAGTGACCACTCGCCACCAGGAGCCAGAGAGGGATTTAGTTGTCATGGCTCATACAGAGTGGAATTCACTCCTGTGAAGAAGGCCTTGGCACCACACAAGCCATCATCCTAGGGCGTGAGGGTGTAAAGGTGTACATCCCTGTGATGCAGTAGGGACTGTCTGTGTGGGGAGTGGGAGAGCAGGGGAGGACTTTAGGGGATGGACGATGCCAGGGCTGTAACCTGAGCTAGGTAAGGGAGGGGAAAGGTCAACACCTTTGCCCGGGAAGGGGACAAAGGAAGGGAGTGGCAGGAGGGAAGCAGTTTGAGTTTGGGCTTGGGGCTGTGTGGGTGGAATTCAGGGTATCCTAGCTAGGATCCAAGCACCCTGAAAGCCCAGAAGGACTCGGTGGAGGGGTCCTGACTGTGCCTGCAAGCTGTGCTGTAACCTGTGTTCCTGTTGTCCAATAAACCTTCTGTTTTACTGGCTGGCTAAAAGTCACTGTGGGTACCAGGAAGAGGGGTGCAGGGCTGGACTCCCCCACACTCCGTGACAATCCCCAGGCCCTGGATGTACACACATTCCCTCCATCACAGAGCTAAGGCTGCCAAAGTTCAAATCCCACAGACCTAAGTTTCTAAAAATCAAAGAAACTACCAAGTAATTGACTAAGTCCCTCCCCCCCACACACACACTCTCCCCCTCCTCATTTCTCCTCATCTGGCTCACCAACACCCATGATCTTCTCACAACGCACATGCACCTCCAGCACTCCCTGAAATAAACAGCAGGTGGGGTGGGGAGCACACTTCAGGCACCAATCCCTCAACACAGAGGCACTGGGGTGTGCCTGGCACATAGCATAGCTGCAGTCCCCACCACTCCTGGCCTGCCTCTTATGCCCACCTGTGCATCCCCACTAGTCTTCCTCTCCCCATCAGAATTCCACTTGATCCTTCATGCTCCTGATGCCCTCTCATGCCCGTGCCCCTCCTCCAGAGTCACTTCACTCCCTCTGTGACCGTCCCCCATAGCCTCTGAGGAGCGGAGCCCACGACTCAGGGAGGCAGGCTGTCCAGGACACTAAAGGCAGACAGCTGACCTAACATGCCAGTTCCTTAAGCTGCTCCTTGCATAGATCAGCTAAGTCACAAGGAGTGGGGCTTTACATGTGATATTTCAAAAATGGTCTGTGCCCATGCTGGCACCCAGATCTAGGTGTGGCCGGAACCATATGTGAGAGAGGAATTTACAGGGATCGTGGCTGTTGAGCTAGAAAAGTCCAAAACCGCATAAGTTGGTCACGGCAACATTAGCATGTTTTCAATGTTTGCTCCACAAAGGAAGGCAGAGCGAAGGATCCTGGGAGGGCAAGCCTGGGCCTGCAGTAAGGGTCACAAAGCTAGAGGACAACTAAGAAGGGTTATGAAGCAACAACTAGTGAGAAGCAACCACCCGGCATCCACACCAGGAACCAAAGGGGGCATTTCTCAGAGGTAGGCACAGTTTCTCCAGCAGCATAGGTGCAGCACCACCCCATACAGAGGGCAGCCTGAGTTCTCCCCCAACATACACACCCTGCCAGCTCTTCTGGCTGATGCAGGATGGTGAGGCCATGGACCCATCCTGTTCCCTTTGGGGAATCCAGCACTATGGAGCATTAGCATGGGATGAAATTTCATAGTGCAAAGCGCATGGTCAGGCGCTTAGGGACTAACAAGAATTTTTGCTATAACCTGGGGACATATCAGTTAGAAGTGACAGATGAGGAGAAATCCCTATGTGTATTGGTTGGTCACAGGATGACTAAGCCACTGATGTGATGCGGCTGTGAAAAAGGCTAATGCGGTCCTAGAATGCATCAGGCGAGGTATTTCCAGTAGAGACAGGGAAGTGTTAGTACCATTATACAAGGCATGGCAGATCTCATCTGGGATACTGTGTGCAATTCTAGCCTCCCATGTTTAACAAAGATTAATTCAAACTGGAACAGGTGCAGAGAAGGGCCATTAGGATGATCCAAGGAATGGAAAACCTATTTTATGAAAGGAGGCTCAAAGAGCTTAGCTTGTTTAGCCTAACCAAACAAAGGCTGAGGGGAGATACGATTGCTCTCTATAAATACATCAGAGGGATAAATACCAGGGAGGGAGAGGAGTTATTTATGTTAAGTGCCAATGCTGACACAAGAACAAATGGATGTGAACCAGCCATCAGTAAATTTAACCTTGCAGTTAGATGAAGGTTTCTCAACTATCAGAGAAGTGAAGTTCTGGAGCAGCCTCCCAAGACGAGCAGTAGAGGCAAAAAACCTAACTGGCTTCAAGACTGATCTTGATAGGTTAATGGAGGGGATGGTATGATGAGACTGCCTATAATGGCATGTAGCCGATCTGCGACTCCTAGCAGCAAATATCCCCAATGGCCAGCAATGGGACACTAGATGGAGAGGGCTCTGAGTTACTACAGAGATTTCTTTCCCAGATGTCTGGCTGCTGCGTCTTGCCCACATCTCAGGGTCTAACTGATCGCCATATCTGGGGTCGGGAAGAAATTTTCCCCTGGGTCAGATTGGCAGAGACTCTGGGGGGGTTTCACCTTCCTCTGCAGCATGGGGCACAGGTCACTTGCAGGTTTAAACTAGTGTAAATGGTGGATTCGCTGTAACCTGAAGTCTTTAAATCATGATTTAAGGACTTTAGTAACTCAGCCAGAGGTTAGGGGTCTGTTACGGGAGCGGTCGGGTGAGGTTCTGTGGCCTGCAATGTGCAGGAGGTCAGACTAGATGATCACATTGGTCCCTGCTGGCCTTAGAATCTATGAGTCCAACCCTCAGTCTTTGCATGCAGACAGTGCAAGTGGCAGCCCTTGGGTAAGGATGCCAGAGGCAGATGCTTGCTGATGCCTCTGGTTAGGACCAAGATGTGATGCAGTAGGGACTGTCTGTGTGGGGAGTGGGAGAGCAGGGGAGGACTTTAGGAGATGGACGATGCCAGAGCCTGTAACCTGAGCTAGGTAAGGGAGGGGAAAGGTCAACACCTTTGCCCAGGAAGGGGACAAAGGAAGGGGGTGGCAGGAGGGAAGCAGTTTGAGTTTGGGCTTGGGGCTGTGTGGGTGGAATTCAGGGTATCCTAGCTAGGATCCAAGCACCCTGAAAGCCCAGAAGGACTCGGTGGAGGGGTCCTGACTGTGCCTGCAAGCTCTGCTGTAACCTGTGTTCCTGTTGTCCAATAAACCTTCTGTTTTACTGGCTGGCTGAGAGTCACTGTGGGTCCCAGGAAGAGGGGTGCAGGGCCGGACTCCCCCACACTCCGTGACAACTGGTGGCAGCGGTGGGATATACTGCACCCCGTGGATGGCGCTTCCTGCAGTAAGTGACTGGGGAGCAGTAAAACGAAGGGGTGGTTAACCCCTGGGAGTGTGTGCCCAGTGAGAAGGACTTTGCAGTAACAGGGTCCCCCGGGGGATTGCAGCGAGCGGTCCCAGGGGCGGAGGAGTCTGCAGCTCGACCCTGGCAGAGAGGTGGTGACCTCAAGAAGGGCTGGTGCACTAGGGGTCCCCCTGGAAACCGTGGGGAGCGGCGAGCACCCCGGCCTGTGAGTGGTCAGCAGGAAGATGTATGCCAAGCGGCGCAAGTGCGACCTGCTGGAGCTGTGCAAGCAGAGGGGGCTGCACCCAGGGAGACGCACCAAGGACCAGCTGATTGCCCAGCTGGAGCAGGGAGACCGCATGAATGAACGGAGCCCTGTCTCTGAGGGAAGCAGCCGAGCAGATGCAGCGCAGGCACCAGTGTCTGTCCCCGCTGGGAGTGGTCAGCCGGCGGACGAGGGCTTCCCGAGACCCCCCCTTCCTAGGCGTAGAGGAAGGGCGGGGAGGAGCCCAGTGTATACCGAGGGCACCGTGACACCCCCGGCCAGCAGGGGAGCCTCACGGCAAAGCTCACCCCCCAGCAGGGGATCCTCCCGGCAACGCTCGGCATCCGTGGAGCGGATGCGGCTGGAATATGAAAGGGAGCTGAGACGGGAGGAGCTCGAGTTAAAGAGGCGAGAGCTGGAGGAGAAGGCGAAACAGCGTGAACATGAGGAGAACCAGCGCCAGCGTGAGTGGGAGGAGAAGGAGAAACAGCGTAAACATGAGCTGGACCTGGCCCGGCTGAGGAGCAGTGAGGCTCCGGCTGCGGTGAGTGAGGGGGGACCCAAGCCTACAAAGAGCTTTGATAAGCACTTGCTGCCCCGGCGTAAGGAGGGGGAGGACATAGATACCTTCCTGACGGCCTTTGAGAATGCCTGCGAGCTGCACAGGGTTGACCCTGCAGACAGGATTGCAGTTCTCACCCCCTTACTGGACTCCACAGCCGTGGAGGTGTACAGCCGACTGAAAGGGGCAGAGGCAGGGGACTACGAACTGTTCAAACAGGCCCTGCTCCGCGAGTTTGGGCTGACTCCTGAGATGTACCGGAAAAAGTTCCGGAGCCAGCGTAAAACCCGTGAGGTCACATACCTACAACTGGTCAACCGGGCGCAGGGGTATGCCCGCAAGTGGACAGCTGGGGCCCAAACTAAAGAGGACCTGCTTGACCTATTCATACTGGAGCACCTGTACGAGCAGTGCCCGTCCGACCTGAGGCTGTGGTTGATGGACCAGAAGCCGGAGAACTCGCAGCATGCAGGCCAGCTGGCCGACCAATTTGTGGACAGTCGGGCAGGGGGTGGCAGGGAGGAGTCTCGAAGGAGCAGGCCTGCCTCAACGCAGAGAGAGAGTCAACATGGGACCTCCCAAAGGGGGCCTATGGAGAACCCTCCCAAAAGGGGAACATCCAGCGGCAGGTCCCTCCGACCCACTCAAGGGGACCCACGAGATATGGGCTGCTATCGCTGTGGCCAACGAGGTCACATACGGGCCCAGTGCCCCAAGCTCAGGGACAGACCAAGCAGACCCAACCCGCAGAGGGTGGACTGGGTAAAAACCCAATCGGAGGAGGGGCTACATTCCCAGGAAAGGGGGGTTGGCAACATACCACCTATGGATGCTCCCGGTTCCGGGTTTTTGGTTTACCGGGTGGGCGCGGGGCTGCCCCTCCGGAAAGAGTGCATTGTTTCCCTGGAAGTGGATGGGAGGAAGGTCACTGGGTACTGGGACACGGGCGCAGAGGTGACGCTGGCCCGGCCCGAGGTGGTGGCCTCAGATCGGATGGTGCCCGACACCTACCTGACCCTGATGGGCGTGGGCGGGACCCCATTCAAGGTACCCGTGGCAAGGGTACACCTGAAATGTGGGGCCAAGGAGGGCCCCAAAGATGTGGGGGTACACCAATATTTGCCCACTGACGTGTTAATGGGAGGGGACCTTGAGGACTGGCCTAGTAACACCCAGAGTGCCCTGGTCGTGACTCGTAGTCAGAGTCGGCAAATGGCACTGCACCCCGAAAACGGGGAAGGTACTCGACCTGAGGTGCACGACCCTAACTCAGGGAGCGGGGAACGCCCAGGGGCACGGTGCAGAGAGGCTGCGGCCTCAGACCCAGCCAGCAAGAGAGAGCCGGTCCCCATTCCTGTCCCAGCTGCTGAGTTCCAGGCCGAGTTGCAGAAAGATCCCTCCTTGCGGAAGCACAGGGACCGGGCTGACCTTAGTGCGGTACAGACCATGAGGAGAGGTTGCAAGGAGAGGTTCCTGTGGGAGAAGGGGTTCCTGTACCGAGAATGGGCTCCCCCAGGGGAAGTAGAGTCATGGGGGATCAGGAGGCAGCTGGTGGTTCCCCAGAAGTTCCGTCACAAGCTGTTGTACCTGGCCCATGACATCCCTCTTGCAGGGCACCAGGGAATCCGGCGCACCAGGCAGAGGCTGCTACAGAACTTTTACTGGCCTGGGGTCTTTACCCATGTCCGACAGTACTGCCAATCCTGTGACCCCTGCCAGAGGGTGGGGAAGGCCCGGGACACGGGGAAAGCGGCTTTGAGGCCTTTACCCATCATAGAAGAACCTTTCCAGAAGGTGGCCATGGACATAGTGGGACCTCTCAGCAAGATGACCCGGTCAGGGAAGAAATACATCCTGGTGGTGGTGGATTTTGCCACTCGCTACCCCGAGGCGGTGGCCTTGTCCTCTATCGAAGCAGACACAGTGGCAGATGCGCTGCTGACAATTTTCAGCCGGGTGGGGTTCCCCAAGGAGGTCTTAACGGACCAGGGGTCCAACTTCATGTCGGCCCTGCTCCGGTCCTTATGGCAGAAATGTGGGGTCCAGCACAACTGGGCCTCAGCGTATCACCCCCAGTCCAACGGCCTGGTAGAAAGGTTCAACGGGACGCTGAAGATGATGCTAAAAACATTTATGAACCAGCATCCGCAAGATTGGGACAAGTACTTACCTCACCTGCTGTTTGCGTACAGGGAGGTACCCCAGGAATCTACTGGGTTTTCACCTTTCGAACTGTTGTATGGAAGGCGGGTGAGGGGGCCCCTAGACCTGATGAGGGACGAATGGGAGGGGAAGGCCTCTCCCGAGGGAGAGTCAGTGGTGGAGTATGTCCTGACCTTCCGGGAAAGACTGGCCGAGCTCATGGGCCTGGCCAGGGAGAATCTGGCCCGAGCCCAGAGGAGGCAGAAGGTCTGGTATGACCGCACGGCACGGGCCCGTGCCTTCGCCACCGGGGATCAGGTGATGGTTCTTATCCCCGTGAGGAGAAACAAACTCCAGGCCGCCTGGGAAGGGCCCTTCAAGGTTATCAAGCAACTGAATGAGGTAAACTATGTGGTGGAGCTGTCAAACCGGGCACATCACCGTCGGGTGTACCATGTGAACATGATGAAACCATACTATGACAGGGGGAATGTGGTGTTGGCCGTGTGTGGACATTGGGAGGGGCAGGGAGATGACCCCTTAGTGGATCTATTCCCTGGGACAAAAGCTGGTTCCCCCCTGGAGGCGATTCCCCTCTCTGAGCAACTGACCCCGGGCCAGCACGCTGAGATCAGAGGGGTGCTGCATCTGTACCGACAGCTGTTTTCCAACCAGCCTGGACGCACTAATTTGACTGTCCACCGGGTGGAGACGGGGTCACACCCCCCTATAAGATGCTCCCCTTTTCGGGTCACTGGTAAAACTGCCCAGGATCTTGAAAGAGAGGTCAGGGACATGCTGGCTTTGGGGGTGATCCAGCCGTCTTCCAGCCCTTGGGCCTCGCCAGTAGTGCTGGTTCCCAAGAAGGATGGGTCAATCCGGTTCTGTGTGGACTATCGAAAGCTCAATGCCATCACCGTATCTGATGCCTACCCTATGCCCAGGCCTGACGAGCTCCTAGACAAGCTGGGAGGTGCACAGTACCTCACCACTATGGATCTTACCAAAGGCTACTGGCAAGTGCCGCTGGATGCAGATGCCAGGCTGAAATCGGCCTTTATCACCCCTCTGGGGCTCTATGAGTTTTTGACCCTGCCCTTCGGCCTCAAGGGAGCGCCGGCCACCTTCCAGCGCCTTGTGGATCAGCTACTGAGGGGGATGGAGAGTTTTGCCGTGGCGTATATTGACGACATCTGCGTCTTCAGCCAGACCTGGGAGGACCACGTGTCCCAGGTTAAACAAGTCCTGGACCGACTCCGAAAGGCTGGGTTAACAGTAAAGGCTGAGAAGTGCAAGGTGGGGATGGCTGAAGTATCTTACCTGGGCCATCGGGTGGGGAGCGGCTGCCTGAAGCCGGAACCAGCCAAGGTGGAGGTGATCAGAGACTGGCCTGCTCCCCAAACCAAAAAGCAGGTCCAGGCCTTTATTGGGATGGCGGGGTACTATCGAAGGTTCGTGCCCCACTTCAGTGCCATAGCCGGCCCCATCACTGAACTGTGCAAAAAGGGGAAGCCAGACAAGGTGATCTGGACTGAGCAGTGCCAGGAGGCTTTCCGGGCGCTGAAGGAGGCTCTGGTTAGCGACCCAGTTCTGGCAAACCCAGATTTTGACAAACCCTTTATGGTGTTCACCGATGCCTCAGACACGGGACTGGGGGCGGTGTTAATGCAGGAGGATGAAAAGGGGGAGAGACACCCCATCGTGTACCTGAGTAAGAAGCTGCTACCCCGGGAACAAAGCTACGCGGCCATCGAGAAGGAATGCCTGGCCATGGTGTGGGCCCTTAAGAAGCTAGAGCCATATCTCTTTGGGCGACACTTCACCGTGTACACCGACCACTCTCCCCTGACCTGGCTGCACCAGATGAAAGGAGCCAACGCCAAGCTCCTGAGGTGGAGCCTGCTCCTGCAGGACTATGACATGGACGTGGTCCATGTGAAGGGAAGTGCCAACCTGACAGCGGATGCGTTGTCCCGGAGAGGGGACCCTGAACTTCCCCAGGTCACTGGGCAGAGTGACCCCGCTCAGTTCAGTCTCGAAGGGGGGAGAGATGTGATGCAGTAGGGACTGTCTGTGTGGGGAGTGGGAGAGCAGGGGAGGACTTTAGGAGATGGACGATGCCAGAGCCTGTAACCTGAGCTAGGTAAGGGAGGGGAAAGGTCAACACCTTTGCCCGGGAAGGGGACAAAGGAAGGGGGTGGCAGGAGGGAAGCAGTTTGAGTTTGGGCTTGGGGCTGTGTGGGTGGAATTCAGGGTATCCTAGCTAGGATCCAAGCACCCTGAAAGCCCAGAAGGACTCGGTGGAGGGGTCCTGACTGTGCCTGCAAGCTCTGCTGTAACCTGTGTTCCTGTTGTCCAATAAACCTTCTGTTTTACTGGCTGGCTGAGAGTCACTGTGGGTCCCAGGAAGAGGGGTGCAGGGCCGGACTCCCCCACACTCCGTGACACAAGTGCACTCTGGTTCCAGGGAGCAGGAGGCACTGTGCAGCGGGATAGTAAGTAGCCATTAATGAGGAATAAAGGGATGAAACCGGGCAAAGAAAATGTACTATCTGGGCAAGGGGAGTGTACTTGAATAGTAGGGAGAAAACTGGTAATAGTGAGATCAGTGAAACAGTGTCCCCAGGAGCGGTAGATGCTCTAACACTTGAGACATTGAAAACTGGACAAAGCACAGAGCATCATAATGAAGGGTAGAGTCTTGCACTGGCCAGGGGGTGGGCTGGCTGATCTCTACAGCTCTCCCATCACTACAATACTTTGATAATTGTACCTAGAGACCTTGACAATCTATTAGATAAATTATAGGTTTCATTTTTGAAAGTCCATTATTATGAATATACACAATAACAATGTAACAAAGGCTTCTGGCGTTTGTCTTAATCCCCGGGCTCTGAAGTCACTGCAAGTGGTGGATGTTATGCTAGGAAAATTCAATTCCTGACCCAAAGTTTTAAAACAACGAGATGGAAAGAGATTAATGAAGTGAAGTGAAATTTGTAACACGGATCTGTTCAAATCTTACAGATGTCTAGACACTAATTGAGTGCCCCCACTTGACTGGGCAGAAGGCAGCAACGCCAGGCAGATGCAGGCACGTTTTGAAAACTTGGCCTGGGTCAATGAAATACTGCTTCTATTATGAATATCTGGCTTTGGTGGATGATAACAGCTTAAGAAGAGTTTGCATGAAAAGAGGAAGTTACTCATCTTGTGCAGTAATGATGGTTCTTCAAGATGTGTGTCACAAGTTCCTGCAGTGATGGGAGGAGGGATAGCTCAGTGGTTTGAGCATTGGCCTGCTAAACCCAGGGTTGTGAGTTCCATTCTTGAGGGGTCCATTTAGGACTCTGGGGCAAAAATCTTTCTGGAGATCAGACCTGCATTGAGCAGGGGGTTGGACTAGATAACCTCCTGAGGGGTTCCTTCCAACCCTGACATTCTACAATTCTATGACACAAAGAAAAACGCTTCCCTTAACAAAAACATATGGCAGTATTCTATGTCAAACACTGCAACAACACGACTGAGAGCTGTGATCTTTGGCAGCCCAGTTACCCAAGAAGCACTACTGTGAGCAGCAGCATCAGGGTGTGTTATTGAACAACACACACCTGCAGCAGCACAGCAGTAGGCTGTTGCATTTGGCAGCACCATTGTACAATAACGCAGTAAGTTCATAATACATTTTAAAAAGAACGGTTTAACACACCTGGTTTTTCCACCCTAAGATGTTTCCCTACAATGCCCTCGTTGTAGGGCTGTTGTGGTTCCTTGCGCTGCTCACAGGTTGAGGGTAAGAAAGCTAATTGTGTGGCCATTTGCACAGGTGGTGAATTTCCTTAATCCCTGCCCTCCTGTCCTGCTCTGAAAGCACAGAGCATTTAGGTCAAAGCCCTACCTGTCATCTGTCCTTGGCTATAGAGACATTGACTCCTGCCTTTGATTCGCTCATGACACCAGCCTCCATCGACAAGTTGTTATATTTTCCAACAGCCCCATAAATGTCCACAGAGCTCCCTCATTATTCTCCTTCAATGCCTCTTATCCTATGCCATGATGCCTACAAAAAACTTGATGCTGGCTAGGGCTGCTGGGGTGCAGAGACCATCAAGTAGCATGCTGATCAATATTGTCTCTTGTCAGACTACGAGCTATTTTTGTTCAGTTTGTACAGCACCAAACACCACGAGGTCCTGGTCCAGGACTGGGCTGCCATGTGCTACCGTAATACACCTAATAGCAATACAAATGTACAGCCCCTAACACCACGGCATTTTGGTCCATGACTGGGGCACCTATGTACTACAGTAATACATCTAACAGCAATTAAAACGTACAGGGCCAAACACCATGGGGTCCTGGTCCAGGACTGGGACTCCTATGCATTACCATAAGATCCCTACCAGTAATAAAAATGTGCCGCACCTAGCACAACAGGGTCCTGGTCCATGATGGGAGCTCTCAGACTCTACCACAATACAAATAACAACAGCCTCCCCTGATGGTCAGCCCTGAGCTCTGACTACACACGCAACCTTCCTTCCGGAGCTCGCAAAGCTAAGGAGAGAGGGAGATGTACTCACTTGGATTTTCCTCCCAAACTTGGCGTTTTCCAGCTTTTACAGCCGTTTGACATTCCTCTAACATAATTTCCCCCATGTGGTTTAACATACAATTAATTTCTGACTGGATTTTTTTTTTAAATAAGATAATTCTCCTGCTTTCTACTGAAAATTCAGCTCTGCCCCATTTAAGGCATAATTCCTGCCCCGCAGACATGATGCTGAAAAGGCTTCGGTGCTAATAAAACCACCTATAATGAGAATTCGGATCCTCCTCCCTCTCCTTTGGCCAGTTTGATTGACTCCCATTCTTATTATTAATAAAGAGCAACTTAAGCCCAGGGAAACGGATTTGAAGCGCGGCAACTCGCCAGCGTATAGCTATTTCTTATTACTTGTCTTAGTTCATTTCCCCTCTACTGTGCCGCTGCTGGATTCCACTGTGGAGCCACTCCCCAGCCCCTCTGTCTGGGTCAAGGTGCTCTAGATCCATGCCATGCCACAGACCCAGCCTCCTGGCACCACCGCAGGGGGGTAAATAGGCAGAGAAGAGCTCCAAAAGCACAGAAGGCCTTGAGATGGGCTGCTAGGCCCTGCCCTTCCAGCGCTGGAGGAGCCACACGGGACCTGCTCATGCTCCATGCCATTCCCCTAGAACTGTATGTATCACTGCTTTGGAAGTTTCCCCATGGCACCTATTCTGGGTCATGGCAGCCCACTTTTGACAACATCAGCTGAACTAGCCCCCCATGTGCTAAAACATTCAGCTATCAAATCCTCCTAAGCTAAGTCTGTGTGTGTGGGCCTCAGCAGCCTTGTTCATGCTGTGCGCTCAGCACTCCATGTTTGTTTACAGCTGAGGTCCAAAGTCTGCCCTCGCACGTGTGGAGGCAGCTTCAATGGAAGTGAATGGGAATTGCACACATTGCAGAATTTGCTTCCCAACATCAGAGGAGGTTGCCAAGATCCACTAGAGCTGAGTGGGAAGCTGTTTTTGCATCCCATGAAAACTTCTGAGATTTCAGATATTTTCCCCATTTCGTATCGGGAGGAACCCAAGACCTTTCAATGGATTTTGCTAAAATCTGAGGCGGGTGGGGGGGTGAAGAGAGAAAGCGTCACTGCAGAATGGCCAGGTGGTGACGTCACTCACCTGGGATGGGGAGATGCATGCAGAACCCGATACAGAGGAGGAATTGAACCTGGGTCTCCCACATCCCAGTCAGTGCCCTGGCCACCAGAAATTCAGTATAACTGATATGTTCCCAAGAGATGTTTCGGTTATAACAAATTGGCATTTTTCAACAACAACAAAAACCACTTGTTGAAAATGCCCTGACTTGTTCTAGCTCTCCCATCCCCATGGCTGCCAGCTCTGATGGACATGGATTTTGGTTCCACTGTGACAACTTGTCAAGAGTACCACAAGTGGGAGAGGAATCAGAATCCATCAGGTCATTTCAATGTGTCTCTCAGCAGAGGAGAGACTCACTCAACTGAACCTTGAATTTCTGTAAAAATGAGCCCGATCCTGAATCCCTTGCTGGTGTGACTGCAGACTTGGACTCCAACTTCACAAAAGAAAACAAATCCCAGCTTCCTTCTCCTTTGCAAATGTCGGGTCAAATCCTGCATTCATATACGGGCTGCTGGGTCAAGCCCACTGACACAGAAATTAAAGAGCTTTTAGTGTTTGTTTCTCTGATTAAAGAGCACATCTCAGTCCTATCATTAAACCTGGAAAAATGAAAACAAATTAACACATTTTTGTTATGGGAAAAAAAATGAAGGGGACCAAAAATAAAGAGGAAAAAAAAATCCCCTAAGGGAAAATCCATCAACTGAAACAAGATTTCACCAACTACATATTTCCTGACCTTTTCCACAGTCATATATTTAGTGTTCCACTGACGAATTTGATAAAAAGAAAGAATTAATAAAATAAATTTCATTTTTTAAAAAAGGTCAGGACATGTGTTACAGGGAAAAACTCATTTAAGTTTGTATCTTCCATCTCTCGAAAGCTGGAACCTCGCTCCCCTTCTCCTCTTCCCCTCCCTAACCAGAGGACCTTTTGGCAAGCTGTGGATTGAAGTCATTGATTTTCATTTGTTTGCACCACTGTGTTCAGAGCTTGGTCTATTTTGTTTTTCCTTCCCCAGCCAAGCTCTGAATCAGTAACCAGGAATCACTCAGAGGAGGAGATAAATGCTTGGGAGAAGCCAGTAACTAGTGGGATGTAGCAAACATAGCACAGGAATGCAGCCAATCACAAATGAGATTCAGGAAAAAAACAAACTTGGAAGCCATCTATTACCCCAGAGGTATAGCCACTGAACATGGGTTTGCCACCAGCAACTGGGCAAACTGGTAACAAGAGGCACACAGCAAAGAGGGGGGTTGCAAACAATAATTGAGGTGCCCCCAACAGTAACCGAATGGCATGTAAACACGAGAGTGAAATGCACAACATTGATGGCTCATTACATACCCTAATGGCAATCCCAGGAGGCTCCATTAAAATCCTTCTAGCTGATCGCTACTGGTTTCTACTTTGTTTCAGTTGACATCTACTGGAAGATGATGTAAGCTCTGTAAGCAACCAACCAATAGAGCTGCTGCTCCATTCCAAAACCTAGCAGGCTAACTAGAAACCAGATGAACCTTGGAATTTCCTTTAGGATAAGACCAGCAAGGATAACAGCAGAGCACCCTTGTAAAATTTATAGCTAGTGATTGCAGAAGCCAGGCAAAAGTGCATCTCTCTATTAACAGATTTTAAGACCAGAAGGGACTATCAGACCACCTAATCTGACCTCTTGTATAACCAGGCCCGAAAACCCAATTACCTCTGTTTTGAGCCCAATAATTTGTATTTGACTAACACAACATCAGCATCTCCATTATCCACTCCATGCTGGTTTAGTATCTTGGCTGCTTTGAAACACGCTGGATTGACACGTGGCACACACAGTTATCCACCCAAAGGAGATTTCCCCCTGTCTTACAGAAGTACTTAAATCAGTTCTGCCATGTTTGATTTAGAGATTGCCAACAGCAAACGGAACAAAACAGACTTTCCAGGGAAGCACTTTGGAGTTAACCTACTGACCAAAACTGTTTGTAAAAATTAAAATATTTCCCACTGGCTCTTTTTCATGGGGGCTCCTGGTTCCTGATGTTTCAAAAAACCTTTGGGGGGAAAAAGCCCAAACAAAACTTTTCACAATATAGGCCACAAACATTCATGTTTGTAAATTGGGTGCTCAGCAAGTTGAGAAGACTTTTCCTAACTTCTCCCCCTTTACCATTTTCTGATATTTTTTATTGAATAACAAAATATACTTAATAAAAGTTAGCAAAAAAAAATTACCCTGATAACATCATACCAAGTTATTACGAGGCAACAATGGGGGACAATTACAGTATCCAGTCCTTTATACAGTACTGCAGCCAGGATGATTCAAAGCAAATACTCACAATGAATGGAGATGAGCTTATTAAATCAG
Organism: Gopherus flavomarginatus; assembly: GCF_025201925.1. Lineage (NCBI taxonomy): Eukaryota > Metazoa > Chordata > Testudines > Testudinidae > Gopherus > Gopherus flavomarginatus. The sequence continues at coordinate 48,505,144 of NC_066622.1, read as the reverse complement.
AACATTAGTATAAGTGAATATAATACCTGCCATTCAGATTGTACATTTATCTCTGTGGTCCATGCAGTCGGCTGGAGAGATTGGAAAGGAGAGTCAGAAAGGGTGCGGAATGGAGAGAACAGACCAGGTGCAGAGTGCAAGTAAAGAAACTGCTCCCTCTAGACAGTCTCTCCAGAACAGTGGTATATTTCAGACGATCCCATTGATTGAAGCCCACCCAGGCGGGATTACAATTTGGGAACTCAGAGAAGAATACCATGCCAAGTTTTTGACCGAGTCATCAGAGACAGAATTACATTTGTATTCTAATTAGGTAAAAATGGTAGAATGGCAAAGTGGCTTCAGCTAGATGTGTCAAAACACACACACACACACACACACCTGCATGAACCTGATTTATCAGCATCCCCAGCATATGTAACACTAAGAACACACTGATGAGACACCTTAAGAGTAGTCAGCAAAAACTCCAACCATCAGACAAGTTTTACTTGTTACCTTCACATAAGCTGTGTCCGGTTACCAGGCTGGAATCTAGCACGTGCGCTCCAATCAGTTGCACATGTGACATTTGGTCTTGCTACACTATCAGGCAAAATGTAAAGCCGCATGTGTTGCATTGCATGGGGAGGGAGGGAAATGACACAGCAGCTTGAAGCTGCATAAGATGACTTATGATTATTATTGGGAATCTGTGTATGGTCCACAACATGCACAGGCACAGATGGGGTGCACCACTCAAACCAGGCTCAAGAGGCACACGGGCCTGATGCTTGCCATCTGACTGGGGTGAATTTTCCCTGGTGGGGTTGTAAGAACAGGTTTTAATGCAGGGGTTTCTCAGGTCATAGCAGCTCGTGGGATGCAATAAAATATCATGTTCTAGTGTGAGACGGTAACATTTCTGACCATGCGTAAGTGACTTAGGCATTATGGGGGAAATTTTCCAGTGTCCCTCTTTGCCTGTATATTCATGCAAAGAGATGAGCCTCAATCAAAGCTAAGGCATCAAACACAAATGACAGGTTGTGGCTTGGAAAGCCCTTCCTGGCCTACCTATCATCTCTTCTCAACTGTTGAGCTGTCAGTCCCAGGTACTGCTCTGCCAGCGACACCAGCCTTCACTACCCATTTGTCGAGCTCACCCACAAGCACCTTCTCATTCTTTCCCATTCACGGCTGAAGCTGATCATAAAATATCCATAAGGCCACTGTACAAGCCTCCTTTACTTCTCTCCTCTATACTCATCTGCCCCACAAGCCCACTAGACGCTCAGTAGCGGTTAGGCAGCGGGCATGCTGTGACCGCTGCTTACCAGAAGGGTCAGAATGGTCTCTCGCTGGCACGTTGCGCTCCCACATCTCTCTGTTGTACTGGATTGTTGCATGTAGGTGTCAGCTTGCTGTCCTGTGTTTGTTCAGTGCTCAGCACAGTGGGGCTCTGATTCCTAACTGGGGTCACTAGACACTACTGTAATACAAATAAAGGAAAAGACTCTGATCCCAGCCTCTCTGACTAGGCCCCTCTCTGGCATGCAGCTCACAATCCATCATTCTTTCACTGACCTGCCCAGCTAGCGGCCCAACCCTGCACCACAGTGCGGGGCTCCTCCTGAGAGCTGCTGAGTTTCTTCTCCAGGCATCAGCAAGGGCTCTGCACCCTACTCAATCATCTCATTTCCAGTTAGTTCTGCCCTTTCTATGGTGACACTGGGGGGAGCGGGGGGGGGGGGGGCGGGCAATGTGTGTGTGTGTGTGTGTCTGGAAGCAGTTCTTAAAGACTCCAGTAGAGTTGCTGCAGTGCTGCTTTTCCCACCTCTTTCTGGCCACCCCTAATGTGTGATTTCCAATGTGGAGAAGGGATGGCAGCTCCAGCACTGGAGAAGACTCCTAATCTCTATTGCCCAGTCTCCGCCTTGCTTTGCTCCCACTGGAGTCACCAGAAAAATTCCCATTGATTTCAATAGTAGCTGCATCAGGCTAACGCTGGCCCTTTCCATAATCCCATCCTAAGCCTCTCTGGCTCCCATGAGTTGGAAACATTGTAAAACTGGGAGGGCTGTCTTGGGACAAGTCTCTCAGAGAGGCTGCACTAAGCAACAGCACGGACCAAGCTGAAAGAACTTTAGATTCATCCTGATGGGAATCCTTTCCCCCAGAGTCTGGGCCATATGGAAACTGGTCTGAGGCCTTGCTTCCAAATGGTTGTGCAGTGCCCAGCACTATGTTCCAGGAAGGCTCTGAGCGGTGTATTTCTTTTTGAGGACTTCCCACAGCCGGGAATAGTGACCACAGATGAAGGCGCACTCGGCAGCAGGATCTGATGCGGTTTAGTGGAGGGCAAAAAGCAGTACCCTTTTGCTCCCAGGAGGAAGGGAGCCCAGTTTGATCCATCTGAAGCGCTCTAAGTGGGTGCATTATTATTTCTGAGCCGATTAAACGAGGACGGACCGAGAAATTGACTGGTATGAGACACACATCTGTGAAGGTGCATAACACACCAGGAGCAGAGTTAACATCTGTATTCTCTCAACAAGAGTAACCACTGAGACAATGCAGGTCTGGAATCAAAAAAAGCCTTTTCTCCATGCAAAAGATGAACTAATCTGGGTAATAAGTGACCTAAAACAATACAGCAGGATCCACTAGTATTTATGATGTGCGTGTCTAGGATGGAGCTGCATCTTGTAATCCAGTGGTGTAGTGGTAAAAGAAGGTAAACTCCATTTACCCTCGACTACATTACGGCCACAATCATCATTCCTGAACATTTCTGTGCATGGGGCTACCTTGCCACACCTTTTGGAAGGTGAAGCTAAGCTAAGCAGAGGGCTCAGTCCAGCCACTGTAGTGTAGATGCTTTCTACAATCGACTGAAGGAGTTTTTCCCATCACTGCAGGTAAGCCACCTCTCCAAGAGGCAGTAGCATCTACAGCAGGGGTTAGGGGTATGTCACTGCACTAAGGGCAAGACATTTTTAGAACCCTGAGCGATGCAGGTAGGTCAACCTAAGTTTTTGGTGTAGACCGGGCCTAAGAGAATGATCTGGAGCAAAAGTTGCAGGACTTCTCTTGTCCACATCCATTCCCCAGGCTAGTTCTGGGGGTGGTATTGCAGGAAGGCAAATGCACAGAGACGAGATCTCACTATTGCTCTGAAGGGGGGAGATCTGGGCTCATCCTCGTTTCTGGTGGGATGGTGTTCTCCAGACTGGGGTCTGCTACCATAAAGTCCCTGTCCTAATGCCCACAGCTGCCAGGCGAGTCATGGAGAAAGAGGAGATTCTCTAAGGTACTCAGGGTCCAGATCATCGAGAGCTCTACCGAGTAGCACCAGCACTGCTTGGGTGAATCTGGTGCTGCACAGAGAACACACGGAGAGCACATGGGCACCGCAGCAATGTGATCTCGTCGGTCTAGCCTATGCATAACAGCTCCTGCACATTGACCTAAGTGGGGGTTTCCATGTGGCCTATGCATCCTACCTCAGGATGTTACTACAGTTCAGTTCATGGTGAACTGGTAGATCTCTGAGGTGTATATCATCATCGAACAAGAAAGACAACTTCTTGGACAGCCAAAGACACAAAGAGGCATTTCCGTCTACTGCCACACCTTGGGCACCCCAGAACAGCCAAGAATACAGTGATGATAGCTATCCTGGGTTCTGAGCACTAGCAGACGGCACAGCACCATGGTGACCTAGAGAGGAAAAGGCAATGGCTTTGGCCAGCTTTCCAAAGCATTCACTTCTTCCCAGGAACATCAAAGTGCATCCTGCACATGGGCACTGAGACAACTGCATGGAGGTACTATGAAAATTGGCTGAGCAAAAGAGGTAGAGCTAGGTCATCAGCATGGGACTTTCTTTGGATTTCCTTAATGTTTGTTAAAGCAATCAGCTGGTGTGTGATGCTTTGCTATAGAGCCCTGCTCATCGCTAGATGCCGCTCCATACCATAGACTGGTTTTCTGTCCAATTTCTGGATTTGGTGGACCGACCCTGTCAACTTATGTGGGGAAAGAGTGCAAATATTTTTCCTGATGGGTGCGATATAATCAGTCAACGAACCGTCTTTAGCTACAACTAAACCGTTGACCTCTTACATCTATTTAAACTGTGCTGGGGACTATTTTGAGACATTTTCAAAATAATTGCAAGAGTTTTCTCTTTGTACCAAGCAGCTAATTAAATGGATTATAAACAATGCAAAATGATAACATCTTTCACTTCCTGCAACACATCTCATGCTCTTAAAAGTAGTATGTGAGGGAGGTAGAGCTCCGCCTGCTTGCCCAGCCACAGAAGTTCATTAGCAAACACATCTCAAGACACCTTAAAGACCAACAGATTTATTTGGGCAGAAGCTTCCATGGGTAAAAAAACCTCACTTCTTCAGATGCATGGAGCAAAAGTTATACAGACTAACATGGCTACCCCCGATACATCTCAAGAGCTGTTGTCAATCCTGTTGTCAATTCAGTGAGGCCAGTGTGTGAAACGGGAAGCAAACAAGAAGGCAAGCTTAATTGCTGCTCCTGTAAAAAAACACACAAGGAGCAAAACAAAATGCCAAATGCAGAAGGAAATCATCAGCAGATAAATACTGTTACGTCGATTGGAAGCTCTCCAGGCAGAGTGTCTTTTAGTTAAGTTTGCACAGTGCCTAGCATATCAACAACAACTAAGGGCCCGATCCTCCACTGGTGTAAATGAGTGTTTTTCTGTTTCTGAAGAGCCTGTTGCCATATGCACTGCATGGCAGGAAGCACTTTTAAACTCCAGTCAGCACTTAGGCAGCTCCTGCTGAAGAGTGACCTCATGACAGTCACCAGCAGCCAGGGAATCCCAGGCTGTGGACTGGTTCCCATCCTGCTCTCATGCCCATTGAACAGTGTGACAAAAACCTTCTCTGCTGAATATTTAAACAGGACATTTAAAGATTTAAAGCCATGCAAGTCTCCTGGTTTTAGCTGGAGCAGCATTAAAGCAGGCTGGGGAGTTTCCAGCAGTCATTCACTACTCCCCACAAACCTGGATTCTAGGATGAGGTGCAGCAAGGGCAACTCCCCCCCCTGCTGGGTTCACAGCTCGGCACTCGTCAGGAAGACAGCTGATGCCAGCAGAGGAGTAAGGAAGGGGAAGCTGGAATAGTTTCAAAGAGGTTTCTTGATGGGAAGTGAAAAAAGAGGGCTGCGGTGGGTGGGTTTTTTAAAGTTCATTCTGGAGCAGTGCTGAGTATTTGCTTCTTTCCTGGGAAGCAACCCAAGACAGGAGGCATAAAGCCTCACAAAGCAGAGTAGAAGAAGTGACATGGGCAGTGGAGTGCAACTGATGCCATAACCAATGATGCATGTCCTAGGAAGACTGAGGAGCTTCTCCCTTTCATCAGTGCTGAGGGACAGGTAACAGATGGGAAAGTTGCAGACGATGTATCTTCGAGCAGGGATGCCCAGGCCTGCCCAGCGCCTGGAAGACACTAACAAGCCATAAAGAGGGGACCCTGTGAATAACAGCCAGTGGACCTCACTGGAAATTGACATGCTCGATTCTTGGTGGGTCACAGGAGGAGGCGCATAGGAAAGAGTTAGCTAAATTGTTGTGCCCTGTCCCACCATGACCCAATGAGAACGTGGGTTTTGGATAGGCACTTTCTCACTTGGAGAATTGTCCACAGATTTTAATTCTCACTGGACTCGGCTGGCAGCTGAAGTAGAGCCTGTAGCACCAGGCTCTCCTCCATGCAGTCTATTCTAGGCAGGTTCTTATACAGCGAACCAATTGCTGTGGTTATGCAGCATTCATCCAAGCCCCTTGATCCAGTATTTAAAAGAAGCGAGTGCAGCCTCCCCATCCATGGACCTGATAGGGTGCTCTCTCGCTTAGAATCTGCCAGCCATATCAGAGGCATCTCATTCTCAGTCACTTTTTGGGGGCACATCCCAGGCTCCCATCTCACACTAGCTAGCCAAGGTCTCTTCCTGCATGGCCAGGGCTCGTGGGTTTGAAAGATCAAAGGACCACACTTCCTGGGCAAAGAGGGAGGGGAGAAATAAAAATTCCTCCTGCTGCCAGAAGAGACCCAGCTGAGACATTCTCAGGTCTGATTTACATAAAGAATGAGTCTAAGAGGAAGGACTATCCCTATGCGCTCTCTGTGCTCTGCCACAGAGCAATCTTCTCCAGGCTAATGCATCTAATAATTGTTTGGACAGCTCCTGTCCCTTCTCCTCCTCAGATCTAAGATTTTTCACCCTCTCTACTGGCCCATCTCCTTCCCAGGGCTGAAAAGCCTATTTTCCTTCACCGGAGCCAGATCTCCTGCTGCTACAGTAGCTTTGATTCTTTCTTTCGAAGACGTTATTTTTACACTTCTCTTAAAATACAACATAGAGAGGCTTCTTGACTATATTAACATTAGGAATCTAATCAGCAATCAGACAGCTCATAATTTTCTGATTAGCTCTGATTATACTCAATCTTTGGGAAAGAAAAAAGAGAATAAGCGAGAGAGAGAAGGGAAAAAAGGAGGAAAAATATTCTTTGCTCATTTCCTTGTTCTAATTCCTGCAGTGAGGGTGTGAGCAACCACACTGGCATCTCAGCTATCTCTGGTTAAGGAAGGTGATGCCACAGTGACCTAGTAAATGAAAGCTACTGAATAAACTACAGTGCTGTCATGCTTCCTTCCCTTCAGCGGTTTGGTGCATAGGATGAGCAGCTTCTGTCCAGAGCCTTGTCCCAGCAGATAACTCAAGGTATGGATACCAGTGGTGGAAGGGAACTTACACATGAAATTGCCACACACAGCCTTACCCAACATGCCTGGACCAGTACAACAGAAGCTAAGCTATTTCACCAGCACATTGGATGGAAAGCGAAGGTGGCCAAGACTGGGGCCTAATCAATCCATGTGCAACATATGCAGACCTTCCCTGAAGAGACACTTGATTCCCTGGTGTGTCTAGGAGCCTTCAGCTCGTGGCTAGCTTGGCCTCCTGAAGCAATATTTCCAAGAGGAGGCAGGGAAAGATGGTAAAAGCCAGGAATGGGAGCTGGGTGCCTAACTGCTTTGAAAGTCCGCCCTGAACTCCTGCTCCTGACCAATTCCATGGTAACATCCAGGAGAGAGCATCATTTACAGAGGAAAATGCACATAGCAGGAGCAGACGGGGCTCTTGGAACTCAATCGTGAACCAGCACAGAAGACACTTGCACCTCCTTCTCCATGATTCACCTGTGAATCAAACACTCCAACTCTGGGACTGTACCTGGGGAGGAGAAACTTCCAAAGTGCCCACCACTGGTCCTGATGCATAACCCTATGGGGGTGGCAGTGTGTGTTCTGGCTGATGGCTTAGCACCTTTATATTGGAGTATAGGTAGCATGGTCACAGACCCTGTTCTTCTCACTTACTCAGGAAGGGAGCTAGCAACATGGCCATTGGCTTACACTGGTCTGAATGGGAGGGAATGGCTACTTATCCCAAGGAAATCCCAGGGACCTTTGGCTGCTCTAAATTGGTACATTGCTGAAAAGCATCACTGGTGTTAGTGGAGAAAAGGGGCACCCTGGATCGATGGCAGTCAGAGCAGAGGCTCCCTATCCTGAGTCTTGGAGATGTGATAAAGAGGTTGAGCCATTTGAGGAGTAACACGGGACACCACTGAGTGCCTGGTGGTGCAGTCCTATAAACATCTGCACCAAATGACCAGGACAATTGCTCTTCTGTCTAGGAGATGCCAGACTAGCCCCAGAAATTCTCTTGCCTTCTGTGACTATCTGAGAAATGAGAGCAGCACGTTTCCAAGACGCACAGATGAAGTAGAAGGGGAGGATGGATGTGAATGGTGGAATGTTACTGCAAATGAGATGATTCAATAGGACTCCTTCACCTTATCAGCTACCCCACCGAAGAAGCCAACCCCACCAGGCCTATTCCTCACACAGGGGGCAAACTGATGCTAAACAGTGCTCAGACTACACCCTCTGCTGCCCACATATGGTATGGTACGTACAGTCACATCAACCATATCCGCCTTACCAAGAGTTCTTATTATCTATCCCCACTTCATGGGAACATGAGAGCTACTCTACAAGATGAGGTCAAGTATCCCACCTCCTGTCATATCCGATAAGCCCACTGGTCTATCTCCTCCTATAGCCTGCCCCGACATGTGCCATGAAAATAGCTGATTCTTCAGAGGAAGGAGATTTACACACACCCCCCCCAACCCCAATATACCTAATCAGTCATGCAAAGCTGCACACAGGAGATTCATTTCCAACTGCAGGAAACGATACACCAATGCTGTGAAGCATGAGATTTTATTATTCATATCATAGTCAGAGCCTGCATTACTACAAACGTTACTAATGGTCATACAATTATCCAGCTGGCTTTGCAAACCTGCCACTCCATGCCGTCCTATAGCGGTGAATTCCACAGGTTACCTACAGGAGCGCTGCCTCTTACTGGTTCCCAGTTTAGTTTCACGTGTTCTCTGGGTCTCATGTTATGGGATGGGAGAATAAAAGAGGGAGTGACTAGTTCCCACTATGCCCCACAGAAGCTTAAACACATCAAACTCTGAATCTCCTCTCTTCCCTCTCCCCACACTTCTCTTTCTTTTCAAGGCCAGGTCACAACAACAGGCCCTGGTTTGTAACCCTCACCCAAGAATTGGAGAATGAGTTAAAGTGTTCCCACAGTTAATATATGCAGTTCTGGGCCAGTGACATACTCACTGCTAGCCTGAGTGGCCAGACACAGTATCTGATACCACAGGGACCACGATGGCTAGAAACACCTGCTGTATATCAGCTGGGATGCTGCAATTTCCAGTGGTGCAGGGCTGGAGACAAATGCCTCATTAGGCCATGAGTCCTCAGACCTCACAATGACATCACTCTGATACACTCGTTTCCCCACGCACCTTGCTCCTGTCATTCAAAACGGTTCTCGCAGCCACTGTCCAGCACAACCAGGGCTAAAAACCAACTCTTTGTGCTATCTGAAAGCACAATGCAACCTCAGTTCTCAAACCGTATCAAGCATTAACCTCTAGAAATCTGCCTCGGATTGGCCGCTGGAATCACAGCAGCATAGAACTAGGGGGCTGGGGAGCAAATTAGCAAGTAGAATAACTCAGCTGGCAGTTCCTAGATCTCACAACCTGTCAAGGCTACAAACCATCTGGAAGGGCCATTAAGCTTTTGCCCTGAGCATTAGTCTGGGAGCAGTGAGCAGAAAGGAAGTCTCATTCCTTTGAGGCAGAGGGAAACTAGGAATATGTCTACGCTATGGAGACTGCACTATGGAGACATAACCCTGTAGTGTAGATACAGAAGGTTTTGCCATTGGTGTAGGAACACCACCTCCCTGAGAGACAGAACTACATCGAGAGAAGCCTTCATTCATCTACCTCGCTGCATCTACATTGGGGGTTAGGTCAGCCTAAGTACAGTGCTCAGAGGAGTGGATTGTTCACACCCTTGACCAACGTAGTTATATTGACCTAACTTTTCAGAGTTGACCAGATCTAGGAAATGTCAGTTTCTCTAAGGACAGGTCTACACGTACACACCCACACACATTTGCACTGATTTAGTCAAACTGGAGCAAACTCCTGCGTGAACACTTATGTAGGTTTAAGAGTCACTTATTTCAGGTTAGCTTAAACCATTCCTAATCAATATAAGCTAAACCAAAGTAAGTCTGGTTTACACTGAAATAAGAGAGTCCACACAGACTTTTGCACTGGTTTAACCAAATCATTTTAGAATCCCACTTAAAGTAAACTGGTGCAAAGCCGCATGTGGATGAGAATAAAATACAAAGAAACACCTGATTTGTTGAGATCCTCCTTCCCCTCCTCATTTCACAGTCTGAGGGAGAGAGAAGAATCTTCCTCTATCACCCAGATTCCAGGGTACAATCACAGCTGTAATCAAACAGGCAGCTGTGGTGAGAGGCGAGAGGCACGGTTGGAGAACAACTCTCTTTTGTATAATTCTACCGAGAGCTTGAACTTTGTGCGTTGTTGATGCACTCAACACAAATGCTGGTTTCTGCAGCTGATACAAATAAAACCTCCAATAAAAGGGTTCTATAATTAAACCACGTGAATTTATGCATTAAAAGCCGCTTGAGTTCACGGGGCCAGGCCCTTTCACTCCTCCCCAATGCCAGGAAAGTCTTCTCCTCACACTTCAGACCCTGTAATCATATCCGCAGAGCCCTCTTTTGTAAAGCGGCACTGGGGATGTAATTAGTTTGAGGTGACCTCTGCAGAAAAAAAAAGTTCAAGTTTAAAAAGAAAATCTCTCTGGTTAATGCTATGCAAATTGCCAGAGAGGCAATCAAGCTGACTTTTAAAAAGCTGGCCCCCGTCGGAACCACTCACAAGACAGGCTTATTGTCTCTCTATCAATTTGCATCTCATTACCCACAATGCTCTGCTCCTTGGAGGTAACCTTTTTTGGGTGGCACGCTGCATAAGAGTGGAGGCTAGGGATAATACAGTTACTCATGTTTACAAGGATGTAATGTGGCTGGGCACCTCCAATGCAGTTGTTCTGAGACTCAGCCTGCTGTCCTCCCCTTGTCCCCTTCCTTCCCTGAGAGGTGGCAGGACTCCTGCAGCAGCTTTCAGCCCTCTGCTAAGCCCCTGCAGATGTCCTGGAGGGCAAGTGTGAGCTCAGCAGCCAGTTCTGCTACCTCAAAAGCCACATTGGGGCTGCCTTCGGCATCAGAGCACTCAGTCCATGCTGTGCAGCCTCGAGTGCAATCCTTGCATCAGAGCTCCCAGGCCCTGCAGCACACCCTTGCATCAAAATCTCTGCATCAAGCGCCCAGGAGCCCTGCATTGCAGCTCCTGGCCCCTGCATCAGAGCTCCTCAGCTCTGCATCACAGCTATTTACTAATGACAAACTTAAGTAAAAAGAGCAAAGGTCGAAAGTGTGTTTTAGTGGGAGGAGTAGCAAAGGGGGTGGTGGGGGTATTTCTCCACATGGGAAACTTAAAGCTTAAAAGCTCCTAGACAGGGGCGGCTCTAGCTTTTTGCCGCTCCAAGCACGGCAGTCAGGCAGCCTTTGGCGGCTTGCCTGCGGGAGGTCACCGGTCACGTGGATTCGGCACTGCGCCTGTGGGAGGTCCGCTGGTTCCACGGCTTCAGCGTACCCGCCACTGAATTGCTGCCGAATCCTTGGAGTGCTGGTGCTTGGAGCTGCCGCTGCTCCTAGACATAAAACATTAAAGCTTCGCTTGCATCAAGGTCCCTGCCCATTTCTACATGCCCTCCCCAAGCTCTCATTCTTTTTCCACACCCACCCAGTTCTCTGTTCCTTCTTTCACCACCCCCTCCATAGATCCAGCCTCTTCCTGACTCACCCCAGCACCTAACAGAACAACAACATGTAAGCAACCCAAGCAAAGAAACAAAATCCTGCACCTTGCCACTTTAAATCACCCACCCACACACTCAAAGAGCATACAGTATGTAGAATCTCAGAGTTACAAACTGACCAGTCAACCACACACCTCATTTGGAACTGAAGTACACAATCAGGCAGCAGCAGATCAAAAAAAAAAAGCAAATACAATACTGTACTGTGTTAAATGTAAACTACTAAAAATATAAAAGGAAAGTTTAAAACAATATTTGACAAAGTAAGGAAACTGTTTCTGTGCTTGTTTCATTTAAATTAATATGGTTAAAAGCAGCATTTTTCTTCTGTACAGTAAAGTTTCAAAGCTGTATGAAGTCGATGTTCAGTTGTAAGCTTTTAAAAGAACGACCATAATGGTTTGTTCAAAGTAACCAACATTTCAGAGTTCCGAACAGCCTCCATTCCCCAGGTGTTCATAACTCTGAGGTTCTATTGTATCTCCAACCCAGATAAGCAGTATCGCTGCCTCCAGTCTCCCAGCATTTCCCTTTTATTCCTAAGCCTATGACATGGCTAGGCTGGGCACGTGCGCCTCTTCCTCTTCCCTCAGCTCTCAGGGTGCCTCCCTCAGCATTTGCCAGCTCCCTTTTCTATCCCTGTTTTAACAAGCCACTGGTTAACCCCTTGCCTGCTTACCTGAGCGCAGGGTGCCCCGCGCTATTTTTATGTTCTATTACATGGCTTTGTAATTTCCCCGCTAACCACCCACCCTCTCTAGAAGTCGGTAATAGAAATGCACTTGTCTGCAACAAAGTCAGTGAGGAAATTAACCTGGAGTCTCTAGAGCAACCCACACTAGCAACAGGATAAGCTTTCAGACTGCAAGTGCTTTGGGGCAGGGACTGTAATTTGTTATACGTTTGTACAGCACCTAGTACAAAGCAACCCAACCTGACTATAATATAAACTGATAAAGTTCCTCCTCTACCTTGGTGGATCCTGCGCTTATTGGCAGATTTTGCTAGCCTCAGAGATCTTCCTGTGTTGGGTCAGGAGTTGGGAGGTTTTCGGGGGGAACTGGACCCACCCTCTACCCCGGGTTCCAGCCCAGGGCCCTGTGGACTGCAGCTGTCTAGAGTGCCTTCTGGAACAGCTACACGACAGCTACACTTTCCTGGGCTACTTTTCCATGGCCTCCTCCCAACACCTTCTTTGTCCTCACCACAGGACCTTCCTCCTGATGTGTGTTAACGCTTGTATTCCTCAGTTCTCCAGCAGCACAGCCTCTCACTCCCAGCTTCTTATGCACAAACCACTAACTGGAGTGAGAGCCTTCTTTTTTTTAAATACAAGGTGTCCTGATTAGCCTTAATTAATTCTAGTAACTTCCCAATTGGCTACAGTGTCCTAATTAGCCTGCCTGCCTTAATTAGTTCTAGAACGTTCCTGAGTGTTCTAGAATAGTCCCTGTTATTTTACCCAGGGGAAAGGGACCTGCTTAATATGGAGCTAATGTATCTACCTTCTACCACTCTCTTGTAGCCATCTGGCCTGACCCTGTCATAAAACGTTACTCTTATTTAATAAGTAATAAGCCAAAACTGTTGGAAACATTTTCAAAAGGGACCCTCAGTACATTTTCAAAACACAGTAACTCCTTTTCTGATTTTGACTACACTTTGCAGAAATACTGGGCCCTGAGATGAAATGTTTCAGGGAGAGAGGCTGTTTTTAGGGGAGGGATGGGAACGAAATGAAAAAAGTCAGGCTTGTAAGTGGAACCTTGCTTCAACCTTAACAATCAAGCAGTAGCAGTTCCCGTCACACAACAATCAGCCAGCATATTGGAGCCATCAGCGGCAGCACCGCTAAGAACTGCAGTGCTGCATCACAGCTGCCCTCCACCAGCTGCAAGCACTGGATCTGAGCAGTCCGTTTTAAGCTTCAGCACCAGGAATATCTGCTATAGGCTGCTGCATGAGACCTGTGGTTCCTAGTTAGCAGCTGCAATCAGAGCAGCCATCAGCCTCAACAGAGCGGACGGCTTCAGTGTGCAATGTGGAGGCATGGATCACACTTCTGTACGTGTAATCCCTGGCTAAACAGGTCAGGGCAATTCAGGAGCGAACCTGTTTTGCACAGCCAAGGGCCCCTTTGGCCTATCTCCTGACTGGAATAGGTACTGGATCTTTGGTCACTTCCCTCAACAATTCTCAGACCTTCCTTACATCCCAGACCTCTATGACTTCCCTCTTTGAGATCTTCTGGCCTTCTCCAGCCTTCCCTCTCTTCCAGCAGCTTTGAACCTCTTCAGTCTCTGCTCCTCTAGCCACAGTAGACCACTGCCATCTTTCCTCCGCTTCCGGCAACTCCAGGCCATCATCTTGTTTCCGCTGCGCTGACCAGCTGCCTCTCTCAGCCCAGGGGTTCGTTCTGATTGCGCCTATTAGCTGATGGAGATCTGAGAGTCCACTGGAGTCTTTGCAGCTGGAGCAAAGCCCACCAGGAGCATACAGCTGCAAGGCATTGAAGCAGTCAGAACTGTAGCAGATACACGTGCTGAAAGGAGCAAGCATAGCTGGCCTGCAGCCCTCTCCAGGAGAGCGATGGGAGCTGGGGCCACTCCACCACTGGAATGTGAAATATCTCTATGCTCACCCCATACACCTCTTCTATGGCTATTGAAGCACCAGCACTGGCTCTCTGCTCCTTCTGCCAGCTCCAGCATATCTGCACTGCTGTGCCTGGAACTGGTTATTGGCGAACCCTATAAAGTCCCTGACATAGCGTTCCCCTCCGACCTTCACTCACTCATCCTCTGCCAGCCAGTCTATTCTCCTGTACCATATCATTGGCCTATGCTGCTCCTTTGCACTTTGAGGCCGTTAGAAGACAATTTAGCAGCAACCCTCCAATAGGGATCAGTGCTGAAAGGTCCTCTCTGCCCCACCACACCCCAGAGCGCATTGGCAGCCACACGAGTCTCATGCTCTCTCTCTCTCTCTCTTTTAAAACAAACTTTTCCATATCGAAACTTCCCACTGAGGCTGGGAGGGATCTTGTGTTCTGCTTTTTAGAGATGCCTGTAAAGCATCTTTCTCCAGCCTCCTGCTCAAACAGCGTGGGACTTTCGTGTTGCTAAGCACTTCTATGGCCCTCGACCAATAAGGAGCCACCACATCAGTATCCAGGCCAGAGGTGCCAAGACAACAAAGAGATTTTTTAATAGTCAAGAGGGCACTACTGTGATGAAGAAAACCCGATCGTTTAAAAACCCTTCTGAATAATGGGTCTGCCTCCCTGCTGCTGAAATCAGCTGCAGCATTTTGTTATTATGACAACTAAATATGGCAGATTTTAACAGCTGGAAATGCAGCAACAATATTTAAAAGAGCTTTTTAAATTGTCAGGATTTTATTCAATAATAGTAATGGGTCTTTTTTTTTTTCCCTGTTTAAGACACAAGGTTTCATTTTTCTGCTGTTTCCGCACCATGCTGGTCAGGCTGCGAAGCCCATGGCTGCGTGGGGATGGCAGGCCTGCTGGAGACAACATGTGCATGAAAAATTGGCAGCAGCATGTGGAAATTACAACTGACTGCTCAGGCTTCCTGCTCAGTTTCAGATTCTCTCTTCTCAAATTGGCTGTGGGTTCAGAAGCTGCAAAAATTCCAAGTCACTGTGTTGGGGACGCACTTGGTATAACCCAGGTAATTCGGGAGTATGGAAGGCCATGAGAGCCGATGAAGTCCTCTTGTTCTGAGCCATAGTGTACCAGCTCCTCCATTTTGAGTTTTACTCCTCCATGTTTGACCTCACGTTGCCTTTGTTGGGACGGGCTACTTCTACTCCCTCAGCTGCGGGGTAGATTTAACCTTTGGGCGGGAAACTTCACTGTTACTAGGCAGACTTGGCCTTGGGTGGGGACTGTGTGAATGACAGATCATGTTATAATGTGTATCAGTTTTGGTTCCAGTATAAATAGTTAGGTAAGCTGTTTGTTTGGCGCGCTTGATCTGAGTGCTGTGTGGCTCCAGGCGTCTTATTTGAGCTCAAATAAAGTTTAGTTACTTCTCCACCCTGGTGTGTTCTATTGGTTGCGAAGCACACCGGGCAACGGACCCAACTGTTGCCACCCTCGGGCACTCTGTGCCGGCAACAGTTTTTGGCACCCAACGTGGGGCTCGAGGCAAAATTGTGCCTTGCCCGGACTCCTCCGATGGCCAACAGACGGCGGTCGCAGCCGACACCCAGCCGGCACCAGTGAGTTTACCGGGGGCCTCGGCAGAGACGCGTCAGGCCGACCTCGGAGGACACAACGGTGCAACACGATCGTATAGTGGAGAAGTAAGAGGGAGTTAGGGTAGATCGGTTCCCCTATGGAAGGTTGACGTCAGTAGAGAACCGGTCCCTCCAGATTGCGGGGTGTACAGCGAGATAGAGCCGGTCCCCCTTGGACAGGGTAAGACCAGTCTGGTTTATTCCTGGCTTATTTACCTTCTGGTGTCCTAGGCTATCTGGAGTGGTTGCCTGAGGCTGGGGACGCCCAGTCGTTGTAATTCCCATTAGACGATAGAGCGTCCTATAATGGGTCAAGGGCATGGTGTGGGGCGGAAGGTACAGTGTTGTACGCCGCTAGAATGCATTCTTAGGTGGTGGAAGATCTTTAAGTCAAATGTGATCACGAAAGATCAGTTGAAGAAGCTTTGTACGGTTGACTGGCCTCAGTATCAACTCGAGGAACAGGAGAGGTGGCCACCAGGAGGATCCCTTAATTACAACACGATCCTGCAATTGCTGTTGTTTTGTCAGCGTGCTGGTAAATGGGAAGAGTGTATGTATGTATTGTTGTTTATGTCGTTAAGGAGTAGGTCTGATTTGTTGTCTACTTGTAATTTGGTTGTGACTGGAGCCCCAGTCAGTGTTTCTGTAGTGACTGAAAATCCCCTAAGAGCTGTAATGCCAGAACCGGTGTCCCCTTCAGCCACTACCATGCAGCCATCTTGTTCAGCCACAGCTCCACCACCTTGTGAGGTAATACATAGTCAGCCATCTTGTGAGGGGTTGTATAGTCAGAATAGGGTGCCCATCTTGGATAGTCAGAACGGGTCAGCCATCTTAGATACGGGCCTATCTCCCCTTGTTACTGAAGCCGCAATTACTAGGCCAGAAATTGAAGCGCAGCAAGCTACCACCAGGCAAGTGTCTACCCAAATACAGTCTGATCCTGTAAGCTTAGAATGCCTAGCAAATCTTAAACACCTGACTCATAATTGTCAGGTCCTCTTAAAATCTTTGATCTCTGAGATTGAGTGGAATCAAGCTATTCCCAAGGCAAGGGAGGAGACACAGCGGAGATATGAAGGGAACACAGCTAATGTTCCAGACCCCGTAGGAGCGGTCCCCTTAGCAGATCCCCGGTGGAACCCCAAGGACCACTGGGATTATACCTATGCCCTCAGGGAGAAAGAAAAGAAAAAGAGGCAGGCGGAAATGATGTTTGCTACAGTGCAAGTGGGCAGAGGAAGCCTACCGCAGGGCTGCGGCCGAGGCCGGGGAATGGAAAACCGTGTGCGAAATCGTCCTGGCCCACAAGAAAGGCGTCTAGGCTGAGATCAGTGTGCCTTATGCCAAAAGAAGGGACACTGGAAAAACGAGTGTCCCAACGGGAGGCCCATCTCTATGATGAAAGTAGAGGATTGGGAAGCAGACTATTCCACCTCTGGAACCCCAAGTAAAAGTGCAGGTGGACAAATTCACAGATGGATTTTGTAGTAAATTCTAAAGCAATGCAGCAAGTCAAATTGCTTGAGTATGTCCTAGACTACTGAAAAGAGAACTGTGTGAATAAGAGCTGAAGGTTTTAAGCATGTTGCAGAAGGTTTGAGTGAAGAGCAAAGAGTAGTGATAGAGAATGGAAAAGGAAAGTTGTTTGCTTTGTGTGAAAATAGGAAAGACAGTTTTGGAAGTAGACATAAAGGTATATTGTATGTTGTAAGAAGGACAAAGAATGTGATGTTGTTTAAGAAAGAAATGGAAAGTGCTCTGTAAATATACTGTACAGTGTAAAGTGCCACCCTGCATTTTACTCCTGGATAATAACGCGTCAAAGGGTATCAGGGAAATGTCTGTCAGCTTGGAATACTCCCATCTTGTACCTATGAAAGGGTAACGAATGGGTTAAGACTCTGAACTCTCTTGTCCTAAACCCATATATACTGATGACTTCATGATTTCAGTCTGCACTCCATTCAAAAGATTTCCTTTGAGAGAGAGGACAAAAGGAGGGTTAAGTTGCTGTGGACCTAACTTCTTGCCTTTAAGCCAAGCTCCTGGAGAACCCGAAGTTACTCTGCAGACCTGTCCTTCCATTAGCCCAGCCACCCTTTTGCTAGAATACAGAGGGAAAAGAAGAAACTGGAAATATCAGTGAAGACACACTGAAATTCGTGATCAGACCTCAAGCAATGCTTCAGGCTAGAAACAGAGATTCAACAAGCCTCAAAAGCATATAAAGACCAGGAAAATCCTCCTCTAAGTGGGATGCCCTGAAAAAGAAAGCAAAAAGAAGCAAGGATTTGAGAAAAAAATTTGAAAGACTTAAAAAAAAAATTAACCTCTTCTGAAGACAAGCTGAGTGGTACATCGTTGGCAGCAGCACTGTTGTGAATGGCCAAAGGAGGGCTGCAGGCCTGAAACACTCCATTCTGCTAGCACAGAAGAACGGACAAAGGAGGGCAGGATATGCTGGGGTGATCCAACTGAGCCCCCCCGCCTCAGCACCATAACCTCTGGTTCTTCAACAGCCAGTGAAAGCTCTTGGTAACCACGGACCTGGTTCTGCTGCTGCTGCTGCTTCTCTAGAAGTTACACAGCTGGCACACAGCAGTTTCTCAACAGGACCTCTGGCAGTTTAGAATTCAGGCTCTCCAAACCCTGTCAGCAGTCTTTCTAAACCTTATAGTTCCTGGCTCAGAAGAGATGACTTTTGCTTTTAGCATATTGCTAACTATTTAGGACAATCATTTTTATAGTAGGTTTCCCTCAAAAGGAAGGAGCAAGTAGTGGTAACCATTGGTTCTGATGTCATCACGTCACGATGTTTACAGCCTGGAGTACAACTATATGTACTTCCCAGAAACACAGCAAGAAGACACTCAAGCGGGCCCCAAAGCAGTAGTAACAGAGGCAGCAATGCAGAACAAGTATGCCTGTGTCCTCAAACCCACATCGCCTATTGAAGACTGAAGGCAGCCAGTAACTCCACACTTGCTAAGCCTAATCAAGAAGAAAGGCAGTCAGATGGACAAACCACCAGTCCTCAGAACTCTACCTTCAGCTCCTATCCTTCTGTTAAGGTTGATAACTCCCCACCAGATTTGAGGAAGAAATCATTCCAGAGATCTGACAGACTCCATGCAAGGCAGCTAAAGAGGGCAAAACGCACTGAAATTGATGTGGAAACATCTGACTCCATCTTAGTGAACACAGATCTGCTGGCGCTGATCAACAAGCATGCGTTCTCTGTCCTACCCACAGACTATCAGCAGCAGCTGCTACTGCTGCTCCCCGAGATGGACAGGCAAGTCGGGGCAGACGGTTTGATGAGGATAAGTGGTTCAACACTCAACAATGAGTTCTTCACTTCAGCTGCCCAAGGCTGGAAAAAGAGGTTGTCAAAAGGTGAGTTCATTCCAGAAATGCAACTAAGAATACGGCAAGAGACTAAAAAAGAGAAGAAAGTGAAGCTATGGAAGAAATGATTCTTTAAGAGTAACTATGGTCAAAGTTCTGGAATGAGTCCTGAAAAGTCCAAGAAACTAACAACATACACCAGCATTCGTGACACACAGGCCAGGAATCCACCAGCTGAACAGATGAAATGCATGCTACTCTCCAAGATATCACCCAGTAAAGAAAAGAGAACTCCTCTGTCAAAGTCTAAAGTACAGGATGGCCCTAGGTATTGCCCCTTCCCTACTCTGTTTTTGTGCTCTTCCCCAGGGTAGGTTAGGGTAGATTAGGGTTCAGGCCTTTTGAAATTTTGTCGGGACTACCATGGCTTATGAATGGAACTCTGGTACTGGCAAGGGAATAAATATTGGGAATAAGTTGTTGTCTCAGTATATGTGCTCGTTGTCTGCTGTTCTCTTTTCTCTTCACAGGTACATTAAAGACTTGCAGTCTCTTCCGCTGGATTCCCCTGTCCACTCCTTGCAGCCAGGTGACTCGGTCCTCGTTCGCACCTGGAAGGACGAACCGCTGCAGGACCGATGGAAGGGATCGCAAACAGTCCTGCCGGTATCCCACACAGCAGCCAAGGCCAAGGAACATAAGAACTGGATCCCCCACTCCCGACTTAAGGCAGTAGAGAAACCTCCATTATTAGGTCAATGGACTGTCCAGACTGTTGGTGACCAAGACAACAAGAACTTTGGACTGAAGTTACTGTTTAAAAGACTTTGAGGTTTAAAAGGGGAACAGGTTACTAATCTTAAGTGTGTTGTATTATATAAGTCTCTGTTTATTGTGGTTTTGGACCCTGGATGTACAGTGTTTTGTTCCTTACTCCTCACCTCAGGGAAACATTATGAGTCTCAGTATGCTTTGTTAACATGTTCTTTTGGTAGAGAACTTTTCATGCTCTTAGCTATGGTTTCCCTAATTAAGGCCCAGCTGTATGCTGGTTGAGGTTCCAATCCTCCCAATTTAATGATTAGTACATATGAGGTCCTAAAGATTGCTTTTGTCAGCAAATTTAATCTCTTCAACTGCTGGATATGCTCTCAAATCCCCTATCATACAGCAAAGCTGCCCTGAAAAGTAATTCTCAGAAACTGGTCTAATCATTGCCAATGATGATTTGCTATTAAGGAAAAACAAGTCTTGTTATGCTATAGGTAATACCTCCCGGTGTCCTTCTGGTTTTACCTACCTTCAACAAAAAGCAACAGCCAATTACATCTGGTTTGCTAACAAGAGCACCTGCCAGTTCTATGTATCCCCCACTGTCTTTAATATCTTAGGTCAGAACACAGAAAAGGGCTTATGTACTTCTCTGCTAACAATTCTCTCATGAGTTAGAAAGAAGGTAATGGAATGGTGGCAATTGACAATTTCTTTTGTATCTGTGGTAAATTTGTTTATAAGTGGCTGCCCCACAGATGGCATGAAAACTACTATCTAATATTCCTTGTACCTTCTCTTTGTGTCATGGCCCAATTCCCACCAGGGCGAGCCCAGGCAGTGCAGGTATCTGCAAGCCACCTCAGAGCCCATTGGTAAGGAAAATAGACTGAGTATAATTCATTGAAAGGAGCCTCAGCTCTTAGCTCTACCAGCTTTGGCTCAGGGCTCTGCAAATTAAATAGACACTAAACTATATCCTAGCCTCTCAAGGTAGGGTCTGTGTTCTCAGTTGTAATAAATGTTGTACATATGTCTCTAAACAAGCCCTTAACCAGTGAAAAACTCAGAAACAGTCCCTTTTTGACTCTCTTTAGTTGGTTACCTAACCTTGATGAAACAGGTTCAAAATTAATTCGCTTTTTGGTAACAGGGGTAGTGTTATGTTTACTTGTTCTACTGTTACTTACCTGTTGTAAGGTTATCATGGGAAAGGTTTGTTCTACAACCTCTGTCACACTTATGCTGATGGCTGGCCCCCTTCAGCATTTCCCAGACCCAGATTTAAACCAAGTGCTGTCATCATTTTATGAGAAGACTCAAGCAGGAGCTTTTTGAGTATTCTCAAAGAAGGGATTGTTGGGGACGCACTTGGTATAACCCAGGTAATTCGGGAGAATGGAAGGCCATGAGAGCCGATGAAGTCCTCTTGTTCTGAGCCATAGTGCACCAGCTCCTCCATTTTGAGTTTTACTCCTCCATGTTTGACCTCAGGTTGCCCTTGTTGGGAGGGGCTACTTCTACTCCCTCAGTTGCGGGGTAGATTTAACCTTTGGGCGGGAAACTTCACTGTTACTAGGCAGACTTGGCCTTGGGTGGGGACTGTGTGAGTGACAGATCATGTTATAATGTGTATCAGTTTTGGTTCCAGTATAAATAGTTAGGTAAGCTGTTTGTTTGGCGCGCTTGATCTGAGTGCTGTGTGGCTCCAGGCGTCTTATTTGAGCTCAAATAAAGTTTAGTTACTTCTCCACCCTGGTGTGTTCTATTGGTTGCGAAGCACACCGGGCAACGGACCCAACCATTGCCACCCTCGGGCACTCTGTGCCGGCAACAACTGCAGAGAAGTGTTAGATACCACGGCCAGGAACTCACAGGAACTCTAGCAATCACTAGATTTACAAGACCTACGTGCTAATCCCTCAGCTATGGAGCCAGGCCAATAGACTCTCATAAACTTTGGATCAGGCCCTGAGATACTCTTCGAAGTTATCTCCTCTTCTAAGTAAAGAAAAACACTTTATTCTCTCAGACACCGTGAGATAACTGGTGGGAAGCATTTGCGTTTTAATGGCAGCCACAGGGCTAAAGATACTTGCTTGGAGATGTACCAGGTTCTGAAGAGTATGAAAGTAGGACTTAAAGCCAAAAAGTGCACCAATATTAACATAGCTCGACTACTGGCCTTTTCAAGGTATATTACTGTTATTTGTAGTATTGTAGTGCTAGCCTTGCCTTGCCACTCTTGTTACTGGTACTTTTAGATCTCATATTTGAAATAAAATGGAAAAAAATACAAAACATTATCACAAACCTGGATAGAGCAGAACATTGCTAATCCCTGTGGTTTGACAAGCCAGGCACACTGAAATGGCGCTGCTGTAAGACCACTCATGTAGCCGCCCTATGCCGATGGGAGAGAGCTCTCCTGTTGACATAATTAAACCACCCCCAATAAGCGGCAGTAGCTATGTCCCGCCAACATAGCATTGTGCACGCTATCACTTATGCTGGCATAGTTTATGTCACTCAGGGTGGTGGTTTGTTCACCCCCCTGAGTGACAGGTGTTCTGTCAATGTAAGTGCTAGCGTAGACATAGTCTTAGAGCGCAGTGTCTTGGAGTGCTTGACAATTCACGTCCCAGAGCATGGACAGCAGAATCCTGTAGACAAGCCCACAATTAGAGTTACAGTGCTCATGGTACAAAGAATTCATTAGTCCTGCAAAACGAACCACAGTCCATTGCCAAGTAATTAAAAGGAGGCTATAAATGTCGATATAAATGAAAATAGGACGTTTTATGATGTGGTATTTTTTATTTTTTTTAATAGATTAGTTTCCTAATTCACAAAATTCTGTTGGCATCGGGTTTCCCAGTCATTAACAAGATACCACTGTAATTCACTTCTGCCGGTTAAAATTCCCCCACGCAGCTTCAGAGGGATACACTATTTGTCCTTCACTTCATTTTCTGGATATTGCTATGCACAGCTACATACCCAGTTTGTTCCACCCCAGAAAAGGTTGGATTCCAGTGGCTGAGGGTGGGGGAAGGGCACTGGCAAGGGTGCTCTGTTGACCAAAATGAGGCCAGGATTTCACCCGTTTCTTATTCATTTACCTTGTACCAAATTCTTAAACTTTTAAAAATGTATGGCAGTGTAGCCCAGTGGTCAAAGCACTGGACTGTGACTCAGGAAAGGTGGGTTCAATTCCTGGATATGCAACTGGGTGACCTTGGGCAAATCATATCCCCTTGTGCCTCAGTTTCCCAATCAATGATAGTAACCTCCCACGTCAAGCACTTTGAGATCAAGGGATGAAAAGTACTATATACAGGCTAGGGATTATCATCACTTCCTTCTCAGTCAAAACTCTCATTAAAAATCAGTGCAATTTTGGCCAGAGAGTTGATTAAAAGCAAAGTAGTGGCCTCAAGTCTCTGGCCATGGATGACAGTCAAAAAGGTGACGACACCAAGTGCCCTCACACATGGGAAACCCCTCGGCAGCCCCTTGGAATGCTAGGAAAGTATCCATTGTAAAGGCTGACGCAGACAAGGAACCTTCTCACTGAGGTGGCCTGTTGAGCTCTGCTCTGTCCCCACTTTCTAAAATACCAGCCAGTGAATCTCTGCCTCTGCTCCCTCTGGAAGGTGAATGGGATTGCAGCTCAGGGTGAAAATGTCCCATGAGCTCCTGAAATCAGTCACTGAAGATGTCACTGTCTGAGCCAGAGAGAGGACTGGGGGCTTCCTGGAGCAAAGCAGTGCCCAAATTAGAGCCCACAGGTAA
This sequence comes from Gopherus flavomarginatus, assembly GCF_025201925.1. NCBI lineage: Eukaryota > Metazoa > Chordata > Testudines > Testudinidae > Gopherus > Gopherus flavomarginatus. The sequence continues at coordinate 48,481,550 of NC_066622.1, read as the reverse complement.
CAATCCACCACTGGCTGCTATACAGCTCTAAGGACAGCTACAGTTGCACACATGTACATTTGCCTGCACACCCCCTGCCCCCTTTGAGAGGTTCTTAACAGGTGTTACAGGAGCCAGTGCAATTAGTGGCCTGTTTGAACCACAGCTAGCAGGGATGAAAGCTGATGCATTCAACCAGGGTGGAACTTGGCTACAACACATATCACCACTTAAAGACACTTTGCCTGTCAAAGCAATTCAAGCATTCTATTGGGATGTAAGATTAATTTGCAGGGTGTCTCATGCTCTTGTATTGGGTCTCCTTTTATTATTACCAATTAATTAATTAAATAAAAAATCAGAGACTGGGTAAAATGCAACAGGAATGGCTTCTTCAATCCCCATAGACAAGTTGCAAGAAACAAAGTAAGAAAAAGCAGGCACCGGGTGGCAGACTGACTTGGCCATGCTGGCAATATCATCAATGTCACTGGTGCAAAGAGGAGAAGGATGTAGCAGGTGCCTTTTCTGAACAGCTCTAAAACAAAATCCAACGTGCAGAATCAAGAACTCAACCTTGCCCTGGGGTTTGGCTTCATTAACAAAGAAATTAACAATAACACAAAGTTCCACACAAATCTTCACACTCCAGACTTGGCTGCTTCTAGGGCTCCTCCCTCTGGACCGCTCAGCCCACATTCTGGTTCCTCTCTCTAGAGAGCCATTTCCACCTCCCTTATATCATGGCTTGGCAACAAGACACCTGTGACAGTGACTCAGCAGTACCCTCTTTACTCTTTCCCAGCAGGAGCAACAGCTATAAGAGTGGGTGTGTTTCAGGCTAATCTGTTACATTGTCAAAAGACAGAATTCCTGTGGGGGGAGGGCATGAAGAGAGAGAAGAAACTGCAGGATTGAGAAAATAAAAGTCCAAACAGGGAGAGAAGAGAGAGAAGGAGAGATAGGAATCAAGTGCAGATCAGAACAAATGAAAAGGCCAAAGGAGGAAGGAGGAGCTGCTGCCAGCTGTAGTGACTCGGGAGAAAAGTGTTATTTTAATGCTTCATTCACAGGCATTGGCACCCTTCACCTTGATGCCCATTTAGTGTTGTCCTATTCAGCAAGCGTCCCCATGATCTGGTCATTATCTTTTGCTTACAAAAGAGCATCTCCAAGTCACAAATGCTCCCCTCTCCAGCTCTGAAGATCAATATCTCCTCAAGGCCTTTCACAATTGTTTGGAGGGATACAATTGATTTCTCGGAAGAATGGCTGTGTGTGAGGAACAGGAATAAAGGCACCACCGATGCGCCACTGCCAGAGTTCTGTTGAAGCCTGTGCTGTGTGAGTTGTGAAGCAAAAGGAGAAACTAAGCATCTCCACTGACAATGTCACACACTGTGTTTTACCTGAACTAGCTGTTTCTGCTGAATCAGGGGCAGGTGATCCATTCCATACCATTCACAGACAAAACATTTAAAGAGCTGGCTCTAAAGGAGATTTCCAGGTCAGGACCCTTCCTGGCTTCTTAAGGTTTCAGTACAAGATGCACAGTACAAAGGCCCTGATGTAGCAAAGTACTTTAGGTATGTCCTTAACTGTAAGCAAGCTCCCATTGACTGCAGAGGGACCTAAGTGCCTTGCTAAACTGGGGCCTAAGTTACTGTTCTGCAGGGTGCTAGTGAAAAGCCTTAGCCAGGGTGATATCTTCTAATTTTAGAGTACAGCAAGTTGACATGCTGTCAGGGTTCCCTTCCCACTTTGAACTCTGGGGTATGAATGTGGGGACCCACATGAAAGACCCCCTAAGCTTCTAAGTACCAGCTTAGGTTAAAAACTTCCCCAAGGCACAAATCCTTCCCCTGTCCTTAGACGGTATTGCTGCCACCACCAAGTGAGTTAGGAACTCCAAGTGGTCCTTTTCTTGAATCTTTGTCTGTTTCCCCAAAACATCCCCCCAAGCCCCTTCACCCCCTTTCCTGGAGAGGCTTGAGAATAATATACTAACCAATAGGTTAACAAAGTGAGCACAGACAAATCCCTTTGGTTTTTAGGACAGTAAAAATCAATCAGGTTCTTAGAAGACGACTTTATAATAAAGAAAAAAGTAAAAGAATCAGGATGGAAGGGTAATAAAAGATTTAAAACACAGAGGATTCCCCTGTATGCTCAACTTCAAAGTTACAAAAAAAGACAGTTACCTGTTCCGTAACCGGTGTTCTTCGAGATGTATTGCTCATGTGTATCCCACAGTAGGTGTGTGTGCTCGTCACATGCACCAGTGCCAGAAGTTTTTCCCTTAGCAGTGCCTGTACTTGGGGAGCACTGCTGCGACTCCTGGAGTGGCGCCTCTGCATCACGCTCCCCTCACCCTCGGTTCCTTCTTGCCGGACCAACTCTCGAAAAGGAACCCCTTGCAGCATATTGCTCAGGTAAGACCACCATTGTAGGGAGGCAAGTATCGGGGACGGTATTGTGAGAACCTTGTCTAGCCCGTCCTGGGCCTGGGAGAACTGGGAGGCCAGCCAGAGCTGGAGGAGCCTCATTCGGAGCCTGGTGTGGCGGACCATATACATGCATGCCACCATGTGCCCCAGAATCCGAAGGCACGCTCTCACCATTATCACTGGGAAAGCCGTGACCGAGGTGATGAGATCTTTCAGCTCCCCTGTTTCCTGGAGGGGGAGCAGTGCCGGCTGGTGGAGGGGGCCTCGCTGTGCACTGATGATGCGGTGCCAGGCACCGATTCCATAAGGAGAGAGATCGAAGCCTGATGTCCCTCTCCTTCTTAGTCCATGGTTTGAAAGACCTGCAGATTTTGTAGCATTCAGTTATGCAGAGGAGACACTCAGCATGCGGACCACTCCTTGCCATAGAACGGCAACAGGAGTCGCATGACTTGAAACCTGGGACGCAGGGCATGCCCCAAGCTCACTCTAACAATTGAAAACTACTAACTCTAGCGAACGGTACTACTAAGGTCGATTAGAAAGGCTGCAGCAGAGCTAAAGCACGAAGTTCTGACCACCTTCACTGGTGGCAAGAAGGAACTGAGAGTGGGGGGAGTGCGCAGGTCCCCTTATAGCACGATATAGAGGCACCACTCCAGGGGTCGCAGCGGTGCTCCCCCAGTACGGGTACTGCTAAGGGAAAAACTTCCAGCACCAGTGCAAGTGGCGAGCACACACACCTACCGTGGAATACACATGAGCAATCACTCAAAGAACAAGAATACATCTTCCTCTCAGCATAGGGGAAATTCACAAGCTAAAACAAAAGATAATCTAACGCATTTCCTTGCTATTACTTACAATTTCTGTCATTTTAGATGTATCATTTCAGGCTCTTGTTAGGAGCTGGTTTACCTGTTTGGTCTCTCTCTTTGTCCGGAGAGGGAACAAACAAAGAGAGCACAAACAAAACCTTTCCTCCTCCCCTACCCCCAGATTTGAAAGTATCCTCGTTCCCCATTGGTCCTTTTGATCAGGTGCCAGCTAGGTTAATTGAACTGATTAACACCTTACAGGTTAAGTGATTCTGCACCTCTGGCCAGGAGGGATTTTATGTTACTGCATACATAAAGGTTGTTATCCTTCCCTTTATATTTATGACACATGAAATCAGCAACTGAGGGAGCACTGACAGTTGAAACCCAGAGTATAGCAAATGTCATCTCATCATGGCGATGTAAGACTGCAACAGGCCCCCTAGATACGTGGAAGCAGGAGGTACACCCAAATCCATCAAGCAAATGGCCAGCTCCAAGTGTTCACAAATATTGAGTTGTGCCCTGCCCCCAAAAAATCAGGAGATTTATTAAAAAATCATTACATTAAAAAATAAAATTTGGTGTTTGATTTGCTTTCTGGTTTCTGCTTTTCTCCACAACCATGAGAAACTTGCCAGAAACTTACTTCCCCTCCTCCAAGCGAAAGCGGAGATTCTCACAGAATCACACGATGCCAGGAGCTGGGGCTTTATGAAAGGCATCAAATATTGCAAGAGCTGTAATTAAAACCATGAGAGTTGGTAACACTGGATTCGGAGAAGCAGATACTGCGCTAAGGGGGTTACAGTTGGATGGAAAGCGCCAGGAATTCATGCAAAGGGGCCGCAGGGACACAAACCAGGAAACATGACATGGGAGATACAATACACCAAGCCCAACAAGGCAGGAACAATTGCAACTTTCAGTCTATTCTCTTTCTTCCCTTTTTCAAGCTTTTCAACCACTCCCTAATTTTTTCTTGTTCAAGTGAAATAAAGCGTGGGACGGAGAAGGGGGATTAACACAAGAAAATCCGTAGGCTCTCAATTCCTAAAACCCCACTCAAAGTGAGATAGCTCAGTTCCTGGCGGCCATACTCTGTGCTGCAGTTCAGCCCTAAAAACCCCTGCTGAAGTGATGCAGCTAGGGTGACCAGATGTCCCAATTTTATAGGAACAGTCCCGATTTTGGGGACTTCTTCCTTATATAGGCACCTATTACCCTGCACCCTATCTCAATTTTTTACACTTGCTGTTGTCGCAGCCCTAAGGCCTCTATTCTAATATGGTGTCTGTATGGCCAATTGTCGGTCATCTAAAAGTCACACTGGTACCGTGTGCAACACCGTGGTGCTGGGTGCTATCTTAAGGTGCGGTGTGCAACATTAAAGTACCGTGTGCAGTTTCCCGCTCTTTTTGCCTGGTCACCTAGGGGTCCAGCTAGTGCTGTGTGTATAATACCAGTGTGCCGTGAGCAAAGAAATCCAATCTGACCAATCGTAGTTCAGTTCAAACTGTCAGATTAGGGTTGTGTACAAAGCCATGCTAGTGTGCTGGGTGCAGCTTCTAGTAGCTTCTAGTGTGCCGTGTGCAAATTCTATCTATGTAAAGGGGGCCAGCTTGGAGCCTGGAAGGTGAAAGAGCTAGGGACCAATCAGATTTTGACAAGTGTAAAAGAGCCCTTGAATAAAACCATGCCTCGTGTCAGAATCTGCAGGAGTATCCGCATACTGACTGAAGGACCTGATCAACCCTTCAGCCTGGGGTCTCCTCCAGATATAGCCGGCTCGGGAGGTGACATTTATTTTTCAAAGTTATCTTCCACGGATTACGGATTCGGTATGCTTCTGGTGTCTGTACTGCTGGTCAGCTGCGCCTGGAATACAATACTTGCTTTCTAGTTTTCTGTAAATACCCTGTGCTTTGCTTAGCTTCTTCTGCAGAACTGTATATTGTTGTTATTCGGTATTAAGTGTATGTATACAGCATATGAAAAGTTGAATTGTTGTATTAATAGCTATTGTTGGTGTATTTTATGATATTTGGTTAATGTGCGCACAGTTCATTTAGTTTGGTGTATTTACCTTGATTTTTAAAGAGCAGATAATTTTGAATTATTTGGTTCCTTGTCAATGAATGTAAATAGATTGCTTCAAGTTGTGTGAATGTTTTGTTCCAATAGTACTGCTAGTTGGTAAAAGTGCTCCTCCCCAGCCCAAGCTGTGATTTTCTCCCTGTTAATAAACGGCCATGTGGTGTTTTGAAGTTTCAATTTGTCTGGTTTTAATTTTCCTCTCTCAATTAACAAATTCACCGAACCTGCATTAGGGACGGACAGCTATCTGGTCACCCTAGTTGCAGCTCAGCGGCTGGGCACTCCTCCAGTCCTGGAGCAGCGACTGATGCTGCAAGCACACTTTTTGTACCAATTCAGCTAGAGAAACTGAGTACAACAGAGCTACCTACGAGAGCAGGATGCAAACCAGTAGGAGAAAGAGACATTAAACTGGTTTTGTCATACAAGGTCCATGTACCGAACTAACAGTACTGGTGCTGGCTAAGAGATGAAAGGAAGGAATAAAAGGAAAGGTTCCAGGAAGTTAGAAGGAGAACCAGTGCCATAGACTAGGGGTGAAAACCTGGCCCACTGAGGGAGTTTTGCCATTGACTTCAATGGGGGCAGAATTCCACTCTAGGGGTTTTGTGAATGAGGGCTCAGACAAGAAACCTGGGCTGCAACCCAAACCAGGAGGGGACATCAACACATCCACCTTATATAGTGTTTAGTGAAGGTTTATACAGACACTGAGGTTGCAGATTTGCAGATCTCATTGTCTGATGCTTTTGTTCCTCTCTGCTCAGGAAGCAGCAAAGGACTCAGTGGAATGAGCATGGATCACTGGAAGGAAAGGCATCTGAAAACTGAAACAGATTTCTCTGCCCCTACTGGCCCTTCCAAAAAGATTGGAGAGGGGCTGACTCTCAGAAAGATGTTACCTGTCCAGAACATCTCCTGACAGTTCTTGTGACATCTCAGGAACATAGCGGAATTTCTTCCAGGAGGGAAGGTTTAAAGTAAAAAGACGGGTGGGGAACTGAATGGAAGAAAGAGCAGATATTTGGGAGCGAAGTCCAGAAGAGCCCTGTGCATCTCCTTACCTGGGTAGAAGAAAAGGAAGGCTCCAAACTTACTGGCTTGTGTAGTGAGAATGACGGATATGAGTAATGTGGCCTTCATCACAAGAAGGTAGAGTGAAACCAATCTCCTGCTTTAGCTATATGATACCTGAAGAGGGGGTCTGAGCCTTTTTATGGTGCTTGGGAACCAGGAATTGAAGGCACCTATAGAAGGAGTGTGACCATTTGGGGAATTTGTCTGCACAGATTATGAATTCTGGCTAATATCATAAAGTGGTTAATTTGAAAATTGCTGTACCACTGAATGCCTCTATGTAAATGTGAAATGTCTCTGCCAGACCAGGGACAATAGTGCGTGGTCAGAATTTAATTACTGGACAATAGGTATGTTAAAGAGGTCCCGTTCTCTTCAGCTCCCCTCAGCAGGGGACTAGGGGTTTGGAGACTGGATAGTTACCAGCAGCAGAGCAAAGATGCCAAGGAGGCAATGTCAGCCTTTAAAAAGCTTCACAGGGGGTGACTGAGGGACGCACTCAGAGGATACATGGGGCAGGAGAGAGAAGGGGACAGACTGGCTAAGGTCAAAGAAGGTAAACTGGACAGAGAAGGCTCCACGTTTCAGAACCCAAGCCATGCACTCCAGCTAAAGGACCCTGGAGGGCCCCAGATGACTGACTCCAGCCCACAGACTATTCTGGAGTGGTGAGGAAACTGAGGCAGGGAAAACATGTGTATCAGTTTTGTATAGATTTGTATATTTCTTGTGCTATCAAAGAAAGAGCAACAGTGTGTTAGATTCCAGCGCAATGTCTCTGCATATCATGTGTTACACTGATCATATGCCCCGCGAAGAAGCTGCAGTCCCAGAACACCCCATGGCTGGAGCTCTGGGAGAGGGTGTGGTTAAGCTATGGGGGGCAGTCTGAGGGCTCAGCACTGATTCCAGGGGCTAGGCAGTGGGCTCTGTGGTTGCAGTTCTCAGGAGAGGGTGCCAAGCAGAAGGTCTGCACCACAAGAGTGTGCCCAGAGGCCCTAAGACTCTGGGGGCTCAGTGCAGTGGATCCCCAGCCTGGTGAGCGGCCAAGAGGGAACTCTCAACTGGACCAGTGACAGGGAGTCATTACAAACTGCCAGACTAAGAGCTCACAGGTTAGAAACTTGCATACTGTAGCTGAGACTTTTGTTTAACTCCTGCAACAGTTAATGCAGGAGGGCACTTGGTAGAACATGCAGGTGTGGAAACAGTCCACCTCAAACACCAGTGGCCACCAATGGTGAACATTTTCTTTAGCGTTTTGAGACGAGGAACAGGAATCTTGAAGATTCACCCTCTTCCAGCCTCCATGCTGCAAACTTCAGACAGGCAGGGCACTGGGTCCCTGGAGGATGGGAGGGATCACAGATTGAAGCAGGCTGGTGCCCCATGATATCCCAGGGGCTAGGAGAAGGACCTTTGCATGATCTTCCAAACCAATGGAATAATAAGGAAAGCCAACAAGAAAAGAAGAAGGAATCTATATTCCACACATTGTGTCCCAGTGTGTGGATCAGCAGATGGGAGAGGTGATAGCTCCCATGGGAAGCAAACAAGGCAAGCTGGGAAAGTCCTGTATAAAGATGTGAGCAAAGCTGATTAGTATATGGACATCCCCTTGGAGGAAGAGTCTGTCAACTATAGGTCACTTAGCTTCCCAGAGCTACAAGCATGCCTTCCCCACACTGCTGCCGAGAACTTCTGCTCTGGAGGAGTTCCTGGGCTCCACGCAGAAGGAGGGTAACAGTGATGTGTCTGAAGGACCCATGCCAGGACCAGCATTCTACACGTTACTTGGAAGAGAAGAGGAACAATGAGGTGGCAACTTTTTGTGGATAGGGAAAAATTAGATTAGTCCAGTCTGGATAAAGTGACAATGAGTTTCAAAAGGACCTACCTCAACTGCAGGACTGGGAAACACATTGTTAGATTAAATTCAGTGCAAGCAAGTACAAGGTAATGCTCACTGGAAGGAATGCTTCGAGCTCTACATGCTGATGAGTTTTCAATTAATGGGAACCCCCCTCAAGATAAAGATCTAGGCATCAGTGAACGTAAATATCTGCTCAGTATACAGCAGTGGTCAAAAAAGCCCACAAGATATTAGGTTGTATTAAGAAACATAATGAATAATCCTGACATACTATCAAGTTGGTATATAAATCAACAGTATGCCCTCACTTGGAATACTGCACTTAGTTCTGGTCACCATAACTCAAAAACGACAGAGTACAAACACGTGGTGGTTCAGCGAAGGGCAACAAAAGCGGTGGAAAGATGCCCACAGAAGAACAGACTGGAAGGATTCAGAGTATTTAGCCTAGAGAGGAAGAGACAACTAAGAGGCTAGAAGTATATAAACTAATACATGGTACAGAAAGGGTTGGTCAGAGCTTTTGATTTAGCTTCTCACACAAGTCAGGAAGAAAAGAGAACATCCAACGACATTAAAAAGCAATACATTTAAATGTGATAAAGCCCTAACACTTCAGGGTATAAGCTACCAGGCAACTGTTTCAAAAGAAACTTCTGCAGTCAGCCTGCTAGTACATAAGCGTTGCCCATGAGGGTTTTAAATCTTTCTTTGCAGAATCTGGTATTAACTACTATTGGAGACACAACCATGGGCTGGATGGACTGTAAGTCTGATCCCATCTGACTGCTATGTCGTAAAATGAGTTACTGAACATTATTTTTCATTGTACGTATTATAGCAGTACCTAGGAGCTCCATCATGGACCATGATCCACTGTGCCAGGTGCTGTACACACACACAAACAAAAAGACAATCCTTCCCCTAGGAGCTCACAATCTAAGCAAAGACAGACCTTTGGAAAGGAGGATGCTTGCAGGCAGGGGCGGTTCCAGGCCCCAGCACGCCAAGCGCGTGCTTGGGGTTGCAAGCTGCGGGTGGCGCTCTGCCGGCACCGCGAGGGCGGCAGGCAGGCTGCCTTCAGCGGCTTGCCTGCGGAGGGTCTGCTGGTCCCATGGCTTCGGCAGACCTCCCGCAGGCCAACTGCGGGACCAGCGGATCTTCCACAGGCAAGCCGCTGAAGGCAGCCTGCCTGCCATGCTTGGGGTGGCAAAATGCCTAGAGCCGCCCCAGCTTGCAGGCAATATTTGCCATTGGATTTTTATTTTATTCATTATATTTTCAGTGGCTTTTAACAATCAGGCATTTCCCCGCCATGAAGAGACATGCAGCTGGGCATACAAGAAGCTATGAGGGGAACATCGCAACAAATGTGCATTTCCCTTCGTGGATCTGCGGTTTTATATCACACATCAGAACTGTCTCCTGATGTAGCATCAAACCCAGGCAAGCAGAATTAATATATGCCTTGGATAAGCTTGCCAATTATTTTTTTAGCCTGTACTTTCCCTAAATGTTCCCAAAGCTTAATGCATTGCAGCCTGCGCAATTCTAGTGGAAATGCATTATCAAGAGAGGCCGAGGTGGGGGTGGAGTGCAGTCTAGGCAGAATGTTGTTTCTTCTTTTTTTTTTTTTTTTTTTGCATAAATTCTAGTAGGCAGATGTTTCCAACAACTTCCTGCTTCGCCGAACATTTAATTGATGTCGACTTGTTTGCCATTTTAAGACTGAACACGAGGATACAGGAACACAGCTCCCAACTTCTCCCGCTTCCTTTTCTAACATGCAACATTATCTTGTGCTGGGATGAGCGTTCTGCCAGGGGTGCACTAGTGAATGGGTAGCCTCAGCCAGAATTGCTTGAAACAGAACAGGGGAAGGAGTTGGAAGGGGTGGATGGAAAAAGAGAGAGAAGAGGATAAATGGAGGGAGAAAGGAATACTACTAGAGCATTATATAGCATCTTTCATTGAGAGAGCTTTAAATAAAAAAGCTGAGAACCAATATTAGAGATGGTTGAAAGACACTGATTATCTTTCTGTGGAAATTTTCGAACGTTTTTTGCCCCCCAAAATATGCCCATGATTTTTTTTCAGTTTCTTAATGAAGCCTCTTTTCTTCTGCCCCCGTAGAATTTTCAGTTAGGGAGGAAGCTGTCTTAGCTTATTTTAAAAAAACAGAAAATTTTGATCCAAATGGTCTGTTGGTTCTTTTTCACTTTGGTTCCAAGACTAATTTTCATCCAAAAAAATGCTGCAGCAGAATAATTTCAACCAATACTAGTCAATAACCCTTCTTTACAGAGGGAAACTGAGGCATGGCAAGATGAGGTGGCCTGCCCAGGTCACCGAACAAATCAGTGGCTGAAATGGAGATAGAATCCAGATCTCCCAAGTCCCAATCTGCACATGTTATCTTGCTGTGATACCACAAGAAAGAGAACCAAAAATCTAATCACAATGTCCTTTCTTCCCAAATCCACAAGAGCACTTCAGTTTAAAATCTATTAGCCTTTTTTAAAAATCAGTTCTTATTGGAGCTCTCTTATCAGCTACACAGCATGGTTGAGAGGTATCTCTCCACCATCCTTGTCCCTGGCTCTGATGCTACCTGCATGCTTCTTGAGTTTGCCTCTTAACTGGGACAATCTCAAATCACACAAGTCCCACATCCACCTGGATGCCTATAGTCACACTGTGTAAACAAGCATTTAATGGACCAGCAGGGGTGCCTAACTCAGCCCTTGCTGGGGCTAAACTCCTGATTGTGCGTTTGTGACTCTGCCTTTCACAGCTAACTGTCAGAGAGGAAACTGGGGTGCAGAAAGCCAGGTCCTGCTCCACTTCCCGGTTCCTTTTGAGTCTCACACACATGTTTTCCATTACCACAATTTCTTCCCCCCGCAACACCCACAGGGGAAGATGCTTTCAAAGCCTTCCTAATAGGCTCTCTCTAGCTAAGTGACTCTACTCCCTTGCAATTAAATCTCTCTGTAAATAACCAACTCTCCTACAACAAGTTTGGAGGAGCCATAGTAGGCAGAGCTAATGTACTTTCATAAGCAAAGTTAAACCTCCTGCTTGGGGATCACACAGCCATTCAGGGCTCCACTTCAGATAGGTGATAATTTATCTGGTGCTGCATCACAGTTTGTTTTGTCATTTCATCACAGCCCTCTGGGGCCTGTTGGAGACCATTCTCCAGAGCAGCGATTGTCAATCCAGGTAGCCCCATGTCATTTTCCCCATAACATCCATTTCCCATCCACCAGGATCTGTGTTACTGAAGGTTCATTACATTACAGATGCTGAGACATACCACTGGGAGAAACACAGTGGTACTGCACTATGCTGCAAAGCCTAAGGTAATGCTAATTGCTTGGCTGGTTCTTTCTGGAGGATCATTGAGCAAAGACAGTTGGAAGTTGATACAGATCTGCAGCAGGTCTACAGGAGGCCTGGACCTAAAGGGCAGCCTCCTCCCATTCCCATAAGAGTGGGAGGAACGGCTGGGAGAGGTTTAAAAGATGCCAACCAGGCCCACTCCTCTAGGAATCAAAGAATATCAGGGTTGGAAGTGACCTCAGGAGAACATCTAGTCCAACCCCCTGCTCAAAGCAGGACCAATCCCCAGACAGATTTTTGCCCCAGATCCCTAAATGGCTCCCTCAAGGACTGACCTCTCAACCCTGGGTTTAACAGGCCAATGCTCAAACCACTGAGCTATCCCTCCCCCATGGCAAGTGAGCCCTTCTGCTCCCCTCTATACCACATCAGGAGATGGAGACTCACAGGCCAGAGCTTCTAACCCCAAGTATGATATGTAGCAAATTACACATCACTGAGGTGTCACGTCACCCAGCAACGTGTCACACCACAGGATGTATCCAGCCAGACCCTGCTCCCAACCATCACCAAGGGAAAATCAAGGATGTAAGGGTAGGATAATGTAACATCCCAGAACCCAACAGCTTCAGAGGCTTTTATACAGTTGATTGTGGGTCCCTAAAACTCAACACTGAATTGTGCTGCTCAGCTCTGACCCAGTTCAATATCTGGGTTCATTTTTCCTATTATTTTAACCCTCTGTATTCTAAACAGGAACTCTCTGTAGTAACAAAGAGGACACTGATGGGATGATTCCAATTGTTCCTATAGGAATCTTTATGGACTGAATATCCCAGAATTCTGGATACTGGAACGGTGAACAAGTTCAAGCTTTGTTTTCTTTGTTGTGTTGGAGGGGTTGAGGTTGCAGAGAGGTATCCGATTAGCTGCGGTCTGATATTTGTGTATTGGACTCACAGCCAGATTAGTGCTTTCAACTTCCAACACCGTCAAGGGACCAATTTCAAACACTTCTCTCTGGCCCCAGGGACAGGGGAGCAGCTGTCTTTTCCTACAGACACCACTGCTGCTGGGAGCCTTTGCACTGAGCAGTGACTTCCAGACAGGCTCCACTGGTGCCTCATTGGGAGTGTTTTTGCAGTTTAAATTAGATCATGTATTAAAACGCATGGCACCACATTGCTGTCTGACAGCATCAACAGGGGAGCTGGCTGTTCAACAGGAACAGCAATGCTGAATCCAAGCTAGCCTCAGCACTGCGAGGTTAGAATTCCTGGGAAGTTTGCATAGTGGGAGCTATGCTCCCCTGGAATGCAGGAAGGAAGCGGTTAAGATGATGGGTTACTGAACCAGCCTTTGACCTCTGGAGAGCTGGATTCAAACCCTAACTGAAAACACTACTGACCTCAACTTGGGAGCTTTAGCCCCATGCAGAGTATTTTCTCAGCACAAAAATCCGCGCAAAGTTAATGGAATAGTTTAAAATGATTTGTGGACGTTGCTCTGGAAGAAAGACCCAGTGCCGGGACACAGTGGGGCTAAGAGAGCAGGTTTTAAGTACACTGGAAAATTCTGTGAGTGCCACAGTGTTGGGTCTAAACTTTTGGTGAACTTTGGGGAGCCAAAACACACCCAGACTGGCTGTCTCTGCATAATCCTTCCTGAACCCTTTTGAACAAAGCACTGACCTGCAAACTACTCATGACACCCCCTTTTCTCAAATAGCCATTAGCCTTTATCTCTATGCATTTACTTGTTAACTTGCTTTTCCTGTAAAATCTTGATTGATTATGCATGACCATTATCTTTTGTTAATCACTTTGTTTACTTCTGTGTATAAATATTGATGCTCACCCCTAATAAAGGGGCCACACTTAATCTAAAGCTTTTAGAGCTAAGGATAGTGTGAGCCCGTTGATCAACGCATTGGTGTCTGGTCTCTGACAGAATTGTGTGCCCCATACCAACTCCGCACGAACTCGGGTGCTGGAGAGGTGAGTGAGGACTTGCTTTATTTACCTAACAACAGGACTGAAGTAGCAGGATGTTCTGCAGATCAGGCATAAGATGTCTGGCAGAGGTGTGTGAGGAGCCCAGGTCTGGAATAGCATGGGCTGCTACAGACCAAGATGGAGGCATGCAGGACTGGAATAGCAGAGGGCATGGGAGGCAAGTTTGTAGAAATTTTGGTGGTGCTCAGAACCCACCCCCTCAAACTCCACCTCCACCTGCCTAAGCCTCTGGGCGGGGTTTCAGGGGGGAGGTCTGGGGTGCAGGTCCTGGGCTGGGGATTAGGGTGCAGGAGAGGTGCAGGCTTTGGGAAGGAGTTTGGGTGCTGGGTGCAGGCTCCGGGCTGAGGCAGGGGGTGGGTGTGCAGGAGGGGGTGAGGGCTGCAGGCTTTGGGACGGAGTTTGGGTGCAGGCTCTGGGCTGGTGGTGGGGGTGTAGGAAGGGGTGAGGGGTGCAGGCTCGGGGAGGGAGTTTGGGTGCTGGTTGCAGGCTCTGGGCTGGGCCAGGGGGTGGGTGTGCAGGAGGGGGTGAGGGGTGCAGGCTTTGGGCCGGAGTTTGGGTGCAGGCTCAGCTGGGGGTGGGGGTGTAGGAAGGGCGAGGTGGTGCACGCTGGGGCAGAGGCTCAGGGTGCAGGGGAATGAGGGTTGGGGCTGAGGATGAGGGGTTCATGATGCGGGGGGGGGCTCAGAGCTGGGGCAGAGGCTCAGGGTGCAGGGGAATGAGGGTTGGGGCTGAGGATGAGGGGTTCGTACTGCGGAGAGGGCTCAGGGCTGGGGCCGAGGATTAGGGTGCAGGGGGATGAGGGCTCTGGCTGGGGATGAGGGCTCTGGCTGAGGATGAGGGGTTTGGGGTGTTGGAGAGGCTCAGGGCTAGGGCAGAAGGGCAGGGTAAGGGCAGCCTGCCTTGCCATTAGCAGATGGCAGGCGCTAGGACCCAGGGGCAGCAGACAGCAGTTCTGCCGGGAGCTGTTCTCTAGCAGCAGGGGCAGGGGTGGAAGGCGGAGGCTGGAACCTGCTCCAGGCAGGGACGCGGCGGGGTGGGGCGGTGGGGGGAGACCCATGGGAGCAGGGGCCCGATCCAGGCAGGGCTGGGGGAGAGACCCAGCTCCAAATAATGCTGGAGCAGGGCCCCCAGCCCTGAATATTCCTGGAGCCCGAGCACCGCTAACATATATAACCTGCCGCCTATGGCAGAGGGCACTGTAGCTCAGGACAAGGTTGGATGACAACTGCCTCTCTCCATTCTCTAGGCACTTCAATTAAATTTTAACAAAAGCAAACTCCATCCCAGGGAACTGGGACGTACGCATGGCACTGAGACTGGAAGGGGCAGAAACCCAAGTACAATTCACCTTTGAACACCCACCTTCCCTCTGAGTGTGTTTGGCTCCAAGAGCATTTATCCCATTACCGTCTCCTGGGGCTGGGTCACCTTCCTTTACCAAGAACTTGACACAAGAGGCCAAAATAATATCTGGGGTTTCCTGCATTGACATCAATGGGCTTATGTCAGCGATGAATTTGGCCCCCACAGTTGTAAAAAAAGAAACTCAGGGTACAGCTGCCTTCTCCCCAAGGATCATAGCCCATAAAACCTGCCAGAGGCAGACACATCCCGGAAGCCCTTTCCCACAGACGATAGGCCAGCTCCCTGATTCAATCTAGTGCAACGGGAACCAGAGCATGCTAGGCAGAGTGTGGCTGTGCTCCAGCCCAGGCCAGCAGAGACAGCCTGTGCTGCCAATGGAGGAACACGGCAGAGTGCTGGTCCCGAAGGGATGCTGAGACAACGAGCCAACTCTAGCTAATATGATGGCTTGGAGAGTGCTGGGCTGCAATGGTCACTTCTGGTTGATGGCCAGTACAAGATGAACAAAAACTACCCTAACCTGTAACCCTCCCTCGCCCCACAAGCCCTGCCTCTCCTAGCCCAGCCCCATCCCTTCACCATCAGCCCACCTCACCCCCTCTGGAGAAGAACAGAACCTCCCTCATCACCTTGCAGCATTCAATCCCCCTTAACCCCAGTGAAGATCCCTGCCTTAAGTAGAGCTGAGTGCTGTGTGGCATTGGCTTGTGCACTCATCACAACATGCTTGTCTCCTGAGGCCATGCAGGGAAAACAGATGCAGATGCCAAGGCTGTGGCCAGGGAGGAGGAGCAGTTCCTTATAAATGACCACAGACCAGATCCTGGGGAAGGTGGCTCCCTCCCGGGAGGGACAAGTGTCATGGCTGTTTGGAACACAGACCTGCAGCCTGCCAGCATGCACTGCAAGGTAGAGACCAAAAGCAATGTTAGTGGGGCGTATCCACAGCAGCTTGGAAAACTTCTGTCACCAAAAGTGCCATGGAGGATTATCCCTCACAGGATGTAGGAAAGTAACCTGACATGCACTCTCTCTCTCTCCCCCCGCCTGTCATATCCAGGAAGTGTCAAGCCAATGTTTGAGTCTTGTCATGTGTTTCCCCTGCATCAGCTGTCCAGAAGGAGCGAAAAGTAAACATTGCTATGGGAACTGTGAAACTGACTGAGCTGACAGGACTTTGCCCAGGGTCTAAAGAGGACAGTGAATTAAGACAGCCTTTCATTTCAGGAGACTTGTGTTCAAATCAGACCTTTGCACAGAATGGCGGAAACATGTGTTTCAAAGGTCACCAAACTAGCAGCCCCAGCTGGTCCAGTGATGGAATACTGGCGGGACGGGGGGGAGGAAATGGGGCTGCAAGTCAGGATTGAGGGGCATCAAGCAGAGCTATGGGGATGGGGCTTGCATAGCAGGGGGACACTGGAAGAGGGGTCAGGAATGGAATAGCGCAAGTATTTATTGAAAGACAGGACTGAAGGACACTGGCAGAAGCTATGTGATGAAAGTTAGCCAAATTCACTTCCATCTTCTTCTACCACAAACCAGCGTTCTCAGCCCTTAACATTAAAAAGGTCGTAGAACAGTTTTTAAACTAAGGGTGGCGGGAAAGCCGACAGGTGCGGAGGAGCACATGGTTCTGACATCTCTTATGTTAGGGGACTTTTGCCCCCTTACTAACATTCAGTGGGGGTGTTGTGGTTGGCTAGCTCCCAGCACTAAAAGGGGAAGGGTCGATGGGAAATCAGGAGCCTGAGACTGACAGCCCCCAGAAACAATGGAGAGAGGCCAATGCTCCAGATCAGTCTGATTGACAGGGCGGGCAGGCTAATCAGGGAGTCGGGAGGCCAGGGTGGGTCCCGTCCTCTGTGTGAGCTGGAATTGCCTGAGTCAGACAGAGTGGGGCCAAGCCAAGGAGAGAGCAAGGGCCCAAGCTGAGCTGCTGGGAGCAGAGCTGTAGCAACCAGAGCCAGAGGGGCCCAAGCTAAGCTGCTGGGAGCAGAGCTGTAGCAACCAGAGCCAGAGGGGCCCAAGCTAAGCTGCTGGGAGCAGAGCTGTACCAACCAGAGCCAGAGGGGCCAGACAAGCAGCCCAGGGAGCTGAAGGCAGAGCAGCAGCAGCAGCGCTGAGGCAGTAGAGCTGGAGCTGGGGCTGGAGCAGTCCGGAGCCGGGTATGGTGAGCAGCTGGGGAGAGCAAGGGGGACCCTGGGCAGTGGGGCCAGCACAGGAAGGCTCCTCAGCCAAGAGGCTCTGCAGGCCAGACTTGGAGTGGGATCGTAACCCTGAGAGGGCGGGGGCGACACTGGGAAGAAGGGTCCTGCCACCTAGTGCCCGAGGACACCGCCAGAGCAAGTGTCCAACCCGCAGCGTCCCTGCAGCACAGCCAGGGCCTGAGAAGGTAGCCTGGGACCTACAAGGAACAGACAGTGAACTGCCCTGATGTTCCAGAGAGACTGATGTCCCCTGCCACAGAGCTGGGTCATGTGTTTTCCTTTAACCTTTCCCATTTTTCCTGATTCTTTTTTAAATTCATTGTTAATTAAACAACTTGTATTTGCTTTAAATTGTATGAAATGATCAGTGGGTCAGGGAAGTGCCCAGTGCAGACAGAGTACCCCGGAGTAGGGACACCCTAGCCCCTGTCCTGGGTGACCACAGCAGGGTTGGGGGTTGAGCCCCCCAGGAATCCTGGGCCCAGCCTTGTTGGGGTTACGAGGACTCTGCCAGACAGGAGAGTGGAAGGGGAGTGCTCAAGGGCAGGGAGGCCTCTGGGTAAAGGAAGTGGGAGCGAGGACTCAGATCCTTTCACTAGCCCACTTCACCAGGGTAGTGCAGAAGCCAGGAAAGTTCCCCACAATAGCAGGACCATTCCCCCGCTTACACTTAGGGGAGGATCTATTAATAGAGAATCTCTATGTCTTAGTGAGGACAAGAGGATGGAAAATGATAAAATACAGGCAGGGTCCGATCAGAAACAGTCAAATAAAAAAAAGAGTCCCATTCAATTACATCATGTAATGGCAGACAGCTAAAAGGAGACAAGTTTTTAAAGTGCTTAAA